>NC_084763.1:23386320-23686320 GCF_028858725.1 Colius striatus
TAGTGCTACTATAGCATGTAACAAGAAGAAAGTTATTCTGAACCAAGTAGCAGATGGAAAAATTAAACATCTGGGGCAGTGAGGCTCATTGCAGGCAAAATTACTGCTAGTTTACTGTCAACACTGACATGCTACTGACGTAATACACTTTTGAAGGCATCCTCATCAAATTGTCATATTTTTATGCTAATTCTGAAGGAATCAAATTGTACAAAAAAAATCAGAAGATGGACATGAGGAAAAACATTTATTAAAGCATTAAATATGCTTTAGTAACACCAAGGCATAGATATTTCAAAATAAGTAAGCAATGAAGTCAAAGCTACAACCTTTGGTTTTTTAGTATGTCTGTGATCACTTTATATCCCATGCAACTTGGACTTATCTCAGTCCAATCCATTTAAGACTTTACTTCAGACACAATCTCACTATTCACACTGAGATAAAAATCTGTTATACAGCAGAAGCCCTAAACTTGAAACATTTTTTAGTAGAAGATGGCTACAAGGTACTCTAGACTCTTTTTGAAAAGCTATACTCTTAAAATATTCTCTTATGTCCAGACCTGAAGAAGCCCATCTCTGCTGAATGTTACAAACACGTACAGGTAATCTTTTAACTCAGCCTATTGAGAACATATGGTATTTGTTGCAATATCAAGGTACTATCAGGACCCTAACCTATCATTATCTCTCGGTTGTATTTCTACCTCACAGTTCAGAGGAATATGTCAAAATGACATTGACAGAGTGCCTAGACCATAGGATCAACTTTCTCTCTTATTAGGTATAAATCAAAGTAAATATAGAAACAACATGAACTCGCTAAAAGAAAACTTGTTACATATGTAAATGACTGTCCAAAGAAATGCTATGACAGACAAAAGAGTACCGAAGTTACTGTTTACTTCAAGATATAAGTATGAAAATGTATTAAAAAAATGTGGATGAAATTTAAGTGAAATATTCATTTACTATCACATTTCGTGAGAACTATAAATTAGTACTATCTTCTGCTTCCAAATTATTAACAGCTACCATACTTTGTTATGCCAATTCTGTCTCTGACCACATTAATTACAAATGTCTTTAATTTTCTAAAAGTATTTGATAGATTTAACATCAATATTTCTTGCCAAAGGTAACATCATGGAAACAAATTATCCTTCTCTTTGTCCAACACAGAAACAGCAAACAACATTTCCACAGACTTTTTCTTTCTTTTTTTTTTTTTAAATAAAAATATCATCTGTTACTTACAACATGTTTTTCCAAAGAAGGTAAAATAGAAACCAACAAAAACATTCAATGTCATGGATACAGTAATTCTCAAAACATTCTGAATTCCAATAATTCTCTTCTCAAATATTTTAACAACAGGACATACTGTTCACTACACATTCCCATATATACCATCTCCTGCTGTGCAGTGATGATTTCCTGCCAGAAAAAATTGTATTTCTATATGCATGTGGTCAGTAATACATCCAGCTGTTGCACTATACTTCATAATGTCATCTGTATATATGGAAGTAACTGACACTTTCAAAATTAAAAAAAAAAAAAAAACCCAACAAAATCAATCTACAATAAAATCTGGACATTGACATGACTCATACAAGATATGCTGTTAGTTGCAGTCCAAAGGAGACTAAATAACCTAGAGTACTATGCAAAAACATATCTATATTGTCTTGGTAAAACACAACCACAAAGCTATTTCTTAGTGTCCATCAAATCCACTTTTGAATTCTGTTGCAGAAGTTTTCAATCTCAGACAAGTGAATTCTGAGGTTTGCTACACATTGGTATATTGATAAGACAGAAATTAAGTTTCATATAAGTATAGGCACTATGCCGATGCACAAACAATAGCTCACGTGCAACCTCCCAAATACTGAGGGCTCTCAGAGCAAGCTGGTACTTCCTGTGTCCAAATAAGTTACTAAGATCTTCCCCATCCTACTTATTGAGTTCTTCCATATGTTGTTACTATAATTATCAGATCATTTGTTTTAAGTTGTGCAAATTCAAAATGCCGACATTAAGAAATAACACATTTTATTTTCTTCTCTTGGGGTACACTAAGGCAGTGGATACCAAACTAGAACTGAAGAACAGAAAAGTTTTGATGGAATAGTTAATTAACAACACAGCAAGATCAAAGCCCTTAGTTTAACATATGTATGATTACCCGCTGATACTGCAGGTCTTTCCAGCATGCTGGCCTCAGCAAAATTAAATCTTCAGAAACCTAGAAAGTATTATGATGTAGCCCACAAACACTCTCACCTTTAACACTACTCTCTTGAAGCAACATTATTATGTTCATAACACTCTTTCTTTATGCTTTTGAGACACATAGTAAACCTGCTTCCCTTGTATACTGAACATCTGTCAGTCCTATTTGTACACATATGCCCTAGACAGAGGGATATGCACTGCTTCCTAAAAGTCAAGCAAGTTTTTCAAACACATCAGGAAAGCTGGACATTAACAATGCATTAATAATGAAAAAAAAATACATGGCTATAGGATTATTTCATTATGAAATAAAATCATAAGATGTAGGCTTCCCCATCTGGAGATTAGGACTATCTACCAGACAGACCATTTTTGCAACCAGATGTAGTGCACACATTCATTATTTTTCCTCATTTCAAAGGTTCAGCTTTAGATTACACCAAGGGCCTCTCCAGATTTTGATAAATCAGAAATAAGGAAAGAAGAATAAAGAGGGTATGCTGATCTTAGATCACTCGGAGTACGGACCTATGAAACTGATCAAGAATGATAAGCCTCCTTCCCTTTGACTCCACACTGAGAACCATCAGGTTCTTCTGCACAGAAACCCTCACTGAAAGCTGATCTCAAATTCTAGTTCCCATAAAACTGTGTGAAGAACAACTCAGGCATCTGTAATACTGTTTCGTTTGGTTGGGGTTTGTTTTGGTGTTTTTTTTGTTAACAAGCAAGGACATAACTGGTAAAGATCTTTTGGCACTTGATTACAGATGACACTCCAGAACATCACAAAAGCAAAAAAAAAATAGTAGCAATGAAAGAATATAGATTTGAAGACCGAGTCAAAATCTGGTTTTAAGTTTCATTTGGGGACAAAGAAGAAAGAGGTAAATTTATACAAAAATAATAAAATCACTGCATATTCAGAACTGCTGTGAAGGGTATCACTACCTTCATGACTGTACTTCCCGCCCTTCCAAGTTTTTGCCAAAGGTCCAATCCCAAAAGTAGTGTATGCCCTTAGATACACCCAGTTTGTAAGAAAACTGGTATTTCTGAAATGTCTCCCACATGCAACATTATCCTTTCAGTTTATTAACACTGGGTTTGCGTTTTCCTAAAAAACAGAAAATTACTTTCTTGAGAACAGTTTCAAACCTGATAGCACCATCACAAAGTGCCTTATGCTCAGCACCACAAAAGTTCAACATTTAGAAACTTGAATCACCCTGGGAACAAAAAAAGTATTTCAGCTACAGTGTATGCACAGAAGTTTGTAGAATCTGTTAAGTTTTAGAAGAACTGTTATTTGTTTGCTCATTTGTTTAGTTCTTTGTCATAATGCTGTCTGGCACAAATGCCTAGTTCAGGTGAAGTTCTAGACCTACTGTACCTCCAAACAAGACCTTTTTGATGTCCCCAATGGAGAACAGGAAAGCAGTATTTGTCCTTGCTCCTTATTTTAAGTTGCTTCATAAAACACCCTTGAGAAGAACATGAAGCAAACTGCTGTAATACCTTTCATTGAAGCCATTATTTTTCATAGAACAAAATACAGTGGAATACTCAGTAGACACAGAAAACACTCAACGCTCATAGTGAAGGTAGAAAAATCTCATGAGCATTAAATGTAGCAAATGAAAAGGAATGTGTACCAGCCAAGAAAGACTGATAAAACAAAATGCAAAATGAAGTTCTGGAATAAATACATAAATTAATAAATAACCACAATGAAACACAGAAAGAAACTCTTATAAGCAATTTCAGGATCCTACCAAGGATTCAATCTCTAACATCCCTTTTTCATATAAGATGCACAACACTAATGGCAACTACAACAATCACAAATGCAAATGTATATGGAATAAAAAGAGTTTATTAGACATGTAGGGCATACTGTGGAAACATTTAAAAACCCACAAGTTAAAAATTAAGAGTCAGTACTAAGAAATCAGGTTTTGCTTCTGGAACTATTCCCTCTATACCCATTTAGAAACTTAACAATCAAACCCTTACAGGCTGCTCTTCAGAACTCTAAAAGGATTTGAAAAAAAAAGCTTCAAATGTCACTCCACATCAAGCACACACACCAACCAATAAAGTAGGCAGAGCCCTTCTCCCACACACCTTCCTTCCTAGTCCACTCCTTCCTAGTCCACTTTTTCCCCGTAAGAATGATGCCCATTGCATCACACAGTGAGCGAGCTGAAGAATTAAACCAGCTGTGAAATAATGTGGTGAAATCTGGGAAATGAAGGAAGAGCTCTGTTTCTGGCACATCACTTCCCTGATCCATTTCACTGTGCAGCTGCACAACCAGCTGGACTAACAAAACAAATGGATGATACAAGAATACAAATAACCAGTACCTACTCAAAATATCATTGCTGCTGAAGAAGCTTATTTGGATTTGTAATCTAAATTAAAACCATTCACTTAAAGGTACCTTTACATTTTAAGTTCAATAAAAAAATTTTTAGCTAACTACTTGAGCAAACACAAGACAAAATACAGTTGAAACCATTGCCCCCTAAAATGGCATCTTATTTCATACTTATTTTCTATACTAATCTGGAATTATCATTGGCACTTCTTCAGCTGAGGTTGGTTTGTTTGTTTTTAAACTGAGTGCCTCTTCCCCTCAGTCTAGTATTCACTATTACAACATCAGTCATGTTCTATGAAATTCTAGGCAAAGGTTAAATGACACCAAACATGAGTTTGTTTTCTAAGCAATTTTTTCACCTCAAAGATAAATTGGACCTCTATTCCTGCTCCATGAACAGCCAGTGAATCAATGCTTCAAATTTTCTCATAGTAGCCTCACTTTCCTTACATATCAAGCCGATACAGAATATACATTAATACATTAATTACTGTTCTCATAACTGGTCAAGATTTGTCCCTTTTTTTTTTTTTTAGGCTGAAAATTGCTTTGCTAAACAAGGATCACATCCTTTTTATGTGTTTTAGAAAGGCAAATGATAAAACCCCTACCCTTCTCATCGGTTTTCAAACTACCTCCCAGTGGTTTGTTGACCATCCAGGAACAATCAGTTCTCTAGAGGTCACTCATGTTTAAACTCAGATCACACTATAGTAAAACTTCTGTCTATTATCTATCCCAAGACAATAATTTTCACACTATTTTACTATAAACATTACTCATACCATACATATTTGTTGTCACACAGTTGGACAGCTGGGTCCATTTACTCACTGTACTATAATTCTACTAAGTTAGTATATTCATAGTATATTCATAACACTTAGTCAGCATAAGCTGACATAACCAAAAAAAGAAAACAATTTGCACCCTTTTCCTCATCTCACAATCCTTCTTTCCCTTTTGTTGATGAGAATTTAGTGAACTGGAAATTTGGTAGGGGAATTCCATTTATAACAATTTAGTCCCAAAAATCTAGTCTTAACCTCAATCAATTCCTTGATTTGGTTAATCACGCATGAGTATGTTTCACATAAAGGAGAGGAAGCACAAGAAATAAGCCACCCAGTGCAAAAGATGTTTCAGCAGTAGTACTCCCTTATGCCAGCTCAACGTGTTCCACAATTGACTGCCAAAGCTGTGTCACCTGCCATTGCTAAAGCAGGATAAAAACTCATACAAAATCTACCCTTATAGTCAAGATGAAATCAAGTACCTGTATATGGTATACAGTTTCATACTACTTTTATTTAAATTTTCCTACATAGTACTTTAAGGATTCTGTCTGATTGCCTCTCTCACAACGTTGACTTCTGAGGTTATATTTAAATTATTTCAAAATACTTATGTGTAGTACAGACAAAACCTTCTTTAAAGTTTTGATAAAGACTTTTCTTGAGTTTCATTAATGCTATTAACTAAACAGTCAAGTGCTTGGTTACATTATCTGTCAAAACTTTTCAGATAATCAAGATATATATACACATACTTTTTAAAACTTTCCACTAGAGAAATGTGCCTGTTTGTATGACAACGTGTCCCTCACAATTTAGTGACTGTACAGATAGCATTAAAAATGCTTTTTGTTATAAAACACAGTACTTCCCTTTTGCAGAATAGTACTTTATCTTGAATGAAGACTAACAGTCCATCAACAATTTGCAGATTATAATGAACTTGAGCAGTTACATTCTTAAACAGTAGACAATTCTAAGGGAAAAGTCCTTTAGTACTGAGTCTGTTACTTTTCCCCCTTCTCCACTGCCAAAGCATCACTTATTTAAAGCCTGAATCAAAACCTCTATTAATCATTCAAGTAAAAGAATTTAAGCATCATCTACTAGGAGCTACACTGACAAAGAAACATAGATCAAGGTTTTAAATACAAGCAGATCTAGGAATTAATCAATTTCTGATCCCATAAACGAAACTTTATCAACCTTTAAAAAGAAGTCTAAATAACACAGATGTGGCCTCATTCCTTTTCTAAGAGTCTGCTTTGAATAATTGTACTGATCTATATTGTGCAGCCTGTTCTAACAAAAAAAATGAGTCAGAGACATGGGTCAGGATATCTCCAGCTTAGGTTTACTTACTTACTTTACACTTACTCTGGCTCTTTATATGTTCCTGTTCATCTCTTCTCAAATCACTTCTTTTTAATTCTGCATGCCACCACCACATAACACATTCCCTCTACTCCAGCAGACTTAAAGTGTACCCATTCCTCTAGTTTTGATCTCTAGTTTGATCTTTGTTTCAAAACTCACATTCCAATAGCACGAACCAATACATCACTTAAGTGATGTTTCACTTTAGTTTACAAGACAGCATTCACTTTTACAGGAATTTTTTAATTATTTTTTTTAAACTGACAAAAGAGAAGACAGTAAACATTGGAGAAATAGCAACAGAGCAAGCTTTACTTACCTTGAAAATACCAACCCAGTCTTTCTGATGAGGATGTATAAACTGGGTCAGAGTATAGTGACATTCAAGATGTGTGTTTGGAAGGTAACTTTTTGCCACATTTTGAAAAATCACATGTGCAAAATTGGAAGTCTGCAAAGTGTTAGCTGAAGATGGAACTTCTTGAAAGGATGACATGATTGATCTGTAAAAAAAAAAAAGTAGAAGTTCATACCTCAGTATAGTGGAAAAATCTGTTAAGTTACAAAAAATTCATCTAATTAAAATACACAAGACAGAAATCTAACAATTAGTTCCTCTGCTCTGAAAACAGATAGCTAGAGACTTTGTCCACCAAAGTGCACTGCCTCAACATCACTCCAAAACAATCACATCTCAGAATAGAAAGGCAGTCATTTCAGCAATGACATGAACAGACTTTTCTTAGCTGAATGTCTGCTGTATTATATCTCAAATACAGTGGCCGAAAGTAGGAAACAAAAGCAGTGGTATGAAAACAAAGCAGGATTCTGAGTTAATGAAATATTCTTAATAGTTCTGGATGTGGCAGGGAATGTGAAACAAAGCTCTATAGTCTCCCTACTGTAGTGGTTTTGGCTGGGCCAGGTTTCAGTAGCAGGGAAGGCTACAGGGGTGGCTTCTTTAAAGGAAGAGTTGCCAGACGCTTTCCCTGCAGCTGACAGGGCTAATATCCCTGAATTCTATGATGGACCCGCAGCTGACCCAGGCCTGGCCTATTAGTGACTGAGGTTAACACCTCTGTGAATAATTTATTAGAGAAGTTGCTAAACTGCAGCAGCAACAGGGAGTGAGAATGTGATGTCCACAGACATGAAGGCCAGCAGAGAAGGAGGAGGTGCCCAGGCACTGGAAGAAAGATTCCCCCGTAAACTGTGCTAAAGACCATGGTGAGGCAGGCTATCTCCCTGCAGTCCATGAAGGACCACAGGGGGAGCAGAGATCCACTCGCAGCCCATGGAGGATCCCATGCCAGAGCGGGTGGGTCCCCAAAGGAGGCTGTGACTCTTTGGAAAGCCCACGTTGGAGCAAGCTCCTGGCAGGACCTGGGAGCCTGAGGGGAGAGAGACGCGCACGCCAAAGAGCAGGTTTGCTGTCAGGACTTGTAATCCTGTAAGGGACTCAGGCTAGAGCAGTCTGTTCCTGATGAACTCTTCTCCCTGTGGATGACCCACAATGGGGCAGTGTGTAAGGAACTGCCCCTGTGGGAGGCTCTATGCTGGAGTAGCTTGGGAAGAACATAGCCCACGGGAAGGACCCATGTTGGAAAAGTCTGTGGAGGACTATCTATTGTGGGAGGGACCCCACACTGCAGCAGTAGGTAGTGTGAGAAGGCCTCTCCCTGAGAAGCAGCAGCAGCAAAGTCCACCTGTAATGAACTGACCACAACCCCTGTCCCCTCTGCTGCTGGAGGGAAAAGGAGAGTCCTGGAAAGAGGGAGGAGTGGGAGGAGGTATTTTAAGATTCAATTTTATTTCTCATCTCCCTGTTTTGTTTTGACTGTTTATCAACAAATCAAACCATTTCTCCCCAAGTTGAGTCTGTTTTGCCCACCATGCTAAGGGCTGAGTGATCTCCCTGTCCTTATCTCAGCTCACAAATCTCTTGTTAGCGATCTCTCTCCCCCGTTCAGTTTAGGAGAGGGAGTGATAGAACTTGGTGGGCATCTGGCACCCAGCCAGGGTTAAAACCACCACACTTTAACTTCTCAGAATCTGTACTGCTCAGTGCTTTTTCACAGCACCTTTATTTATGAAGTTTTTCTTCCTCTCTCAGTAAAAGTAACAAAGTCCCATTATAAGATATTTTTGAAAAACAAGAAAGTTTATCTAAATAGGAGAGGTTTGTTTGGGGTTGGGTTGGGATTTTTTTTTCTTCTTTATAAAGAGTTCTCTTGTCTCTGGTTTAGGAGTCTGAGCATCTTTCACTCTTCTCACTGTAACACTACGCTACCAGCCCTGTGTGTTTAGCTTCATCACCATAAACAATGAATTCCACCAATAGTAAGAACATTTAGGTATGCATGCCATTTGACAGATTAACACTAATCAGCTGGAACTGCAAAAGCTTTTGATTTTGCTTTCCATTCACCATGTCATTCAGGATAATGCTAAAAGTTACAGCAGTGCAAGATGCTTCACAAGCAGAACAAGAATGTCCCTTCCTCAGATTCAGCAATATCCAGCAAAAATACAGATGGGCAACTGAAGAGTTTCAAGTGTTGCACTTCAACACACAACTACAAGTTTGTCAAAATATTTAATGTTAGGAGGGTTAGAGCTGTGTATCTCTGACACATTTCTAGAAAGATGAGCCATCCTATTCTTGCAATTGCTATGAAACTTAATTTCATACTGACTACACAAATTCACACCCTGAATGAGGTAACTGACAACCGTGTGACATAATATATTACTTTCCTTAAAGATACATGGGAAAACCAATCCCAAAAACAAGCAGGCCACTGCAGCCCAAGAGGTTCAAAGATTAAAAGCTGTTTGTGTGTTTCTTATAGTCTTTTAAAGTTTATTTTCACGAGTTGAAAAATAAGTAAAAGCTCACGTTCTCTGAAATAAAATGCGTTGTGAAGAAAACTGGTATTCATATTTCAAATTAAGTAAAAAAGTATAATGGGATGTTTTAGGTTTAAGCCCTCAATGTCTTAAGCTTATAATTGACCTATCTATTTTAACATATGAAGTGCATCTAGGCAGCCATAACATTATTTTGATGTATCAGATGTTAAAATAAAAAGCAATTTGTAGCCTGAACAACACAAGTAATACGATCAAATTCCAAGGTTAACAAAGGAGAAAAACAAGAACTTACACAAGGAAGAAACTGAGTAAAGATCAAAAGACAGCTTTTGAGAGGCAACAGGGTGAATGTAAATCCTATTTGTTATCTCGCTTTGGAGTCCAGCAGCATATAGCATAGTAAAACCCTGAAAACTCCCAACACCTTATCAAGACAGAGGACTATATTTAAGACATCTCTCAAATCCACTCTGAACTATAAATGGTATGAAACAGTAGTTTTTACAATTCTAAAAGAAACAGAAGAGCCTTATTTTTTTTTTCAAGAGCAACAAATACACTCATGTAATTCAGTAGTATCTGAAGAGAAATACTGATATTAAACTACTTCAGTTCTCATTACGTATAATTTCAAAAAAATAAACAAGGTAGTTAACAAAACCTATTGAACTTTTTAAAAAACAAGTCGATTTTCAAAATTGGAAAGTTTATCCAAAGCACATATTATAAAAAAAAGAATACCCAAAAACTCCCCAAACATTAATTTCTGCACAGTGATTGCCAGATACCACAGCTAAGTACTAGCCTTAGTGAAACCAGAAAACGGAGACCAGTTTCCATGACCAAAGCAGAACTATTCGCAAATGTGAACTTGTATAGGCTAGTAGAATCATCCGGGATTACTGCTGTGCACTTGGAAAATCCCGGGAGCTTTTGTGAAGCCGAGATCTACTTAAAGTTCAAGGATAGTTTAGGTGAACTGGGAGCTTGCTTACTTAGCTGACAGCTACCGGCTGGGAAATGGGAGAAGAGGAGAAAAAGCTACGCTTAGGTTTCGTTAAGTGACATGACAAGTGAGTCCCTCAGGGAGGCTGAACGTCTCAAAAGTGACGGAGGGAGGAAAAGCTCGTCAGGCAGGAAAAACAGACACAGGACGAGCCGCACCGCCCCAGTCAGCTCCTCCCGGCGTCCACTGCCTGAGTTCCTGACGGCTCAGGAAGCACCTGCCCTGCCTTCCCCCACCCCTCTCCTACCCCCTGCCCCGTCAGCGGCCGGCGCGGCCTCACCTGCCTGCCGCGGATCACCTTTGCTCCAGACCCTCGCAAGGCTCTCGATGCCACAGCGGGCGAGGGGAGTCCCACTGCCTCCCAGAGTACGGCCGCCCAGGCCCTGCGCCCCCCGCAGCGGCCGCCATTCCTCCCTTTCTCCCCTCTCGATTACGACCGGCTCAAGACAGCTGAGGGGGGGAGGAGGGGGGCCGGCTGCCCGGTGGCGCAGAACTGAGGCATACAGCCTAACGGCCCCGCTTGCCCCAGGAACTGCCGCAGGCCCTCAGGAAAGAGGGTATCAGACCTACCCATCCCCCCCAACCAGGCCTGGGAGGTCCCCTTACCTAGATAGACGCGGAGGGCGCCGGGGACATCAACATGGGGCCGCCGCCATGAACGTCTCAGAGCCCCGCCCGTCCACTGGCGTCACTTCCAGCCCCGGCACCGCCCGCGCCGGAGCCGGAGCCGTCCGTGGGGCCCGGCCAGGCCTACCCCGCCCGACCCGCTTGAGGTCCCTCAGGCCTTCGCGCCCTTCCACAGATGCGCGTCTTTAGG
Source organism: Colius striatus (assembly GCF_028858725.1). Taxonomy (NCBI): domain Eukaryota; kingdom Metazoa; phylum Chordata; class Aves; order Coliiformes; family Coliidae; genus Colius; species Colius striatus. The sequence goes on from NC_084763.1 coordinate 23,397,818, forward strand.
GGTGCGAGAGGGCCTGAACAGGATTGTGTTCCCCCCGTGTATTGTGCCGTGTATCTGTTACCACCATAGAGTGCACCAACCCTTTGCCGCAGTTCCCTCCCTTTGTGTTAATTTTTACAAATTACCCCTATAATGCTCACATACCCTAATTTAATTATAATCTCCTCAGTCCCACTTCGAAAACATAGGTGTACTTGCACCTTGTAAGTCACCACCATTAATCTCCTAGCCTTTGCAGTTTTTCCAAGCCGACAGAGGGGTGAGATAAGAGTGACTGTAAATGCTTAAACACAGTTCTGCTTGGTTACATTGGCAAATCTCCATGAAAGTACATTACCTCATAAATTCACTGGCTCTACTTGATTTTCATCCAAGGTCACGTACCAGAGTAACAGGGCTGAGTAACAAGGAGCAATTATGAGTAACTGTCCTTGGTATGTGGGACTTCCAGTATGTTCAGCCTTGGTTGCTGTCACAGTCTTCAAGATCTCCTTTACCTCATTGCTACTACTTTTTCTTACATATTTTCAAATGTATTCTCAACAAGCAGGTTATGTGAAGAAACGTTCTTGTTAGAAATAGCATTACATTATAGAATATTATAGAATTAATTATTAGAAGTAATTACTTGGATTTTTTTACAAGTTCACCAGCTTTTTCATGGTCCTAACAGAAACGAAACTAAGGTGGATCAGAGAAACTATCCTTTTAAGTAATTAAGGGTATTCATTGTACTTGCTTCTGTTTCGCTCTTCTCATTTCTGAAAACACCTATGTCTTCAGGCGTATCACAGATTACTAAGTAATCATTGATTTGTATACACAATAATATGCCATCCATACATTCCATTTTTCCTGGAAGGCAATAAATTCTCTGCATTGTAATAATAGATCATTTCAGAAGACACAAGTAGTCTGTGTGCAACACTGTCTCCTTTAAGACCAAATTTTTGTGGCAGAAAAAAACTATCAGCTTAATCAGAAAAGCAATAAATATTTCTAAGGAGGTAGGGAAAGCTGTTTCTTCTTATCTCTATCCTACATATCTTCTCCTTGCTGTTCTGCTCTGTATGACCTGATAAAGGGCTGTCTAAGAGTCACAAGATATAGTTCTCACATGGGCTAGAACCTGGGAAGGACTTGGGGTTTACAGTCATTAGCTAGGGAGTATCAATGTTGTTGAGACTATGTAGTTTTGCTTTCATTTCACACCATTGTAATGCGAGTTTATGGAAATGTAATGGGAAGTCTGAAATAAAAATGTTCTTTGCCAGTTAAAGTTTTTACAGTGAATGCCTGAAAAACAATCTCCCTTTCCTAATTTAAAAAATATATATCCCCAGTCCTGAGTTTTTTAAAGAAACCAGGTATTTTCTCTGCAGTTCATAAATGTTCATTAATTCGGTCAAAAGAGTAAGTTATGGAAAAAATGGCAAATGTCAAGTATCTTCTTGATGAAATTCTCCCTCTATATGTCTTAAAGTCAGAACTATGGAGGTTGGAAGGGACCTCTAGAGCAGATCAAAGGAGAGCATATTGCTCAGGGTCTTACCTGGACATGTTTTTAATGTCTCCAAGGATGGAGATTCCACCACCACCTGAAAAGAGGTCCTCTTCCAGTATTGAAAATACTCATAGTAAAACAGTTTCTTTACATCAAATTGGAACTTCCCATGTTCCAATTTTGTCTCTTGCCTCTTGTCCTCTCACTGTGCACCTCTAAAATGAGTTTGGTTCCATCTTTTCTACACTCTCTGCTTAGCTACTTGTAGATACTAATTGTAGCTTTCTCATAAGACTGAAAAAAAACAGTTTTCCCTCTTTTTGTGTCTATATGTACAATTCCCAAAGAATACATCTAATTTTGTTGGCAAAATACATTTAACCAGGGTGTTTATTGGGAAATAAAAAGTTAGGAGAATCCTCTTATTGTCTCAAATTTCTGAAGGGCATAAATAGGAGAACAAATGTACAATGGCTTATTACGCTTGTGGCTTTGAAAGAAATACGAAATAAGGTTAATGTATATGAGTGCAATAACTGGATTTGAACATTACTAGATTCCAAAGAAGTTTGAAATTCAGTCTGGGACATAAAAATTCCCCTGCTTTGTAGTTAGTTATACTGAGCCTTTGTGAGGACAAGGCATGAGATGAATGACAAATGTTCACTCTGTTCAAACTCTAAGCAGCTAAGCAGAATTGCTAGAGAAACTGTAGGGCAATTACAGACTCCCAAGGAACAGAGCCTTGCACGTTTGGAAAACATTTACCGTTTTCATAACTGCACTTTCTTTTTAAACCTGTGAGCTCCTTTAGCAATTTATAGCCTTGAAATTAGATACAAGTCCCCATCACATCTGTTTAACCTTGGATGTATTTGAACTTTTATTCAGATGCAGAACCTACAATTTTTTTGTGTTTACTTTCTTTGTTACAACCTGAACCAAAGACATGAAGAGTTTTGGATCCATCCCTGAATTCTCCCTCTGAGGCCCATCTTTGCTTTGTAGGAGTGGCAGAAAAATGCTGTATTTCTAGGGTTTATTACCAGAGAAAAGTACTTTATGTTGTGGATATTCAATCTATTGGCATATGACATGATGATATTAATGAAGTGTGGTAAGGCAACACTTTGGTTCTAATGATTTTGTTTCATTTTGGGTTTACTCCTATATCAACACTCCCAACTTTTAAAAGTATGGGCCATGTGAGATGTAATATATATATATATCAATGTCACTAATCGGAAGCTCTTTCTGGGCACGTTGTAAAGCACACTTAATCACTTCTTTAAGATCATGTTACAGAAAGCTATTAACTATACTCTTAAAACAGTTAAATAGTTATAAATAATGTTTTATATTATGGCTGACAACACTGAATTGCCCATCATTAAGGAAATCTAATCACAGGGCATGCAAACTTTGCCTTCCAGTAAGATGGTGTGGCAAAACTATGGAACGTATTAGAAATCACATACTATTGCTAACATTTCCTATTAAGGAGAAAGTCTCTCTCTGTATATTTTGGATTTATTTTCCAACACTTAATTGCAGCTGATGAAAAAAAGCTATTCAAAAGTTGCCAGGATTTTAAATCTGTATGAGTGTGATTGATGAAATTTGTGGAGTTTCCCAAAAGAGTATAGGTGAGAGCAGACATGTAAATGTATGTGTGTGCATGTACATGTATAACAGAGGAAAGAGCAAAAGCTTACTCCTAAGGTGTGAGACTTGGCAGCACTGCACTGTATGTACAATGGGCACAAGAAACCCCATGTCTGTAAATGATTGCGTTTGAATTGCTGTTATTTCACTGTTGGGTTTCTTTATTGTTAAAGCGAAAAGGAATGTTTTTAATAAATGCAAATAATGATTTAAATGCTTGAACATACTGAGGCTTTACTCTCTGGTGTGTAATTAATATATGTGCACTGGAGACCCAGGTCTGGGGGAGTGTTTCATTTCTTATTTATGATGTTTGCAAGGTTTTTTTTTCCTTTTAGCGTGCTTCTCAACTGGCATACACAGAACTGCATGTAAATGACCACTGAGTAGGTGTCACTGAAATCTTAGCAGATATAGAACAGGTAAATATATTTGTTTGGTATGCTTTGGTAGATTTAATGTTTCTTCCAGCCTTTTATCTTTGCTATCTGAAAGTAACAAGAAGCTCCCAAATGACCAACATTTTGTTTTCAGAGGTTGGAAAACTGCGCGTGGCAGGAAGCAAACAAGCAATGTGATTTTAAAGTTCTCAGGGCACAGTACTTAATCCTGAGGGAGACTGAAAGCAGAAAGACACTTTCCGCAGCTACCTATAGTGTATTTCTCGTATCTGCTTCTGAGTTCCCTTCCAGCACTGGCTGCCACCACTAACAGAGCACAGAAGTGTCTGTATACTGTATCTGCAAGAAGCTTGGCTGCTATCCCATTTTCTCATAATGGTATATATTTTTCTTAAAGGATCTAAAGATGTCTGAGTCCTCATACTAATACTGTCTCCCAGTCTCCTATCCTGGCTCTAGTAGTTCTTGCATTTCCACCACTTTACTAGTTTTTCTTGCTTATTGCCTACCTGAGCAGCTGTATATATCACATCAGGTGCTCAAACTGGGGAGCTCAGTTCTGTTCCACAACATCCTGTCAAGGCCAGTACCACTCAACTGATGCAGGAGTTCAGACTCATACTTGACTCAGAAGCAAGGAGAAGGGCTGCCAGGTCATGCAGTGCACTTGTGAGAGGTTGTGCCTGGCCTGGGGCTTGAGACAAAGCGCAACTCATGCTGCTTTTCTACATAGCCCCAAGTCTGGAGAGTGGTCTAAACCTCTTGTGTTGCTACTTGCACAGGAAACTTTATGGTTAACAGATCTCAAGTCTAGGTTCATAGAATCATAGAATCATTTTGGTTAAATTGTTAAAGATCTTTAAGATCAAGTCCAACTACTAACCTAACACTGCCAAGCCCAGCACTAAACCATGTCCCTCAACACCTCATCTATGTGTCTTTTAAATTCTCCAGGGATGGTGACCCCCATCTCCCTGGGCAGCCTGTTCCACTGTTTAACAACTCTCCCAATGAAAAAGTCCTTCTTAATCTCTAATCTAAACCTTCTCTGGTTCAACATGAGGCCATTTTCTCTTGTCCTGTCATTACTTGAGAGAAGAGACTGACTCCCACCTTCACTTTCAGGTAGCTGTAGAGAGTGATCATGTCTCCTCTCAGCATCCTCTTCTCCAGGCTAAACAACCCAGCTCCTTCAGCCACACTTCATAAGACTTGTTCTCCAGACCCTACACCACCTTTGTTGCCTGTCTCCAGCACCTCAGTGTCTTGTAGTGAGAGGCCCAAAACTGAACACAGTATTCAAATTGTGGCTTCAGCTGTGCTGAGTACAGGGGGACAACCACTTCTCTGGTCCTGCTAGTCACATTATTTCTAATACAAACCAGGATGCCATTGGCCTTCTTGGCCACCTGGGCACACTCACTGCTGGCTCATGTTCAGGTAGCTGTTGACCAACATCCCCAGTCCTTTTCTGCAATACATGTCTCCAGCCACACATCCCCAAGTCTGTAGCATTGCATGGGATTGTTGTTGCCCAAGTGCAGGACCCAACACTTGGCCTTGTTAAACCTCATATAATTGTCCTTGGCCCATCACTTCAGCCTGGGCAGGTCCCTCTGAAGAGCCTTCCTCCCCCCAAGGAGGTCTAAGCACCCACTCAGCTTCATGTCATCAGGAAACTTACTGAGGGTGCACTCAGTCCCCTCATCCAGATCATTGATAAAGACGATAAATAGAACAGGCCCCAACACTGAATCCTATGGAATACGACTAGTGACTGGCCGGCTGTCAGCTGGATTGAACTCCATTCACCACACCTCTCTGGGCTTGGTCATCCAGATAGTTTTCCACTAAACGTTCATCCAAGCCATAGGCAGCGAGTTTCTCCAGGAGGATGCTATGGGAAATGCTGTCAAATGCTTTACTAAAGTCCAGGTAAACAACATCTACAGCCTTTCCCTCATCCACTAAGTGGGTCATCTTGTCATAGAAGGAGATCAGGTTAGTCAAGCAGGATCTGTCCTCCGTAAAACCACGTTGACTGGGCCTGAACTGGTTAGCAGGCAGTTTCATAAAGCTTTAAAAAGTCTCTTTCAGCATGGATATGGAATGGTTGTCCTGTATGTGCTTCCTGATGGCCCTCAGCATGATCTGTTCCATAACCTTCCTTGGCACTGAGGTCAGAGTGACAGGCTTGTAGTTCCCAGGGTCCTCCTGCCCCTTCTTGTAGATGGGTGTTACATTTGATAACCTCCAAACCACTGGGATGTCCCCAGTGAGCTGGGACTGTTGGTAGATGCTGGAAAGGGCCTTGGTGAGCACTCCTACCAGCTCCCTCACCACCCTCGGTTCTCACCTTCTCCTGCTGCTTCTACACCTACATTATGAGTTCTTAAATTCTATGAATAAATAATAACCATATTGTTACATACATTATGAACATAGCAATTACTAGGAAGCACAGTGCTAAAATTAAAATTTGTCTTCAATTCATCCCCCTCATTATTTGTTATTCTGTCTATCAACATTGTACAAAGAAGAATATGTTGGATCTGCTGTGCAAACTTACTTACAGAAAGTAATGTTATCTTTCAGATATTATCTGATCAGCACCACTTAGAAGTGCAAACTATATTTTTACCTCTTGTATCCTGTATTTTTTTTAAACTTTCAGAGCTTTTCTTTTTTCATAAATTAATTTCTTTGTATAAGGAGTTTTTTTAAAGGCAGAATATTGCAGTGCTTGCATTTCTGCAACTTTCTACATAACTAAACGTATTTAATAAATGTGTCTCCCCTATGCTAATAACTATTTTATATAATACTGTAACAAAGTTAGCAATATTGCCCCAATTGTGGTTGCATGTTTCTGTGTTTTGGAGGTGGATTCTTTCAATCAAAATACAATTTACATTACTAATATGGGTAACAGTTCTTGCTCTTTTAAAACCACAGTAACGTCACAGCCATGACATATGGCTTTAGTTCACCACATGGCAAAGGACCTGCTGGGCCTATAGCAAGTGTTTTGTACACAAACATCATCCTTAGAATTTTTTTTTACAGTGTGTATCCCAGTTATCTTCACTGGAGTATGTCAGTGGGCAGCATTTGGTCTGTGTGTCTACATCTTTTGAATATACCATGTTTGTACTGAAGGAGACGTTTTAAGGCTTTATGAAATGGCCTGCTAAAATGCTACCACTGAGGCCCGATTGGCTTGTCAACGCTATCTGTTACTAATATTGCCTGTAAGTAGTGCAGCATTTCCTTAAAGTTGGATGACAGACACAAAGTTATCTTGGTTTTGAGAATTTTGTCCATCATGATCTGCACACTGAGATATATATACACATACATATTTATTTTAGCATTCCCAGAATCCAGGCATTTTATCCTTGTTAGATGCCAAAAGCACATTCAATCTGTAGTTCTTACTCCTTCCCAGACCTTTGTTGACTTGCACTCCCCATTCTGCAATTACTCAAGTGTCAAGGAAGAGTTCATTGGCTGAATATTCCTCCTAGTCTTTTTCCAAATTCTATTACAGTCAGCCTTAGTTTTTGTTGCATGAATCACAGGATTGCCGGGGACAAATCATCTCATTTGTCAATGGAAATTGTGCCAGTTTCTAAGTGAGATTAATTTTTCCCGATGAAAGAGCAGATCTTACAAATTGCACCCATTGGATGTGTAATATCATCTGATTTGTCATTTACACATTGCTTTTTTGATCATTTTACACTCAATTTTTCACTTAGAAATCATTTATATCACAACTGTACTTGGTCCTCAGTATTACTAGGTAGCATGAAATATACTCAGTAATGGTATGAAAGTTATTTCCAATAAGGCTTATGAAGAACAGCTGAGCAAGTATGACCTCCTGACCTGAAAGTGTTTGTTTACTGGGAACTATTTTCCAGTTCTCTACATTTAATCTGTCTTGGACCAGGCTGACATTCCCCTGCTAGATTTATTGGATCTCTAGAGGCTATTACAAACACAACATTGTCACTGCTTATCTAATAAAATGATAATAAGATTATATTACTCTAGTGATAATGACACATTTATGTTCATTTTTTAATAGTAACAAACCAAAGTTTGATTTCATGTTCAACAGAGAAAATATATTACTGGGGGAAAAAATATGCCATTCAAAAAGTATTTTTCTTTTGAATAAATCATGGAAAATATTTTTAATTTCATCTTATTTGTAAATCAAAGCATAGGTTTGTATACATGAGCAGGCATACTATGTCAGTTTTACAAAAATAATGATGAGGAAGTCTGACTAGCTGGTTTTTATAAATCAACAACTCTGGATTTTGGAAGCTTGTCATGATGTTTTTTCTTGTGCATCTTTTCCTAGAATTTGTCAGATGTCAAAAGGCAGGCACAAGAGACCAGACTGTCATTTCAGTAATACTTAGGTATACATATTATATTTATGTATATATGTATTCTATTATTTTTAGGTATATATTTGTCTAGAGTAAATTCATTTACTATTGGTGGTGATATTGTTATTGTAATTTTTATTATTGTGAGTAATACTAAGAATTATTACTGGTAGACTTAGGCTTAAAATCATAGCCATGTTTTAATTTAGTGGAGACCCTTAAATGTATTTGTTAATTAGATTTAACTGGTTAATTTTAATGTAAACAACATCTCTCTGTATACTGCAAGCTTTTAATTTATCTCCCAGCTCAGACAAAAAAAAATACTTTTTAACTTCTGGAATTTGTACATAAACAAAAGGTTAGCTTTTTCTTATTTTAAGAAAGTAAATTACTGCATCTGTCTCTTTTTGTTTGTTTGTTTTGCACATGATTAAATAACTTCCTGTTATGCAGTAGGTTATATTCCTGGACACTAATTCTTCTAGCAAGCCAGTGATATGGAATATCCCAGAATACACTTTGCTACTCCATGGACATTACATTGTTTCTTCTAAAATCAGGAAAGTTTTAAGAAAGTTTTAAGAAAATCAGAAAGTTTTAATAGAAGCAAATTTTGGCAAAGCTAAGCACGTCATACAAAGAAAATGTTTCTGAAGCAGTGTGCTTTATACCTTGGTGTAGGAAAACCCAAGAAGTGATTTAGTGCCAGGATTCCTCTTTCTACATCACATACAGAGGTTAGTTCATGACTTTATCAGAGTAATGCGAGTTCGATACTTTTACAATGATAGACATATGTTGGTTGGAAAAGATTGTTTTGTTTTGTTTTGTTTTGTTTTGTTTTGTTTTGTTTTGTTTTGTTTTAGATGCATGCATCTTTTCTTGGATAACAATTATCTCCTCCTCGCTTGGACTCCTTAAGTTTGAGATCAACTTGCCATGTAGCTTTTCTATATTGCTTTTCCCTCTTGCCTTACCATATTCATTTTTTTTTCCTATATTAGTACCCCATAACTGGCAGAAGGGAACTGAGTGACTGTTTTGTGCAATTCCCACACCAATCGGTATGTTCTGCATGTAGTGCCTTGCAGGTAGAAGTAAAACTAAAATTACTATGAGCACTAACAAATATTTATCATACATAGCAATAGCTCTTTCAGAATTTGATGCCTTCTTCAGCCTTTACAAAAGCTGTTAATATAAAGATGAAAGAGTCATCTTTCTTTTTGCATTTCTACATCACATGAAGTAAGCATGTAAAAAGAAGCTACTGTACACGAACAATGGCAGATTCTAAATCTGTTAAACAAATTTTTCAGTTAAAAACACAAAAAATAAACCAATCTCAAATTACTATGTGACAGGTAACTGACCTTACACTTTAATTTTTTTTTAATTGATTCTCCAAATGCAACAGCTCTATATCATTTATGGTACAGCCTATATGCAGTTACCCACATACAACATCTTACTTATTTGCAAAAGATAATAGTGATTATAGTTGCTTAAAATCAGAACCACAACCCATTCCATTTAGCAAAATGCTGTCATTAAAAGGAGTGCTTCTTGGAATGGAATCTCTTTGGGGACTTTGGAAAATCCACAGCATTTTCCATGAAATTAACCTAGATAAAATATCTCTACTGCATTCTACCTGAGTGAGATTTTTAAGAGAACGTGAAGGAAATAGGTACTTCTATCTTCTCAGCTCTTTGAAGAAATCCAGTCAGCACAGTATAGCCTAAACATCCCAATGGGATTTGTCAGAGTTAAAAAGAGGGGGAAAACTTTAGTGCTTTACTGAACTTGTTATCAATTAGTAAAAATACACTGGTAGCCTGCAGTAACCTGCCCATTCTAACATTCACCTGATGTCCCAGTGGAATGCAATTGATTCCAAACTACAGTACAAATGCTTCTGACAGAACAAAAGATAAGTCTTCATACCAAAACACAGTTTTTATGTTCCTCCAGGGTACACTTTCCACAGAAGCCTGGGTCTAGTTTCCATTAAAGTATATGTAAGGTTCCAAATATTGCACATATTCAGACCATCATTGTTTACTAAATTAAATAGTGCTGCAGAATATATCATACAATTCATCAAGGAAGTGGGCTGTTCAGATTACACAAAGGTTTTTTTAATTTATTTAGGCAAAAATAACCACTGGCATTTGCTGCTCATACATTCTAGTTAGTTATCTAGTGAAGTGCACACAGCTAGGAAATGAATGCTGCCCTGAGATATTTATGGGCATGAAGAATGTCATATGTTGGATTCAAGGTCTCCCTAGCCCAGTAGTTTGTCTCCAGCAGTGATCGGTCAGAGGATATTTCTCTGGAATGCTCTCCCAGCTCCAACTATTTGAAGCTCAGGAATTCCTGAGCAGCTCCACTGCACTTTTATTGCAGTTTACAAATGTTATGAAAGGTCTCCAGTGCAGAGAAGTAAACGCAACAAATGCAAGATGAAAGCTTAGAAGGAGGAATAAAACACTGTAGGCTTGTCTGCCAATTCATTTTAATTCAAGTCTCAAATGTGCTGTTGCATCCACTGTAGTTTCCTACACTAAGTAGTGTAAACGTCAAATTTAAATACCACTCTGCAATGAGGGTCCTATTTACAGGTCTTGTATGCCTGTAACTCTTGCTAAGTTGTGCTTAGTTATCAACTCAGCCTATAAAACTCCATATCTTGAAAAGGAAATATCTCAATAGAAAAAAAATTTAAAACCAGATCAAACATAATTATCCTACATCAATAAAGTTAGGGGTTGTCTCTGAAAGTGAATCCAGATACTCTTAGCATAATCTGACACAATGCATATATTTCATCTTGCTTTCAGAGGGTCCTTATCAAGAGGAAAAAAAGCCCACCTTAAATCTAAAAAAATTCAAATTGACAAAAAAATACTATAAATGTTCTCTGTTTGTAAGGGGTTTTAAAAATTCTTTGCTTTGTATTTTCATATGAGACCATAAAAGCAAATCTTTAAAAGCAAACTAAGATGGCCACATTTTCATCACTAAGAATTAAAAGAGTAGCCACCTTTACATTAGTTTCTGTTTATTTACATGCTTGAGTACGTTTTGTTACATATCGTGGAAGTTAGTGGGCATAATGTATCAACAGGTAGAAAACTACCTACATATTGATGTACAGTACATTAATAGCAGCTGCTTTCTGTATTACAAGTGTTCTTACAAGTTCCCATGTTCTAACATCCATGTTACAACATCACAAATATTATGGAGCACACATATTAAGGTCCACATATAGTTCTTACAAGATGAGAAAATACATCTCAGTCACTTAAACAGAAAGGTCAGATTTACAATGTCAGTAAGCTTTTATTGGGCACAATATAAGTAAATATACATACTTTTTAAATAATCTGACAAGCTGGGACACAGGGATACAGGACCATGCAATATAAAGGTACTGTATCTTTTTCCTCACATTTCTCAGATCCGGCAGGAATGTGCCAGCAGAAGTTAACAAAGTAAGATATTATGATTAACTATGCATTAATAATAGCAATGCAATGTGGCTTAATGCACATGGTAATACTAATAACAGGTATGATATGGTTATGAGATAATGACAGTCACGAAATTTGCATTTTATTTCCCTTTTCAGTTACTGATGTGACACTGGGAACCTCATTAGTCTTTCCTATGACCAAGAATTTGGTTTTACAGTACTAATACCCAGTAGTTTAGGAGCTGATTTAAGAGCTTTCTGTCACACTCTTCATTCCAGTTTGGCCGATTCAATCCATCCAAAGTAAGGACCAATGTGCCAGTGTAAGCATTTGTTGGGCAGACTGTAAAACAAATGAGTGAAAAGATGTGGGTTAACAATAATTATATCAGCATACCTGAGAGAGCCGTCAAAGGTAATCTAAGGATGGAAAAAAATTATTTAAAAAAAATTCTGCTTGTTTCACAAGTCTGGTATAGAAAGCTGCCAAAAGGCAGTTGAATGGATTGGGCTGACTGGAGGAAGCTCCAGGTATACCTAGGTTTGGGGAGCAACAATGACTTAAATGGGTTTGGCAGCTAAAAGATCAGTTTGTATAATGACATCTATACTGTTTTTTCTAAAGCGCTGTAAGATCTACCAATGAAAAGAGATACATGCCAGTTATATGTTTACTATGTGTCATTCTCACATACAATTATTATACTGTTTTTTTTGATGTGTAGTACAAATTGAACTCTGCTTATGCTAGAGCAACAAGTAGGCTAGCAAGTTTTCCTTCAGAAAACAGTTCCTTCCTGTGAAAATCAATCAGATATTTAGAGGTTCCATTTCACGCTTAAATCATAAGTTTGGCATTATTGCTTTTAAAATACAATGCACCATTGATAGAACAAAACTTTAAAGCCAATTAAATGTTGGCAATCTTCCTACCATTGACAAAGGCATGCTTGTTAACAGTTCCCCTTTGTGGCATGATTGCAGTGTAATCACTGATTTCTGGAAAGCTTTTTTGGCACTTCAAGATATTTTAAAATATTTAATGCATTTATTTTAATAGACTATTTTAGACTTTACTCACGTTACTTTAAAGTATTTTACTTTAAAAAGTAGAGGGTGTATGCACTCAAATGAGGTATGTATCCCAATTTTTAAGACAAGGAAAAAATAGTAATTTGTAGAATCAAGCTATACAAATAACAGTTGTCAACCAATAGAGCCAATGTGGAGAAAAGTAAACATAGCTGAGTAGCTTCATACACTTGCCACTCTTCAAATGATATGGTGGAAGAGACAAACGATTTTATGAAAATATTGGTATATATGAGACTCTGGGGCTTCAGATGTTTTGCAAAGTGCTGGCAAATCAAAGAGTTTCTAGTTTTGTGTGTCTCTTTCCATTGCCTTAGATGAAGTGATTTTTTTATTCTTCTCAAGTCATACTCTGTCTCAGTACTCATCTGAGAGGCAATGAGAGAAAGAAGCCAACTGGGTGAAGGTGTGAGATCAGCCTCTTGAGTGGTAGCACTCACAAATGCCAGAGTAAAGATACTAGAAAACCACTGCAGAACCATTACTCACAAAATTCCTTTATGCTGAGTGGAGTTAGTTTAACTCTGTACCATCTATTGCTTTAGAGGGGCAAATATTAAAAAATGTATCCTGGTACTGATAGAAAAGCCAAGCTCATGCATTGAGTCTATTCTTTCTGTGCTAACATATGAGTGAATAACTGACTTTGTGAGACCAGAAATCTATTCCTGATAACTACATTCTCACAGAAGTCTGTAAATGATACTGCACAACAGCTAACAAAACCTCTCTGACCTATCAAGACTAACCTAATGACTGAGGGAGTACTCAGCATTCCTCCACAATAAACTAAGGCAAGATTTTCCTTCAGGAAAAGAATCAATTTATTCAAGATAAATGAATGTAGTAGTTGCAGGGACTAGAGCTGAAGCCTTACTTGGAGGAGGCAGCATTTGCTTGCTTCCAGCTTGACCTCCCTCAGAAACTGGCTTGTTCCCTCACACCTCCCCCGACTGCCAGCAAGGTGCCCAAGCCTTGCCAAATGCTAGGCTGCAGGTGATCAGCATAGTTCATGCTAGCTTGCTCAAATACAAATCTTATTGAGGTTGATAAACTTTGTTTTAGGCCTTCTGGAACTAAGGTCTGCACATCGAGGTTTGTGTGGCAAGGTTTTGGTAGCAGAGGGGCTACACAGGTGACTTCTGTGAGAAGCTGCTAGAACTTTCTTCTTTGTCTCACAGAGCCAATGTCAGCCAGCTCCAAGATGGACCCTCTGAGGCCAAGGCTGAGCCAGTCAGTGATGGTGGTAAAGCCTCTGTGATAACATATTTAAGAAGAGGGAAAAAGTTCTGTACCACAGCAACTTCAGCCAGAGAGGAGAATAAGAATACGTGAGACTGCAGACACCAAGGTCAGTGGAGATGAAGGTGGAAGAAGCGCTCCAGGCACTGGAGCAGATTCCCCTGCAGCCCATGATGAAGACCATGATGAGATGGGCTCTCCCCTGGCAGCCTGAAGTGGAGCAAGTGGATATGCCTGAAGGAGGCTGTGACCCCATGGAAAGCCTGCACTGGAGCAGGCTTCTGGCAGGACCTGTGGCCCTATAGAGACAGACACCAAGGCTGGAGCAGGTTTGCTGTCAGGACTTGTGATCCTGTGGAGGACCCACACTGGAGCAGTCTGCTCCTGAAGGAATGAACCCTGTGGAAGTGGGAATTTATCCTCTACTTTGTATGGCACCATGGTCAGAATGGCCCTTATTCATTGTGTCCAGTTCTGGGCCTCTCATTTCAATAAGGACAGGGAGCTGCTGGAGAGTTCAGCGCAAGGCCACCAAGATGATGAAGGGAGTGGAGCATCTCCCTTATGATGAAAGGCTGAGGGAGTTGGGGCTCTAGCTTGGATGAGACTTGAGGGGTGATCTCATTAATGATTACAATTATATAAAGGGCAGGTGTCAGGAGGATGGAGCCAGACTCTTCTCAGTGTTGTCCAATGACAGGACAAGGAGCAGTGTGTGCAAGCTCTAACATAGGAGGCTCCAAAGAAACATAAGGAAAAACTTCTTCACTGTGAGGGTGATAGAGCACTGGAACAGGCTGCCCAGGTGGGTTTGTGAAGGACTAGAGCTATGGGAAAGACTGGTTTTGGCACAGTTAGTGGAAGACTGTCTCTCACAGGAGGGACCCTCATACTGGAGCAGATGAGTGTGAGGAGTCTTTTGTTGTGATGTTAACTGCTGAGTGATCTCCCTGTCCTTATCTCAACCCAGGAGCCTTTCATTATATTTTCTCTCCCCTGTCCAGCTGAGGAGGAGAGTGACAGAGCAACTTCTGGCATGCAACTCATCCCAGTCAGGGTCAACCCACAAATATGACGAAGCCAGTCATAAGCGCGAACGCTTATCCGCCATCTGACTAGGCAAAAGCAATGCAAGGCAGACTCTTCCCTCACTCCGTGGACGCCGCTGACGCCACGCCGCGGGTATCTCGGCCCTCACACAGCCGGTGCCGCGCGTCCCCCCTGTCTCGCACAAGCCGCCTTCGACAAAAACTCGGCCTTGCCTTCCCTCCCTCGCCTCAGCCAACCGTCCCTCTCGCCAGCGACGCAGGAAGGGGAAACCACAGCAGATGAGAACGCAGGGCTGACAGAAACCCCTCCCCCGGGGAGCCGCCAGCAACCGGACAGAGTCACTCACCGCCCCGCCACCCGCTCCGCTGCCCCAATGAGATGCTCCAGCGCCTGCCCGGCCCCCGCCCCGCCCTGCTCCGCGCTCCGGGCGCGGGCAGCGGGACAGACCCCATCGGTCACGGGGCCGTGGGCGGGGCCGGCCTGCCGGCCGCGGGGAGGAGACTTTGCGTTCCCATTGGCTGAGTCCCCCCAAGGCGTGTCTGTGGTTGGCTGAGGCAACTGCCGCTCAGAACGCGCAGGCGGCGGCGGCGGGCAGGGAGGTGCCGGGGCGGGTGGTAGCTGGCCGGAGGTCACTCGGCGCGGAGGCGCAGCATGGCCGCGGCTGTGGTGTTCGGGGGACCTGCGGGCTGGTGGCGCTGGCACAGGCGGGTGCGTGCCGCCCGCGCGGCGATGGGTAAGAACCTGCCCCTCCCCTCGGCTGGAGCGGCTGCGCTCTGACCGCCGGGCGATCGCTGCCGGGCGGGGAAAGGCCGGGCCTCTGCGGGGACTCGTCCGGGGAGCACTGCTGCCGTGCTGCCCTTGGCGGCCGCGGGCCCTCCGCGCCGAGCGCAGCGGCCGGCCGGTGGTACCGGAGAAGGACTCCAGCGGAGCGCTGGCAGGGCGCGCTGCCGCCAGCGGCTTCTGCGGCTGCGTTGTTTGAGGCCGTGCCGGAGCTACGGTGCGGCTTCACTCCATAAATATTTTCACTCATTTGCTTAAAATAGCGTGCCTGGAAATTAGAAGAGCCCACAAGTGTTTCCTGTGGCATCATTCACACGTTAGCAGTGCCCGTTACCTAGATTTTGGCTTTCGACTCTCTCGATCGTTGTCTCCGATTATTTTCCTTAAACTGAAGGTAAATCCAGTGGCACCTCCTCTCGTACCAGCTCTGCAGGCACTCACTCACTCACATGGTTGATTGATGAGCAGCGGAAGGAGCAGACACTTTTAAACGTCGTGTCGGTGCAAATGAAGGAAGAATAGTTGCAGAATTGAACCTTTTTTCTTTGCGTAGTCCTCAAAATCGCACTACTGTTTCTAAGTAGTTTAACTGCTGAAGTAGATAAGTGAAGATACACCTTCAGTAGGCTTTTCAGCATCATTTTGGTAACTGAAGCTTCTGTATGTCACTGTATTATCAGGCTCAAAACAAACAGGTGATGGTTTTTCAAGTTGCAAAGTGGAAGAAATACATTCTTTCAATGACTTATGGTTCTAAAATCTTGACACATAATAAAGCGTTTCAGGAGTTACTCGGTTACTTTAAAAAATTTGCAATTCCCCTTTGAACTTAATTTAAACTGGCCAATGACAAGTGTTTGATGCAGAATTTTGAAATTAGCTTTCAGTGTTATTTTTTGCTTGACTGTCTCTTTTCAACTAATGCAGAGGTTTTTTTAATAGTTGTAGCACTGGTGTTGTGCTAGTCTGCAGCAGACATTTTGGTCACATGCTAGTAAAGTTAAATACAGGAGACACATTTGTGTTTGTAGACCTTTTGTGACACCCTAACTGAAAGCAATAGCTTGCAATATATTTTGAACTTTCCATGCATGGTAGCTGTCACATATTTCTACAAAGGCTTTGAAATCAGCTGTTTTGGTCATTATTCCAATGGTTATGTTAAATATGGAAAACACAGAAGAAACTTGTTACTTGACAGTGAACACAGGTGTGAAATGCAGCCCAAAACTCTACACAGGTCCTTAAAGTTGAAAAATATAGTTTGCCGTGCCTGAAAACCTGAGCAAGAAAGTTTGTGACTAAGTCTAAGGAGAAACTGTGACTCTGCAAAGAAACTTCTGTAGAACAGAATTTCACCTTCAGTGTTTAAGCTCTGACTTACTTAGCAGCGACTATGCTGAAAGACCTGTTGACTCTGAGAAGTGTTTATGGGATGAAGGTCTAAGCATTAAGCCTTCTTAACTGCTAAGCTCTCCTGCTTAGTTATATGTCAAGCTTTCCCCATGTCTAATTCGTTTATAAGGTTTACCATCCTTTTCTTTAGTTTTGAGTAGTCTTTTGAGTAGTAATTTGATCAGCTGTCACTCTGAGTGAACACCTACCATCCTAGTGAAGGAACTCTGAGAGCTATCCAGCACCAAAACTTGGTTAATGAGTGGGCTGGTTTTGTCCTCTTACCAAATACTCTTTAGTTACTTGGTCAGTTGCTGTTTGCAGCTGGTGTGCACCATGATGGATTGTTTCTTCTGTATATACACACCAGAATCTGTTAAATCATCGAGAAGGAAAATAGCTGAGGGCAGATTTTGGAGGAGCATCTTGGGTATGTATATTTGTGTATTAACAAGCTGGATAGAGACCATATACTCTTGTGATCTGCAGCTGGCAGTCACTTGCAAAAGTGCTTCATGGAGGGACTATATGCATCCTTACTTAATATTTTTTGGTGGATGTGGAAAAATCCTTCCTGGGGACTGGTTGGGGAGGTGAAGCGGGGATTAAAGAGGTATCATGGCTGGGAAAGGAAGATTTTCTGGTAAACAAAGTTTCATTAGCTGAGACAGCTGTTCTTCAGAACAGACAATATTCTCCTGGAGACAGAAAATATCCTTACAAGTAGTTCTGGACAGGTAGGGGACCCATTCTGTTAACTGCATTGATATAGCAGTTGCGTTTGAACTGCTGAGCAATTCCATGCTGTGGTGCAGAGCAGCACTAATTACTAAACAAAGATTATGACAGAAAGACCTGCTTCTCAGAAGTCCAGCACATTAGTTAAGGGATTAATACTATAAATTTTTGCCTTTAATATATTAGTAAGTGTTTAATGAGGTATAGCTGCAGATAAGAAAAATGAGGTAAGAAGACTCTGATTTTTACAGTATAGCGTGTGTATGTTTCATCATCAGACTTTTACAGAGGTAAGGAAAAGCAAGTGGGATGTTTTCAATGTAAAGCTGGCCAAAGTTAGAGTCTTCTAATCTTCTAAAATTATGATTTTGACAGAGTGCAGTTTTCAAAATCATTGCATAACCTTTAAAAGCCTGTGACCCTGAGGCAGTTTAAATTCCATTGGCAAAGCTTCTAGGAGCAGAAAGACCTGATTCTGCCCATGTACAGCTGGCCTCTCTAATATCTAGTTCCCTCCAGGACATAGTTCATCAGAGGTTTTATGAGTTTCCATAGAGAAGTCAGCAGAAAACACAGAAGCTCTTATCCTTTCTTTCAAAGCAAGAAGGAAAAAAGGGATGATGTCTTCTGTTGTACCAGAATAGATGCTAAATCAGTGGCAAAATCTTTCATTTAGTGGCTTGTATCAAATTGTCATCAAGTTTCTCTCTCCTTGTCAAGTTACTTCGTATGCAACTGTACTTTCACATAAAGCCCTGAGCAAAACCAGCAACTTCAGCAGTTGAGCTTCCTCTTGGCATTTTCTTGTGCTCCTATTAAATCTCACCTACTAGTCTGGAAAAGAGCTCAAGATTAACTGATGCAGAGAGATAAGGAATATTAATATGTTTTGTAACCACTCCGATTAGGAAATTCATATGAGACAGGAATATGTGGGCTATTATTCTATTCTATGATTATCCTTTCCATTCCATTCTATGATTATCCCTTGTGCTAGATTTACCAGTTTCATTTGATTGTGGACTGGGGATTCCATCCCAGGAGCTAGACCTTTTGGGTTCAAAATAGATTTTATAAAGCCAAAAAGTAAGTAATAAAGTCGAGATTATAATTTGAGAATTACTGATTTCTCAGTCCTGCTCTTGGACAGTTAGACTGTGCTTTCCCACAGAATGCATGCATATTGAAACTTACCCAGCTCTACCCTCTGTGGTCTTATCCATTTATTAGTTTCTTTTTGTTTGAATACAAAGAGATATCCTCTGCACTCTGTATTGTAGTGGCTGTACAGTCTAGTATTTACAGAGAATTGAAGGCATCACTGGAACTAAAATTCTTGAAACTCTTAAGAGTCATTACTTTGGGAGAGGGTATAAAATGAAATTATTTGAAATAATCTAAACTTGTAACCATCATCTTTCATGTTAAAAAGAAAATTGCTTTTGGTATCTTTATGTAGAAGCTTGAAAAGACAAGTTTTAGGTCATAGGAAGCCCAGATATTCTAAGGACAGGATTGCAATCTGTGCCTCTCTGGATTTACTTTCTTAACGGATGTGTTTTGTTCAAGAAAAGATATTCAGAGCTTCATAAGTTCTTGCTAATTTAAAAATTAAATTATTTTTAAGGTAAAATTCTCTTGAAATTATAGAGTAGGTCAATTGTTTCTAGTGTGGGCTGACTTTTCAAAGGAAAACACTTTTATCTGTATTGTCTGTAAGCCCTCGGTGTGACAAGAGGGTCATAAATTGATCCTGCTCATCAGTGGAGTCTTCATAGGCACAGGGCTCTGAGAACATGTTCCTTCAAGAGAATAATGAAGAGTTTCCTGGGGAAAACCCAAATTCTTTGGAGTTAGTGTAGCTGTAGGTGATTTTGCTCACAATTAACTTGACCTATAGATTAACCTATGTTGCTGTTTCTGGTCTTGGTAAAGGAGAATTGCACATGGTATCTGTGATTATTTTAAAAATAGTTTTCTGTTGCTCCTACTTCTGATGTTTTGCCCTTTGTTAGAAGTTGAATGTGGACTGGGCATTTTTCAAGCTATGTGATTGCAGCAGGTTGCTGTAGATTTTACGGTTCAAATAAAATGAGCCAAATACCACAGGGATAGTTCCTGCAAATGCTTGTACAATTGATGGAATCTGTTAAGCATATCTGTATGTGGGTTTGCAGAATATCAATCCTTAGATGTTTGAATTATACAGTTATTTCAAAGCCTAGCCTATGCCATGTATCAAATGGTAAATAGTGCCTAGATATTCAAGCTGGACATCACTTTTCATGATAGCACCTGTGGAGTTTCATCTAATATGAAGATATGAAAGATCGTGCCTTCTTAAACATCCTCTTTTTGGCAAACCCCCACTGTCTTAAGTAGTCATTAAAAATATGCCATGGTTCTAAATGCAGTTAATTGAAATAAACTCTATTAGGTATGTCTTTGAGGTAATTTCATCAATCCTTTAAAGCAGTTTTCCTGTATTTGAGCACCTGGGGATCTGGAGATTTTTCAAAGATATTAATCCAATTATGTTATTGTAAAGTGGCTAGTTTAACACTGGACTGAGAAAAGTTAAACCAAACCTAGAAGTCAGAAACAGAGTCAGGAATTGGAATGTAACAGGTCCCAGTTCCCGTGGATATGAATATGTTCTAGTTAAGCACTGAACACAAAGTGGTTCCTGATTCATGAAGTGAGACAAAATCAATAGAGACAGACAAAAAGGGAAATAATAGAATACAGTGACACAGTGCAAGTAATTACTGATCAGCATGTTGCCTTGTATTCCAGTCTAACTGTTGCTATGCCTTGTGGGGGTGTTTCAAAAGGAAGGCCTTATGGTAGAATGAGTTAGTTTCATGGATATTTACATTGTGAAGAGCTACCTTAGAAAATTAACAGAAATGCTTGTTGGCAATAGGCCTGTCATTGCAGTCCAATTACCAGTTGGTGTCTTAATAGTAAGTTGCAATGATAGCCATGAAAAGTTGTCAAAGCAAAACAGTCTTACGTAACATGGTGGAGAGAAATAAAGCAGAGTGCAAAGTAGGAGTGACGGAAAGTAGCATAGGGAAAATGTCCTTCTCAGTTCTCAGTGTTTCCATGAAGATCAAGACAAGATTGTATCTGTTGAGGCAGGTGGCCCAGTTCTGAAGTAGCTAAGATATGGGATATGGGATTTAAGCAGGTCATGGATGCATCTTCCAGGACATAGATGTGAATGACAGTGTGCTAGTGTCAGTGCTGATGTAGAAAAAATGTATCAAGAACGTTTTCAGAATATGATTAAGAGATTTCTTGGTATTTAGTTTGAGGTGATGGTTAGATGTGCATGAAATGGTGTGAGAAAAAAAGACATCAGGATAAAAGTGAAGAGTCTACAAGAATGAGCCTAGATGTAATAGCCAGATTTATGTTTCTGCTGAGGTTACTTGGAATTCACAGCAGCAAAGAAAACTGAAATTTAGAGGCAAAGCTAACCTTGAAGCTTGATCAGATTACTCAGGGGGCTTCAAGGTTGCTCCAAGAACTGAGGTTTCGCCACTTCTCTGTGCATCCTGTTCCAGTGCAGAACCTTTCTCCTCATCAGAGATGCTTTCTGTATTTCCAACTGCTATCTCCCTTCCAGCAGCTGTTGGCCTTTGCCCCATATCCTATTACTGTGCACCTCTGTGAAGAATTTGGGTTCACTTGCTCTATAACTCTTTCTCCTTCTCACTTTCTAGGTAGTGGAAAACAGCAATTAGCCTTTGCTTCTCCAAGCTAAGGCAATTCCCGTAGCCTCTACTCATATGCCATATTCTCTAGCTCCTCAGTCGTATTACTTGATGTCTGCTGATCTGTCTGCAGTTGGACTACATCTCTTGTATAGACCTCCAGTCTTTCTGAATGGTAGACCTGCCCTGTGAGTTTTCAGCCATTCCTGCTAGTTTGCCATCACACATGATCTTACTGAGAGTGCTAATGTCCCATCATCACAGTCATTAATGAAATTTCTAAACAGCAGCAGCCCCGGTGTTGACCCATCAGGAATGTCACACATAACTGTGTGTTGCGAGTATTCGAGCCACTGATCTCTGCTGTGTAAGCCCAACAGTCCAGACAATATTTCTTTGATCAGGCATACTTTTTATTTCTTCTGTAATGCATACTTTCCCTATTTGGCTACTGGGATACTAGAGGAGGCTGTTTTTAAACCTTTACAGAAGTCAAGGTTAATAAAAATGACTGGTATTAAGGGAGAAAGAAGGAAAGATGCTGAAAACCAGGACTGGAATCTCCTCAGGAAGCTGGAAGCTTTGGACTATCAAAATAAACAATTTTAGACTAGTGTCAGTCATGTAGTGGGGAACACTGACTCACAGAAACTATGAGAAGTCTCCAAGATCATTACTGTGACCAGTAATAACATTTTAGGCAATTTGTTCCCTAGATTTGACTTGTAGCACTTTTTAAAAAGCGATGTGCTCTTTTCCTGACTTATCGTAGTGTGCAGTAAGCATTTTCACAGTGCGGTTTTCTTTTAAATTGTGCTGCTTCTCCATCTAGGTCATTGCTGCAGGCATCTGTGGAAACTGTCTCAGACCAAAGTTCTCTTGATAAACTTGATTTATTGAATGTGGCACTTCCAAAATAGTGCTGCTGATGAAAGAGCACAACCATTGCTGGCTAAGAAGGAGCTTAAAGTCAGAAAGACTTTAAAATGATTAATCAAGTGTTATTGGCCTAGAGAGGATTCTTTGCTAAGCATTGAGACCTCTTAGAGTCTCAATCCAGTTCAGGCACATTTTCTGTACCTGCACTTCAGAGTTACAGTAGTTCCATAGTTGGTTAGCCTTGTTTCTCCCTGCTTAGTTGCTACATGCCTTAGTGTTTATTCTGCATAATTTCTTCCTTTGTCATAAAGGAGAAATTATTTATGTAATTGGCAAAGAAATCTCAGAACTGCCGAACTGTGCTGTGCTTGGATTAGGAATGTTTAGAGGGATTAGTCAATTATTGCAGTAGATGAATGCCTGCAATGCTACTACTTACTGTCCAGCATGTGATACTAACTTCTTGTAAAAAGTAACTGTCTGAAACATAGAAAAACACTGACAAGCCTGCATATTTTAAGTGTGTGAGCTCTTCTGAGACCTTAGGTTTCAGGGATGTTGCTACAGTTTGATTATTACTATACTTTTTGAAACACCCGCATTTTCCTAATTAAAATAATTTTCTTTAGTATGTAGAAAAATCATTCTGGGATTGTTTATGTGGCCTAATGTGAGCTAGAATTTACAGTTTTAATTACACAGAATAGGATTCACATTTCCACTGTTTTTAAGCATAAGCTTGCTTAAATCAATGAATGACATGCTAGCTTTTGTTAGATTATTGTTATGGATTACTATAAAATACAAATATATTGATATTTATTGTTTTGAAATCAGTGTGTTCTAGGGCAATGGCTTCCAAAACCCCAGTTGGATTCATTGGGCTGGGTAACATGGGAAATCCAATGGCAAAAAACCTGTTAAAACATGGATATCCAGTTATTGCATATGATGTATTCCCAGAAGCCTGCAAAGAATTTCAAGACCTGGGTGCTCAGGTATAGTAATAGACTTTATTTATTCCAAAAATAACTGTATGCATCGAATGGTTCTTGTGTGTGTGCAATTACATAATCTGTTGGGGGTTTTTTTAAGATTACAATTGGAACTAAAACAGCATAGTGAATACAGTCTGAATCTGGCAGATTTCACTTGAAGCAAAGACATCATTCTACCCTAAGTAATTTTCATGGTATTAGCAAGAATTGCTACCTTATTGGACTTTTCTAGCTGTTTTTTCCCCCCTTGTTTTATTAGAGTAGGTTGATGGCCTGTTCTTTCACCTCTTTCTTTCTCCTGCTTCCTCTTCCCCAAGGGCTAGATGGCCAGTGTACTGCTTTTCATCTGGTTCCTACTTTGACCTTTTCAGGTTAAATGACCCTAGTTAAAAATTCCTGCTGGCATAGCTATAAGAGCTACAGAGACATACGAGCTTTCCTGCTGCTTCAAGGTGCAGTCCTCAGGGGCAGGGGAAATATCTAATTATTCAAGTGTTTATTCTCTTGGAGTTGAGGAAGGTTAAGATGAGAGAAGAGGGAGGAATGAAAAGGAAAAAGGAGGGAAGGAAATTGATCACATTAAGAAGGTTTACCATCCTGCCATATACCCTGCTAAATCTTGGCCCCATTCCAGTCATTTGTATTGCTTTTGTTGATCTGTTAATACACCCAGAAACCCGTTCAGTCTGTCGGATTGTTGGGTCATTTCTAAGTGTCTGAAATGTATTTGAATGTTTTGGACATACTTCAAAGCTATAGCAGTTTAGATAGTTGTGGGTGGATGGATAGGTGCATAAAACACTGAAGAATGTACTCAAGTAGAAACCAATGCAAAAATAGTACTCTGATGTGACAGTGTAGAGAATAGGAGGGAGTTTTCCAGCAATGTCAAGGAAGTTTTGGGTACAGATAGACAGAGGAACTGTGTGCCCTGAAAGTCTAAACTGTTGGAGCTAATTACAGGTGTTTCAAATAATAAGGTGTCATCAAGATTCCCAAAAACTAAAATGATAAAATGCACTTGTTGATAATTACATACATCTCCCCTTGAATAATTACAGAATCTTGGGACTCTTGGGAAAGCAAGCTTTTCCGCTTCTTTTCCTAGCTACTCTTTTTATTTTGTTAAAGCAGGTGAGACCCTTAGGCATGAACCAGACCTGTCCCTTCAGTGGCAAATGGGAAAGAAGTCGATTTTGAATAATTGGTTGTATTTTTAATTCATGTTCTGCAGTGGGATCTCTTTGCTGTGGCTGCCCATTTGGATAGCTTATTGTCATAGTAATAGAATCCACTGCAAGACTTAATGTGTGATATTAAAGGTGAAGTGTAATGCTTTTAAAAATGAAGCCAAAAGTGTGTTTTAAGATCGTATATCACTAAGAGAATGCAAATAAAACACACTTAAAGAAAATATGTGAACATAACTTCCTCTTCTTGATCTATAGGTGTAAATCCTACCCCAACATTTTTTTTCCAGAACTTGAAAACTTGGGGGTCCAGGAGGCCTTGTAGAAACTGCTGTGAGAAGGAACATTGTGCTCCACGGGCTGCTTTCTCTTTAGTGTAGTTGGTAAAGTAAAACCATCAGGTGCATTAGAGAGATGAAAAGATATCCCCCAAGAGACGGTAAATGTTGTCAAATGTCCATTGTTTAAAGTCAGTGCTATTACTAAGGTATATGGAGGATGAGGGATGTTTCATCATAAGTCTGCATATTCTGTGACTCTCTTTAGCCTCTGAAGTAAAGAACAGTGAGGTAGTATATGTAAGGAGGCAGGCACCTGCTCTCTGATGGTGAGTAGTCAGGGAAAAACAAGCTGAGCAGGAGCATATGGAACCACTTGAAGTGAAAGCTGGAAAAAGCTGCAAGGCTACAAATAAGGGAGAATACTGAATAGTGCTGTGAACAAGTAGGGCTGCCTCCACATGCTAATGTGTTCCCCCTTCCTTGTAGGGAAGCCTCACACAGTGGCATGCCTTTGTGTTGCACAGTTACTTTGCTTCAGTTGACATATTTTTGAATCTTATCTCAGATTTGAAGTATGAGCTTGTTACTGAAGTCACCTATTGCATGAAGCACTATAAAAATACATCTTTCTTCAGTGTATTCTGTAAGAATGATATCAGGCAAGCAGAACTGACTTATTGTAAATATACAGAAAAATTAGGGAAGCGTTTTGGAACAAATGTATTCAGATATGTATATGGAGAGGCATAACCAATGACTAGTATGAAAAGTTTGCTCTGTCCAGTTGTAAACTGAAAATACTTGCTTGAACTTGCAAGTATGAGAACATGTGTGGAATTCGGTGGCCTGGTACTCTTAGGCAGTATGATCTATGTTAGTAATCAGCAATTAGTTTCTGGTACCTTTTTCAAAGTTATACACATATTCTGAATTATTTAAAATACTTAAAGTTTCTTAATACCTTTCAAATCATTCAACTTTATTTCTGAGACCGGGAGTCCCAAATGAAAAAAAAAAAAGTTTTATGTGCTGCTTGTTGAACCAGGTAGGTAGATTTTGTCTGGGATTATTAATTATATTTGTTAACAGTACTAGAAAGCCTAGAATGACCATACCCACTTTAATTCCCACTTTTTTGCTACTTGCTTCAAGGTAGCAAAATTATTTTCCGTTCTGTGGTTGTGGAAAAATAGTCCTAGCTTGTGTACATTTATAGTCTAATTTTCTTTGTGTAAGATACATGTTAGTATTTTGAGTAACATGGATGGAATAAATTAATTTCAGCATAGATGACTACTTTACTATGTCTTTTGTTTATCTGTGTTGCTTAAGAACTGTTTATATCTGTAAACAAAGCCCAGCTATATCCCATCTATGTAGCCAAGTGGAAATATGAAGCTGTTGTAGTTTTTTAAGTTGTGAGCCCAGTAGTATATTCTTCAATTTCTGGTTGAAAAATGAAAATGGGCTGCAGAGTCTTCAGCTGATAAGTTGTAAGCCTCTAAGAGTACTGAAAATAATCGTTTCAGATGAGAAGATATATATAAATTCAGGATCCAATTACACACTTTCTCTCTTCTCTAATAGTAGATGTTGGGAATTAACTAGACCAGAGATACTCAGAACTGAAGACAAAACTGTCATATATAAAGAGCTAGGCTCTCCACTTGCCAGGGAAGCAAATAATAAAATTAACTAATCAGATACAAAAGCTTTTCTGCTTATAATTGCCTCATTTATTCCTCTTAACCTTTGTTTAGACTAGGGCATGTTTCCTTTTAGAACCATGCAGTATACCAGGTGTTTTTTGTAGTAACAACTTTTTCTTTCAAACAAAAAACTACGTGTTTCTAATTCCCATCTGTGCCAGGTTTTGTTCTGTGGCTTTTTTTTTTTTTTGACAGGGAGTTTTGGTCAGTGAATATAAACAGTTTCCCTTCTCTTAATTTTATAAGTCAAATAGAAATTAAGAAGTTTCTCATGCTGTGTCTCTTCAAGATGTTATTCAGCATTTCTCACAAATGTCTATGTAACATGCTTTCTTTGGTGATGACACTTTATAAATGCATTGTACATATATTTACATAAAGGCCTTTAGTATAAAAAGTAAAAAAAAGTTGAGAAATACTGGTAGTTATAAATAGACAAGGAATGGTGAAATGAGGTCATTGATTTATTGATTTGTCCACATTAGGGAAAGGAACCATATTTTCAGGTAGCTGTTAAACTGCAATTTCTTTAATCTTAAAGCTATGTAATATGGAAATTTTAATTTCTTCACACCGAGTAAGAATTACATATAAAATTTTGTGTATGACATATCTTAAAGTTTAAAAAACAAGGACATATAAGCTATCTAGCAGAATACATCGTTGTAATATTAAGGTTGCTCTTCATCATTCGGCAATAATAACTGGAAAATAAAGATTACAAGTTCTATCCACAGACAAATTCTGCTTTCTTTTCATCTTTCTTCCTGCTTGGAACCTAATTCATTTACTTAAAACTATGTGAATGAGTGAAATCAGATTTGATTCTTATCTTCTGAAGAGAAAAGAATAAGCTGTTTTTGTTTATTACTGTTTTCCCTGAGCTATAAGTGTATTAGCAATGCATTTTTTAAAGAAATGAATTATTTAAAACTAGTGTTGTACAAAAATCTTAGTGACAAATGCCTTCAGGGTAAAACTCACTACTTTAGCTGTTGGCATTTCACTTGTTGTGTACGCATCTTAAATATCATACTGCCTGGGGAGCTGGGGAAGGTAATATACCTTTAAAGTTAGGTATGTTTATTTAATGTTTATTTAAATTTAGGTTTGTTTATTTAATGGCTAATACCTAACAATATATTTTGAGACTTGATTGAATCATTTTATGAAGGATGCTTAAGCTGATAGTCTTCGTTTTTAAAAATGTCAACTGTAATATTGTGAGAAATATCAGATAGTTTATCTGTGTTTTTTTTAAGATGAGGCTCAGAGGTATGTTAAGGTGGTGGTGTTGTTTTTTTTTTTTTTTCCTCAGTCTTACGCTTTTCTAATGCTGTATATAAGACAAGAAGAAAGACATTTTTGGGATCCTTGATGTTGTCTCTCCTTAGAAACGTAGAGTTTGTTTTGCCTGGTTCATAGTCAATTGCAGATTCATAGAATCGTAGAATCATAGAATGGTAGAGGTTGAAAGGAACCTTTAGAGATCATCTAGTGCAACCTCCCTGCAGAAGCAGGTTCACCTAGATCAGGTCGTTTAGGAACATGTCCAGGCAGGTCTTGAAGACCTCCAAGGAAGGAGACTCCACAACCCCTCTGGGCACCCTGTGCCACTGCTCTGTCACCCTCACAGTAAAATAGTTTTTCCTTATATTTAAGTGGAACTTTTTATGTTCCAGCTACATCCCATTACCCCTTGTCCTGTTGCTAGATACTATAGAAAAAATGGATGTCCCAACCTCCTGACACCAACCATTTAGATATTTGTAAATGTTATTAAGATCTCCCCTCAATCTCCTCTAGACTAAACAGCCCCAGTTCCCACAGCCTTTCCTCGTATGAAAGATGTTCCAGTCCCCTGATCATCTTGGTGGCCCTGTGCTGGACTCTCTCCAGAAGCTCTCTGTCCCTCTTGAGCTGAGGAGCCCAGAACTGGACACAGTACTCCAGATGAGGCCTCACCAGGGCAGAGTAGAGGGGGAGAAGAACCTCCCTTGACCTGCTCGCCACACTCTTCTTGATGCATCCCAGGATGCCATTGGCCTTCTTGGCCACGAGGGCACATTGCTGGCTCATGTTTAGCGTATTATCAATCAGGACTCCCAGGTCTCTCTCTGCAGAGCTGCTCTTCAGCAGTTCAACCCCCAGCCTGTACTGGTGCATTGGGTTGTTCCTTCCCAGGTGCAGGACTCTGCACTTGTCCTTGTTGAACCTCATGAGGTTCCTCTCTGCCCAACTCTCAAGCTGGTCGAGATCCCACTGATTGGCAGCACAGCCTTCTGGGAAATTGGCCAGTCCTCCCAGTTTGGTGTCATCAGTGAACTTGCTGAGGGTACACTCTGTCCCCTCATCCAGGTCATTGATGAAGATGTTGAACAAGAGTGGCCCCAGAACCGATCCCTGTGGAACTCCACTGGCCACAGGCCTCCAACTCGATTCTGTGCCATTGATCACCACCCTCTCAGCTCTGTCATTCAGCCAGCTCTTGATCTGCCTCACTGTCCACTCATCCAAGCCACACTGCCTGAGCTTTCTGATGAGGATGTTATGGGAGACAGTGTCAAAAGCCTTGCTGAAGTCAAGGTAGATGACATCTGCTGCTAAAGGGTACTGAGAGACCCATCTGTGGAGCAGGTAGGTAGTCACGAGAGGTATGCTGCCTGCCAGGCCAGGAGCCAAGGTCAGGGATGTGGCCAAGAGAGTGCCATGGCTTGTCAGGGATGCAGGCTACTACTCCTTACTTGTGTTCCATGTAGATATGAATGATGTCTTGAGGCATGACATCTCCAGGATCCAGAAGGATTTTAAAACCTCGGGGAAGCAGGTAAAAGGTAGAGGGGCTTGGGTTATTTCCTCCTCCATCCTATTCACTAGAAATAAAAGGGGAGTCTGCAATGGTAAAATCAGCCAAGTGAACTCCTGGCTGAGAGGCTGGTGCCGGCGGGAAGGTTTTGGGTTATTTGACAATGGATCCTTCCTTGGGCACTACAGCTTGATAGGATGGGATGCAATTCATCCCTCCTGTAAGGGCACTGGAATATTTGGGAGTAGGCTAGCAAACTTAATAAAGAGGTCTTTAAACTAAGGGATTTGAGGGGTGAGGGGAGAAACAAAATAGAACAAGCTGTCCCCTCTAGCTGGGAAACAGGGCAGGACAGGGAATGCAATGATAAGTGCCCTTCATCTGCACACTGGGCTGAGGTGGGGAAGGCTGACCACCCTGAGGAAGATTCATGAATGGATTGATGGGATGCAAGCATCCCCATTGATGGATGGTCTGAAGGAACTTCTGTGTTTGGACATCTTGTTTGTTTTTTTGCATTAGGAGGCCATTTTTTCTTGTATTCTGATTTTTTACCTAGCTTAGTTGTGACTGGTGGTCTGCAAATACTAACAACAAACATGTCTTAACATCTCTTTTTCAGGAAATCTAAGCTTACATAAGTTTTTTTCTTTTCTTTAAAAGGTAACGGATTCCCCAGCAGATGTAGCAGAAAGAGCAGACAGAATTATTACCATGCTGCCTTCTAGTCCCAATGCAAAAGAAGTTTACACAGGAGTAAATGGAATACTGAAGTAAGAATTTGTTGTAGTTTGGAGAATTCCTACTCCTACTCAAGGCTGTATTACATTGTCAAATGATCACTGTTGCTGTAACTCTTGATTGTGCCTTCAAGGGCATTTAACTTGATATTCTCTGTTTTATCACCTCTGATGTCTCTAATTACATGAATTATCTTAAACTAGGCTTGCTTCTGAATGACTTTTGGCTAAAGTCTTACTTTTATTTTCAGTAGAATAAGAATTTAAGTGAATTTGAGGCAGCTTGACTGTTGTCTACCTTCTGAGTTGCGTGTTTATTTTACTATACTATAATGTACTACAGACAAGTTTAACTAGAACATTTGCTAGCAACAGTTATTTGCTCAAATACTTTTTCCTTGAAGTCCTGTAAATAAAATGTTCTCCAGGGATGCCATTGTATCTCATGGAATTAAAGTGCAGTATCATAGAATAGGTGACAAAACTTTATTGTTTTCTGCTCTTATTGTCTGTTTATTACACAAAAAAAATCTGAAGGGGTTGTTAATGCAAAACAGTGTTTTGTAACTTTGCAGAGGGATTTCTACTGAGCCTACAATTAATACTTTGCAGAATTCTAATACTTTTTGGAGATTTTGGACCTGCCAAACTAAAAAATAAATAGTATTTCAAAGGCTCTTCTGGTCACATGTGCACTGCTCCTGGCAGGCAGACTAAGGCTACTCAGTACCTCTGAGGATCATCTAGGATCTTACTGCTCTCTGGTTTAATAATGTAAAAGAAGAAACATACAGAAGGCAAAAAGCACAGTAGATTGTCTAAAACTGAGGCTTTTTTAGGTATTATTGTAGGCAGTGAAGAAAATGAAATAGAGGAGAGGAGTTTCATTCTTCTTGCAATATAGCAAATAATAGTTGCTTCCTTCCCTTATTGGCTGTAGTTTAATTCCTCACAAAGCAGAATTGAACAGATCTAAGTATCTATAGCTTAGTCCCTTCAGGGAAGAAGGGTAATTGGATCAGTCCCACAAAGCTGGGTAAACAGCTGCGGGAGAATTGTATCCAGGATGGAGGTGGTTTGAAGACTGATTGGCAGTACTTACTGATGTGATACAGCCAGTTAATCTTTTGAGTACATAGATGTGGAAAATACTGAGGGGAACAGAGAGATGTGAAAGGCAGTCCTGTGCTGCTGTTGTTTCTCAGCTTTCTGTAGTCAAGAGAAGGAAGTGTAATATGACAGCAGTGGTTAATTGTTGCTCTGAGGGACCTGGTTCTTGGTGACTGGTGTGACTTTGATAATTTTCTGATTCTGTTTAAGCTTTACTGAAGAAAACATTAATGCTCTGTACTTTTTAAAAGTTAATATAGTCAACCCACTGTGTTACCAAGGAACTTGTGCCACAGCTTCTTGTTCTGGGCATAAGAGAAGATGATGTAGTACTGTATCTGCCACACTGGTTTTCATTCGCATGTGTTCAAACTAACTGCAGCAGCTCATCCTTTCTGTGAAAAAAGACAAGTTCTGTGTATGTGGCACTGTTTGAGTCTGGTGTTACAGTGGGGTCTACAACTATATGAATCTATTGAGAGACTGTTTCCAGCAATCTAGGGAATTCAATTCAGTGAAATTCACTGTACTGAAACCAGCATGCAAGGTGCAGCCAAGCTCATCACCTGTCATATGTAGCTTGAACTGACTCACTTTTTTGTGATTAAAAAATATATTCAGTGTCATGGTGCTTGCTGGTCCAGTGGACATAAAATCTCAGTACAATTGAAAGAGGGATAAAATTATAATAAATTTTTCATTGTTGAGGGCATTAAAAATTTTACTTTGATTGCATTTTTTTAAATACATAAAGGACTTTTTGTGTTCTACAGATTGGGATACAATTCTTATGCCTAAATTTACTAGCTATCAGTGCAACAATGTTTAAAAGAATGCAATCAGGCTGTTCTGGTAAGAAACTAAGATGTTGTGTGTGTATATATATATATGTATAAAAAGAAAGTTTTATTGTTATATGTAAAATTTTAGGCTGTAGACTTAGTTCAGTACACATCCTGAGCAGGTCTTGCTCAGTAGAGTTTAAAACTTTGTGTTTATTAGCATACCAAAAAGTGCCGGTACATCTAACATGCTGAGAAAAGGCAATGCCGTGGCTGTCTTGTGCAACAAATACTTAATAATATGAATTAATTTTTATTTTAGGAAAGTGAAGAAAGGCTCATTGCTAATAGATTCCAGTACTATAGACCCTGCAGTTTCAAAAGAATTAGCCAAAGCTGTTGAAAAAATGGGAGCTGTTTTCATGGATGCCCCAGTTTCTGGAGGTAAGTCTACATTAGCACTTTACCTTATATTGGACGTGTCTGTGCCATCTCAGCCACCAATTTGTATCCTCCTTGGTACAAGGTACTTGTGATTTTATTTTGGGATTTTTTTTTCTATTAAGGATATATATGTTAATTTAGGAGTATTTTTAGGGTTTAGAAATATGCTTCTTTGTTAGACTTGGACAAACTGAGCTTACACATTATATGATACAGTGGTCCTTTTAATTTAACTTCTTTTATAAAGTTGCATTTTTATGCAGGTATTCACATCTCTTCAGTATCTATTTGTTCCTTTCTTTTAGGGAAAGGTTATTTGGTTGCCATTAAGCACTTCTGCTGCTTTTTCATTAATTAAAAAGGAGATAATGAAGTCAAAATAAAGGATTTAATTGTCAAGAAAAAACAGCTTTCTTCTGGTTTTGTAGCAGTTGAAGAGTGTGGGTTATATTTGTCTTTTCTTGAAGTTACTAACTATTGATCTCTCAGTATTTAATCACGTGTAAGAAACCAGTAAGGTCTTTCATTTTGTAGACAGAGGAGAGCAGAAGCATAAAATTCAAGTTTTGAAAACAAAATATAGCTTGTTATTACTATCAATAAATTCTTCTCTAAACCCCCTAGAATTAGAAATTGAGGGAACCCCATTTTGTTTGGGAAAATCCTGGGTTTTTCTATAATCCACTCTAAAAAGTAACATAAATGGCATCATTAGAAATTATTTTCCTGTCTTTAATGAGGTAATTCAAACAGTTATACCTAAAAGAGAATAAAAATCCAATTGGTAAAAGAGAATTCGGCCTTACAGAATTTATAAAAGCTATGATGCACAAGCTAGAAAAAGAATACTCTGAATTTCAGATTATGAAGAAGAGCGTGGCTGAGGAACAAAAACTAACCATCTCTTTAATTTTCAAATGAAAACTAAGTCAGGATTTGGCTACAGACTAGAAGCCAAAATCTTCATCCAAATTCTACTGTGAATAGAAAGTAGGAAGTCCTGGGTAGGCAATATTGAATGATATAATGGGGAAGACAAGACTCATGCTTCCCAGCCAAAATATTAGTCCTTGGTTTATAAAGTTAGAGAACTTCCCAGCCTGGGAATAAAAACCACCAAAAAAAGTATGCTATGAGCGGATTATATATCTATCTGATCCTTTTCTAAACCCAGCACAGCCTTCTACTTATCAGTTGAGCGATTCTGACATCTTCTGTGTGGTTCCTTTCATTCTCTTTCCCCAAGTATGTTTTTGAGTGGAGGGAATTCTTTACCTTTTAGCAAGGTTTTTAAGTTGTTTTTACCCGTAAGCTTTTGCTTTAAGGCTGACTATGCCATAACTAAAAGAAGGAAAGAAAAAAAAAAAGATTCCAAAGCAACCCTAGCTGTTTTGAGGGGTCTGTTTCTTGAAAAAATGGTAATGCCAGAACTGAGTTGGTATGATAACATACAGTTGACTAGTCTGAATACAAATGACTGTTAGGCTGTTAGTCGTTTATCAGAAGACAAGTAATTTGCTGTTTAGTGTCAGTTACAGGTTGAGTGATACTCTGAAAGAGTGGGAAAGAGGGAGATTTATCTTTCTAGTACATACTATGTTTGTAAATGCCAAGGAGTGCACTTTACAAATCATGTTTAAAGTGGGTAGTTGCTAGAAATGTGTAGAAGTATGTTGGGAAAAGCTTTAATGTTACGCTTTGTTCTTTCAGTCTTTCAAGACCTAACACATTGAGTCTTTGGGGTATTTTTCGGTGTTCTGGCTGCACATTTGGCCTTCAGACAAAACACTAAATGGAGAAGTATGCTCAGCTCTTTACAAACTGGCAGGCAGTATTCTGTTGCTGTGCAATGCAGTGGACTTGGCAGGGGTATGAGGTAGGGTGTTTGTGGGATGCAATGAGAAGGAAGAGAAAGCAGCATGCCTGAGCTGTGGTCTCTAGATCTGTCTGTTTTACTAGCTGTTATTGGCAGAAAATTCCACTTGTGTTTTTAAGTATTTGGGTGTTGCCTCATGGATGTTAATGTTAATCTGCATTGTGAGCAAGTTGTTTCACAAACTAAATATTTTGAAAATTGTTTGGCTGTAAACCTTATGGAGAAGTAGTGGTGAATTTAATCCTGTCCTGACATTGCAAATGAAGTATCTTAAGGCATAGACTTACTGCCAGATTTTAGTGGCCTTTTTGCAGCTTTACTCCTCAAAGATTCTTTCCCTTGATATTTTTCAGGTGGGCCTGTGCACCAATGTAGTAGTGCCATCTTCTTCATATGATTGGTCTACAGCATTATTAAGTTGCAGATTACTGTCAGGACCCATTAAGTGGATGTTGATGCACTAAGTAATTTTGTATTTGGAAAATACTTCACATCCCAGTAGCTGCACACATAAGATGCTGCTAATGCTGTCTAGAGATAGCAATTGCTTTACCCTGAGTTTAAGATCTCTTGCAGGTCTGCTTGAGAAAGTTGCATTACAATTCACAGAGCTGCCTGGAATTGTTGAGCTCTTTGTGAACATGTGACAAATGAAGAAACATCTTCAAAATCTGTAGTTTATTTTAGTTTTGGGGGTTTTTTTAAATCTAAATGAGTAAATTTAAAAATATAAATTTAAATTTGCAGATTTGATTCTGCTTCTTTGTATGTATAAAAAGCTTTTAAAGCACACATTCTCACAGAAGCGTATTTAAAACTGACTTCTGTTGGCGCTGAAGATGCTACTGACTGAGTAAGGGATCTAAATTTAGCCTTTTAGAATTGTGTCAAGTTTGCCCTCCCACAGATTTCATTGTACGATACAGATTCTCATCTTGCAATACTTAAAAACTTTGCTAGTGGTTTCACTAATGCTGCTCTAACATTTCTCTCGTTCTTTAATTCAGAATACAATATATGTCTAAAGTACAGTGGGTGAAAGGGTTTGGTTATTTTAATTTCCGATGCAATGCTTTCTTCATCATAAGCATTGTTAGTGTTCACATACTACCTTTTTAACATTTTCCACTTCCCCTGACTCTAGAAAGCTCTCCTCTTTTGCTCAAAATATGTTGTACTGCATGCTGCTGGAACTTCACAAAAGATGTGACAGCTTGATTTGCTTTTCTGGTTTTGAAAGTGTGGATAAACTGTTTTCAATTATTTCATCAGTATGATTCTTTAGATATGATAAAAAATTATGTAGATCTTTCCCCTCACTGTCTACATTAGATAAAATAGTCATAGTTAAAAAAGTAAGACTGCTAATCGTTAAAGGAGCTGTCATGTTGAGATCTACAGTCATGCTAGGTTAGTATTAAACAGCAGAATAAAACATTTTTTTGTAGGAACTGTGGGATTGAAGCTGGTTAGAAAGATTTGGAGCTTTTATTCCGACTGTCATTTTGAACAGTTTCTTCTTGCAGTACTACTTCCATACTTCCATGCAGTACTACTCCAACTAACCATTAAGTGATGGAAAGAATATTAGTAGTAATGCTGACAAACTGAGACTTCATCTCTCTGGTAGTGTGAAGTAAAATGTGAGTCCTTGAAGGGTGAATTGCAGTTTTGTTCCCTGTATGGACAAATCTCTACTTCACATAGAGCAAAGAAAAATAATGTTTAGAAATACTGTGGAGATCTTATCTTTAATTTCCTTTCAAAGAACACTACATTTCTTGATTTCAGATTTTTTTTTAAAAAAAAGGAGCATACTTTCTCAAAACTGAAGAAGTGATTTTCGTACTTGAACACTGAAGGTTTAATGCAATATCTTTTCCAAGGGAAACATTGGAGACGATCTTGCAGAAGAGTGAAGACTGTGCACGCTGAGGCTTGCAAAGATGATTTGAGAGATGTTTTAAGACTAGACTAAATAATAAAAAATAGTAATGAGTAGTTCAAACATTGTGTTTTTAGCTTTTAAGTTCTATTGTAATAAGGAAGTATCATTGGTATGTTTGCCAGAATAATGATAGTTTAATAGACCTCTCTTGTTGGAGAGCCTTCACAGAATTACTGTTTGACTGGCTTTCCTAGGCAGTGTCTACTTTGTTTCTTTAGCTTTATGCATTTTTAGAGAAATGCAATCTTATGACTTCATGAGATTGGAAAGGTTGGTTGGCTGATTCA
The DNA here is from genome assembly GCF_028858725.1 of Colius striatus. NCBI lineage: Eukaryota > Metazoa > Chordata > Aves > Coliiformes > Coliidae > Colius > Colius striatus. The sequence continues at coordinate 23,434,350 of NC_084763.1, forward strand.
ACTTTTCTAATTTGAGAGATCATGTACTTTTTGATAAACAGAAGAGACAGAACAATGAATGTCCTGTATTTGGTGATAATAGAGATTTTGTTTGATTTTGGCTTTTTGGCCTGCTAATGCAGTGATTGGAATAACTGTAAGGATCCTTGAAACAGTGTCAAGATGAAGCAGGTTCATCAATTTAGAACTAATAATTCTGATCTGCCCCCTCAATATCAGGAGATCTTGTTGGTGAGGAGAACATCTAAAGGCATAGCAATATTTGCTTCATTGTTATTTCTGGATTTATGCTTTTATGCTTTATTTTTAAAGCCTGAATGCATGTACTGAGGGTGGCCACAATGTTCTCTGTGCTCCTCGTACCAAGCACAGCATTTTAGTCACACTTTGCTCTTCCTCAGTTTCTCCATGCCGTTCTTAATCTTTTTGTTCCTGACATGCTTCTTAATTTCTCTGTTTACATTTTGGCTGAATGCTTCTACAGATATTAATTTTTTTGCAAAGTTATTCTGAAATTTAAATGAGATAGAAGTAATACAGGAAGTAACTGATAAAAAAAAAAAGGAGAATTGGATGAACTGATTTAGGAAGCTGAAATAAGGACAAAGAAATACTGTGGAATCTGAGATGCTTAAAAAGCTTCTGATTCTTAATAACTTAATGTTTTGAACTATTTAACAATAGTTATATTTGTCAAAATAAAGCTAGTTTAGTAGACTTCTTTTGTTGGAGAGAAGATGGAAAGGAATGAAGATCTTGAAAATATTACATATTGGCAAAATGCATATTTTGACACTGGGGAGGGAGGAAGTATACATCCTGTGCAGAGATCATGGTGTTGGCAGCAGTTGCTGTTGTGGAAGAGTTAGTACATTTATTTATGTGCTGACTTTTCAAGGGTATTTTTCTTCTGAGTCTTATTATGCTTTGTATTTTATTTTGTGGAGAAAGCAATATGTAGCTGAAGGCAGGGAAGAATAAACATTCTTTGAGAGTATCATCTAAATATGTTCACTGGGGTGGAGACAATTCTCCTACAATGACTAAAAGGGTGGAATGACTGATTTTATTGAAGTATAGTGTGTATTTTGGCTATAAAATTGTATGTAGTCTAGCCAACTAGTGACCAATGTGTAGGGAAACGTATCTGTCTCCATTTATTCAAAGGTATAAAGATGAGTTATTCAGGCTGGCCCCATGGGGTATAACCAGGAATAATAGACTGGAAATTAGTAAGGAAAGAAAAATGCATGCTGTGTCTACCAGGGAAAACTTCTTAACGACATTCTTCATACACTGTGGAATAATTTTCCGAAAGAGATGGTTCAAGCCAAGTATCTTGACATGCTTTAAACTGTACTGGGCAAAGTGCTAGGAACTATTCTGCAGGGAAAAATCTTGAACTGGCAGGAGGATGACTACATGATCTAATAGGTCTTTTCCATCTCTAATGTCTATAGTTCTGTTGTGTTCTCACACATGGTGTTCAAAAACAGTTAAAGGAAAACTGTCCAGATGGAAGTTAAAAATCCCTATGGCACTCTTTGAAAAAGAGTAAGGGATAACTGCAGAATTAGAGCCAACATTCCTTTCCTCCGCAAAACTGCTTCAAATATCCACGACTGTGTGTGAGCAGTTACCGCATTCCTAATAGCTGCTCTGTTTGCTTGTGGTTACTTTAATGCTAGTATCTGGCTCGTCCTGTCAAGTGTTCTGAAATACAGAGAGTATGAAAGATCTCTTAAAGTTTAGGCTGTTATAAGAGCTAGGGGAAGAAATAATTTAATTTCATTTTGATTGCTTCTTCTAGAGAACTTTCAAAGTTAAGGAGCTGTGAGTGGTGTTTGGAAGTGCTTCTGGAATGCACTGATGATTTTAAAGCTTTCTACAAAATTTGTTTTGGTTTTAAATGTTCATAGGCTTATTTTTTCTCTTTTTGCTCTTTAAACGGAACCTCTTGTTCAAAGTGTGTATTTTTCATTTAGACAAAAAACCTAGCATGACTCCTGAGCTTGGGACCATTGACGATGGTGAGCACCAGACCTTAATAAACCCGTGACTCCTTCTGAGTCCTAATTCTGTCCTGTGCTAAATGTGGACGGCACACATGTTGGCACCAAGCCCAGCACCACACTTCCTGCCAGAGCAGAAAGTACCAACTAGGAGAAAATTGTGCCTGCACAGCAGCCTTCAGTGTGTGGACAGTCCCCACCAGCTATGAGCATTGAAGGTGCCACTGGAGAAAATGCAACTTACTCTGAATCTTAATGGAAAGCGGTTGTACTCACAATTCAGTGTTGCCTTAAACATTTAACTCCTGTTACTTCAAAAAAAAAAATCTAGAGAAACCTGACTCATTTAAATGGATAGGGCCAATAAAGATTTAGAATTCAATGTTTTGTGTCTTTTATTCAGCAAGGGAGATCTGCAGATCTTACACTACACACAAGAAGAAACATTAATATCCTAAGTGTCTAAACCAAAGTCTTAGAATGCATTCTTGTAAACTACTCTGTGTTGAAGGAGGCTTCTTTGTAGGACCATTAAACACTTAAGCAATTTTAAAGGAGTTTTAAAAAAACCCAAAACCCAGATGGAGGAAACTTGTCAGACAGAGACAACTGCACTTGTCTTGTAGTGTAGGCCTTTGAAAGTAAATTGTTGATCTGACTGAATCTAAGATCAGTAGGAATGAAAGCTGATCTTCTCTTGACCACTGTAGTGGTTTAGGCCCATCAGGGAGCAAAAGACCACGATTAGCCTGAAGTACCAAGGACCTGAAAATTGCCAAAGGGCAGGGGGGCTTAATTGCTGCTTATGGTCCAGGACAAAACAGACCAGGCTACTCAGCTTGGGGAGGAAAACAGAAAATAATTTAATCCAACACCAAATAAAACATAGACATAAAACCCGAAAACATACCCAACTGTGGTAGTTTGAGCCTGGCTGGATGCTAGGTGCCCACCACACCGCTTTATCCCCCACCTCCTGAGCAAGCCAGGGAAGGGGAGAAAATAAGATGAGAGTCTCGTGGGTTGAGATAAAAGCAGTTTAATAAATAAGCAGCAAAGCCGCGCGCGCGGGAAGCAAAGCAAAAGCAGATAAGCTGTTACTCTCTACTTCCCATCAGCAGCGATGTCCGGCCACCTCCCAAGAAGCAGGGCTGCGGTACGCGTAGCGGTTGCTTTGGGAAGGCCAGAAATGAATCTCGCCTCTCCTTCCTGCTCCTCTCCCCCAGTTTATATTACTGAGCTGACGTCATATGGTATGGAATATCTCCTTGGTCAGCCTGGGTCAGCTGTCCTGGCCATAGTCCCTCCCAAGATCATGCCCACTCACAGCTATTGGTGAAGGTGGGAGAAGGAATGCTGGAGGGACAGCCCTGATGTTGTGCAAGCGGTAGTCATAATATTGATATCAACAGTAAGCACAGCACTGCAGGAGCTGCTGTGGAAAATCACTACCGTCCCAGACCCACTACACCAACACAAAACAACACAGAGTGGTACAACAATGAAGAGTACAACCAGTCCTTTAAGACCACCTTCTCCCCACCCCTCCCCTCTTCCCGGGTTCAGAGCCCTGATCCCAATGTCATTATCTCCTCCCCTCCCTGAATGGCTCAGGGGGGCAGGGAATGGGGGTTTCAGTATTTCTGATGGCTTCTGCTGTTTATCTCTCCTCAGGGCAGATGAGCTCTGCACCAGTCCTCCCTGCTTCTCCGCGGAGTACCTCACACGGCAGCCCTGCACAGGCTGCTACAACGTGCATTCATCCCAAAGGCTGCAGCTCCTCTCTACCTCGTGGGTCTGCTCTGCAGCCCACAGGCTCTCCAGCACAGCCTGTGCCATGGCCGCCTCCTCATACAGTGTCTCACCTGTCCGTGTGCACTCACACGGAGCTGCCGGTGGCTCTCAGTGCTGCCATTGCCCTGCATGGGTTGCAGGGGCACAGCTGCATTCTTGCCACAGGTTGCAGAGGGGTCTCTGGTCTGGTGCTCCTCCTTCCTTCCTCCTTCTCTGACTGTGGGGTCCATGTGGTTGCCTCCATCTTGTACCACTCTTACACTTCCTCCCAAGCACTTCAAAATTCCCATCCTTAAATAGTGATCACAGAGGCGCCAGATTGGCCCAGCCGGGCTGGAGGTGGGTCTGAACCCAAGATCCGGGGGAAAGTCTGAGAACTTTTTACCTGGTCTTCACTGCAACCTGCTCCCCCTGTTACAAAGCAAAAGCTGCTCCTTGCTAAAGCATGACAGCCTCCCATTTCTGAGTTACTTGTGTTTCCTTTTTGAAGTCATGGTGATGAGTTAAGACAAGGATGGCATTTATATGTAACAATATTATCTGAAGATCATGAACCATTCTAGGTCACTGGTTCATTGCAGAAAGTTCACTGGTACTGGTTCATTGCAGAAAGTTCACTGATGGTAGAGGTCATCTTTATGACAAGTTTCTTAAAGTTGTGCTAATAAAAAAGAAGAATGTTCTAGCAGAAGTACTCCCTCTGTGCTTTAAACAAACACCTGAAAATTACTCAATTTATAGTTTATAGTGGTTACTGTAGTGTTTCCCATTGTGAGACAATTCAATATCTTGAGCTTTTATCCTTAGCAGAACTGCTCCTGGTTAATTCCCAGAGAGCACATAGATTTTCTAATTCTTCCTCCTCCAACCACATTTTAAAAAGTATGATTAAATGAAAGCTTATGGGAAACAGTATTGCCTTTTACTGTTGATAAGCATTTAGAATTCAGCTATGAGCATACAAGCTATGTAAACATTCACCTTTCAGTTTGTTCAATGGTATTTAGTCCTGTTGGCTCACCACATCAGTCTACTGAAATGCAGAGGAGAGTCATGGAGTTGCAGAGCTGAAGAAAGACTTTTTAACTACAGTTCCCTTCATGCCAAGCACAACATAAGACCTGAAATGAAGACAAAATGGGAGACACTGTGTAACACTTTATTACAACTGTTACATATTTTACATAGCCCACATAATAATTTGATAATATCCCTTTATGTTGTTTATATTTATGTTGGTAAACTAATAGTTTTTAAATATGTATGTCACTGGAAACAGTACTAAATTAACATTTAATAATTATGCATTTGCCTTATTTGATATGAGTTGTTGCAAAACTCGGTAACTATATAGTTTAACCATATTCAGTCATTAACAATATTTTTTTGTTGCCATTTTGTTTTCAATCTCTGTTTTCTTTGCTTTCTGTGAATGTATGGTGGGAATGTGTGGCTTATGGCTCTTAGTATACTTGTCAGTGAGAGAGTACAGAGAAAGTCATGTTGACTTTTAGCTCTGGCTGAGGAGCATACTACTTGTGTTTCATTTGTGTTAGCTTTCTTGGTTTTGCTTAAAATTGTGGCTTTTCAGAAATCAATATAAAAATAACTTGTAGATAATCAGTAAAGGTATATGACCATATAAAGTTATCTCAAGCAGCTAAATGCTTCTTGTCTTGAATAAAGCATTTTATGTTGAGTATGCTGGAAGAATAGATTTTCCTGATGTTTGAAAGTTGGTGGACAATTCAAGAAAGGAATTTTCAGTAGCATTATCAGCATGTGAAACTATTGTTGTAATAGAGCTCTAGTTAAACTAGGAGTATATATAGCTTTGCTATTTCTGCAGATGGTCAGAATTTATATTAGTAAGGAGTTAGGGGTGATGCTGGGGCAATGGGAATGTTTTGTAGCGGAAGTGTTGAATGAAAAGCTGATGTCAATTTGGCAAGCAGGAGAATTTCCTGAGATGAAGCATTGTCTTAGTAGCCTCAGCCTGAATCCTGCTGGCCTCTGAGCTGCTCCCACTCTGTCCAAGATGGAAGTTCCTGCAAAGAGCACTAATAGTGTCCTTCACAGCCTCAATGTATCATGCTAAGACATGGGGCTTCACTGCTGTTAAACAATATAATAAATGCTTCCCTGGGCCAAAATGAACATACCTGATTACCTAAATGCATCATTCCTCTGCTAGAACAAACTGGACTAAAGCAAGGCATTGCTATTAGAGTTACAGCAACTGGCACACCTAATAAAGAAAGGGTGAGTTATCTGTTACTGTTTGGTCAGTATTGCATGGCTCTGTTTTTCCAATCTATTAGTGTGCTTAGCAATTCTTAATACTGAACGTGACTCTATGCACCAAATATGTTGTTTTCTTTAAGTAGACAGTTATACTAATCTTGAATGGAGCGTTTTTTGGTAACTGGGTTAAAGGAATCGTACAAGATTGAAACAGTAGGCAGCAAAGCTTGTTAAGGAGTTTTTATTTTACAGGCCCTCAAGAATTTTGAATATGGCTTGCTTACTACTTAGAAAAGTCCAAAAGTCCCTTATAGGCTCCATTTCAGAGCCAGCATCAAATCTATGCTATGCTTGTCTAAAAATCCAAACATGCACTTTTGGCCGTTACTGTTTACTCTACTGTTTCCACTTGCACTGTATCTAATTTATCGGCAGTGACCACAAAAACTAAAATTATTTATAATGTTGGCACCTAACAGCTCCACTATAGTTAAGGGTCTGTTGGCATTTCCATTATGAACCTTCCCTTTGAGAGGTTTATAACTTAGCGGTTTTACTTTAGCTTCAGGCTCAAATGTACCATTTTCATCCAAGCACAAATTCTTCTACAGAATTTCATTTAAATCAGTTTGGCCATTATTTATTTTAGAGTATGTATGTTGGAGAGTGGAAGAGAACACACTATTTAATTTTGGTTTCAGAAGCCTTTTTGTCAGACTATATAATGAAAGGAAAATGGTGCTTTTTATTTTATTTTGTAGGTGCTTAACCCTTCCTTGGATGTGTCAAACTAAATACTAAATACTAAAACTATGCCTTTTCAGGTTGCTTCCAATGATCACATGTCCCACATCCGCTCCCATCCACCCACCCGTGTCGCCTACCCCTACCCAATGATGTGCTTTGAGAAACATCCCCTGGCTTCTGGCAGTGAAAGGTTTTTTGGGGAGCGGATGCAATAACATACAGTGGATGTTCTGTTGAGAGGCCTCAAGCCAACCAGTCCAAACAAGGAAACAGATGGAGCTTAATTGGAAAAAGACAGGCCAAATGCAATTGTCAGTCAAATGTAACCCTATGTGGTTAAGAATGGCATTTCTTACAGCTCTGCCGTTTCTTGTGGGATGTGTGTAAATTGCTGCACGGGTGCAGTAATCTTCAGAGTTTAAAAGTGATGTGAGCTGCCGTTTTCTCTTGCTCTTGAATGCAGAACCACAGAGGAATTCTGTCTCTTTTTTTAGTCGTAAATTCTTGCCATAATACTATATTATTATTAATACGTATCTATAATGTTTCAGTACTAATCATAGTTACATAGTACCAATGTTCTTTTAAGTCTTCGTTTAAGAATAAAAAGAAGGGAAATTGTGTACAGAGAGGTAAAAGCTTTTATTAGACAAATAATACAACTGAAAATAGGAAACAAGTTTCTGAGTCAATGTCTTTCATCACATTATGCAAGGAGCAGTAAAGTACAATAGCTTGTTTTGTTTTGTTTGCTATTGGATTACTCACAAGAAAAAGCTACTTGGGAGAAAAAGTGCAGAGAGGTTATGTGGTTTGGCAGCTTTTTATGTACTCATCATTTTGGGATCTTTTTTCAGGTAGCTCATGCAGATTACTGATTACAGTAGATTACAGATTGCAGATTACAACTGGTTTGTTGTATTTTGTCTTCTATTTTATTAATAAGAAGGAGAAGGGAAACACAAGTATAATTAATTATGGCAGCAGATACCAACAGCTTATTGAACCATATAGGACATTAGATCCCATTGAAGCATTTGAGTTTTCTCCATCTTACTTTTTTTTTCCCCCCTAATACCAGATGTTAGTGAATTCATTGGTCAAACATTCCAAATCTTACATGTTTTAGAGACAACTTGTTTAAAATTTTATTAGCTTATTTTTATTTTGTTGGCATTAACATTTAAAAGCACTGTAGGCTAAAACTTTAGTATATATTAGAACCTGCTATTTTCAGCCTTGGACTCTGGGAACAAAAACTTACTTTCTGTAATGTCAGCACATGTCACAGTACATATGATTAGTTCATCACTATCAAAGCTTTAATAACATTTTGATTGACATCTCTTTATTGCTAAGGATCAAGAAATTTAAACTATATGCAGTCATGGGAAAGATAGTCACTATAAGTACCTTAATAGAGCACATCTATAAAGCTCCAATTTAGCATAAAATGCTTAAGCATCTACCGAAGTTCATCCATGTCAATGGGAATTTAGTGCAAGTTGAGGAGGTGTGTCATCAATGTCTGTTATTAGGGGTTAATCTGTCTATTTTACTCTACTGAGTTAATATTTCAAAGCTCAGGATCCTGTTTCAAAGCACTATATAGAACTGTCATCCTGGACATGATTTGGATGGACTAGCAGCTGTAATCTAATTGTTTTAATTATTTGGAAATATCCTTCATCCCAAACTAAATGTAGAGGATTTATTATTTGATAATAATTTGATAATGTATTGTTTGCTATTTTCAGCATCTAACTTTATTGATATATTATTTATTTTTGAAATATATCTTAGCACAATGACTTGTACTCATTTCTACCTTTCTTGGAAATGAGGTGATATTGAGTTAGAGTACTTTATGGTTATTGGGAGTCCTGGAAGTTCTGGTTGATAATAAGTTAACCATGAGCCAACGATGTGCCCTCATGTTCAAGAAGGCCAATGGCATCCTCAGATGCATCAAGAAGAATGTGGTCAGCAGGTCAAGGGAGGTTCTGCTCCTCCTCTACTCTGCCCTGATGAGGCCTCATCTGGAGTCCTATGTCCAGTTTTAGGCTGCCCAGCTCAAGAGGGACGGAGAACTTCTGGAGAGAGTCCAGCACAGGGCCACCAAGATGATCAGGGGACTGGCACATCTTTCATACGAGGAAAGGCTGCGGGAACTGGGGCTGTTTAGTTTGGAGGAGATTGGGACATCCCTTTCTTCTATTGTAGCTAGCAACAGGACAAGGGGTAATGGGATGAAGCTGGAACACAAAATGTTCCACTTAAATATAAGAAAAAGCTATTTTACTGTGAGGGTGACAGAGCCCTGGCACAGGCTGCCCAGAGGGGTTGTGGAGTCTCCTTCCTTGGAGGTCTTCCAGACCCACCTGGACCTGTTCCTATGCAACCTGATCTAGGTGAACCTGCTTCTGCAGGGAGGTTGGACTAGATGATCTCTAAAGGTCCCTTCCAACCCCTACCATTCTATGATTCTGTGGTTTTCAAAGCAGCATGTCCTGCAAACAGGACCTTGAAGCAGAACTGTATATTTAGGCTTTGCAAGTTGTTTATATTTCATTACTACTCTAGTTATGTCTCTTCAGCACAACAATGGCTGACTTTAAATGCTGGCCCTCACTTCCTAACTCTGTAATTAAAGCAGAAGTAATGGCCATTTTTCCTCTCCCTTCATCCACTCTAGTAGCTTTGTTGTTGGTTTTTATGAGGTCACACCTGGGAATGAGCATTTTTTAATCCCTATCGCTTTATTCTACAACTTAAGTGTCCTCTGGCCGATGAAATAAAACACATTTTCTAAAGAAAAGAGAACTGGAGAGGCTTATTACCATAAAGGTACTTGTCTGTAAGTACCTGATGTAGGCTGCAGTTGCTAAGGAGCATTTCTTTTATCGGTGTGTGGCTTTATTGTAGAGTTTTAACTGTTCCTAATGCTCATGTAGGTTGCTAAAACCACTAAACTTTGTCTGCAACTTTTCCAAGTTTTATTAAAATACATACGTGTACTGACAACTCTCACTTGGAAGGTATCCACCTGCTCTTGGTAACCTGTTCGTTGCTTCAACTGGATCTGAACTTCCCAAACTGAGAATGTGTTTTCAGAGGGCAATACAACTTGGATTCCTTAGAACTCTGGAGCTAATTTGTGCAGCTCATCATTACTCTGCCTCTCTAATCAGATAGTTCCTATGAAAGCCAACACATTTGTTACTATAAATAAGTACACATTATGACAAGAGTTCATAGCTTTTATGTATTTAGATAAACTGCATGGAAATTAAGCTTAGGGATGGGAAAAATTGAACTGGAGAAGTCACAGTTCAGGGATGAAGGCCCTATTTTAAGTGTTGCACATAGGCTTTAAACATTTTTATTTTCCTTAAAAAACAAACAAAAGCAAACAAACTCCCAAGAAACAGTGCTTGATTTTCTTTTCCCGTGTTTATTTTCATATATTTGTGGAAACTTCTATAATTTTTCATGGCATTTAGAAATAGTCAATATTTGCTCACGCTTACCTGTGGTTTAGTGTACGTGTTCACTATAGAAGGATTTTCAAAATTGCACTAAGTGTATTGCATGCAGGTGTTCTTGTTAACAAAAATGAGCGATTATTTCCAAAAATAAAACCTCTGACTTAAATCCGAAGTTACAGGAAAGACGTACAATAGGTCTCGTATATTTAATTAATGATAGTGGAAATGCAGTCAAGAAATCAAAATAACTACTGACCCTTCTAAAATATACAAGATTACAGAAGAGTAACTTGTGTTATTACAATACAGTAAAATCACATTATTTCAATAAGTGTTTGAATGTCTTTCCTCGTTACACTGAATCCATATACAGTTCAGTCAGCAGCAATTTCTTAGGATGAACTTCTTAATGAGCAAAGATGTTGCAAAATGAGCTTTGTAGGCTTTTTTTTTTCTTTTATTTTCCCTAGTACTGTACTATACTTTAGACCTTTTAGTTGTGTAGGAAAATAAATAAGGATCTAATTACAGTTCTGCACTCTATGATAAGCCTGATACTTGGCATACAACTATCATAATGGTTTCTTTTCTCTGCCTTACAATGACCTTAACTTGACCTACAATGACTAGTTTCTGTAGGGATTGCAATGGCTTAGACTCAGAAAGTTCTTGTCTATCACTTGGTGGTTGCTTCATGTGCGTATGTGTTTTACATGACATCATAATGTCTGTACTATCAGTTTCTAACAAAGACAGAAAAACTAGTTCCATATATTTTAATGCAGTTTGCATTAAACTGCTTCCATATACTCAGAGGAGCAACCGAGACATCTAGACACCGTATTTTCTTTTAAAATAATGTATGCTGGCAATACAGGAGGTTTAAGATATCCATCTGTCTGTTTCCTTACAAATCCATTTAAAATACTAATCATAATTCATGTTCCCTCATTCTTTCCACATTTAGTGGTGTTACCTGGGTTTGGAACAGCCAGCTGTCTCAAACACTACCCACGTTTTTAAAGGAATAAGAAGTTTTGGCAGACACTGGAACAATTAATTGGCTTTTTCAGCCAAGTCAGGTTAGGAAAGTATTTTGCGGGGAGGGGGCCGGGTGGGAGGGGAATACAGCTTTCTGGTTTTGAAGTTTGAGTTCTATTAACTCTTTAGGAATGGTAGTCAGACTTTTTGCTAAGCACAGTTCTCCAACTCTTGACATTTCTGAAATTTATTTCTTACATGAAAAGATTGTAAACCAATAATATACAGGAGTAATGTGTTTTATTAGAGAGAGATGTATGGAATAAAGTGACAAGTGCTGAATCCAAATCATCAGGGATTTAAAAATCTATGAGCTGAGCTAAGCATTAAAATCTTTATTTAAAGAAGTCTGACCTTGTCCTAGAATATACTTTTAGGGCAGAAGAAGATGGAAGGTGGCATGAGAGGCACAGGATGATGTTATCTACTTGTTGACTTAGGATAAAATGCTAGACTTGCTCACCACATTGAACGTCTTGCTTAACCACAGATGCTTAGTTGCTATTTTATTTGCAACTCCACAGCTTTGCGTATTTTCATAGTAAAACCTGAGCAAGTACTAAACACCAAATTTTAATTATATATATATTCTTGCATTCCTGAAATGTTCTGTTAATTGTTACGTAGTCTGCTTTTTCACAGTTCTGTGTAACTTTTGGCATCAATGAATCAGTTTATGGCAAAGAATTTCCAACACAGTTGGTTTTAACAGTTGGATGCTCTTGTCCAAAGACTATTTGTTTGTTTGTTTCAATTGTCGTTGATGGGGTAAACTACTAGTAGTTTATACTGGAAACTGTAAAGTTCAACTTTTTGGAATTGTTACTGCCCCAAGTGGAAATATAAACCATATAGAACAAAATTTATTTAGCCTATTAAAAAGTCAGCCTAAAACTACATTTAATTAGTTTACACTATTACATCACTTCTAGTGGGGAGTAGGACTTACGCAGAGTAAAAGGAGCTCTATCAGGTGAGCTGACTGTGGCCCATATGGGGCTTTAAGATAATGATGAGTTTAAATTTCCTCTTAGAGCTAAGTGAGAATAAAACTGGAGGCAATAAATACTCTTGGCCAAAGCCATTAAATGAAAAAGCTGGGAATTCTCCAGCTCTTGACTTAAATTGTTTGTTTATCAGCTGGCGCCTAGTCTGGAGTCAAGAGCTGGAGATTTCTATCTGTGACAGAACTTTGAAACTCTTGCAGGACACTTTCATTTTAACTTAAGGTAACTTGAGTTTATAGCTTTGGCTTTAAAGATTACTAATGATTTACTCATTTCCTTACCATTTAACCAGAGAGGACTTTTTCCCAGGAAGGGATCTGTGTTTATTTAGGGCCTTTGTCTGCAGAGGGATTAAAAGGCAGCCCACCAGCATTGTGAACTTGATGGTAATAAAAGGTCACCAACACACACCATAAAAACGTTCTTACTATGGAATTAATTATACAGTGTAATTTTACAAAGCATTTCAGTAACCCTCTTTTTAGACTTCTGCTGTGTTTGATTTTTCCTCAAATGGGGAAAAAATCAATTTTTGGCATCAGTTGTGCAAATTAGACTGTGTGTATGTGTACAACTGGTTACAATATAATATATTCATCAACAACTTCAACTTACAGTTGAAAACAATTGTAGACTTACAGATGAAGTTAGATCTGGACATGAGAACTTTAAAACTTAAAGCAACTGAATGAAAAATGACTTGTTAGCTAAGAAATGCAAATTATTAACTTAAACATTGTGACCACGTTTGGTGTTTTTATAGAATATTGCATGTTTTCCAAGCCATTAACCACTGTTCAAACAGAATCCTGTTGTTTTTTTTAAGCCAGCAGGTGGCATTGCAGCCCAGCCTGCCCAGCCCACCCAGCCCCTTGTACAGAAGGCATTTCTCCTCTACACGCTATTCTTTTCTCTTTAGGGCATAATTTAGAATCTCTGATAATGATGATTAATATTCCTAAAAAACAAAGTGATTTAATTTGAGATTTTGTTTACAAAGGTAAAAAGTGTTAAAAATGCCATGTCAGGGTATTGACAAAACTTTTTTTGCTTTGGTAAGGTGATAGCAACAGAATTACGCTCCTGTTTAACTTAATGAATGAACTTTGATTCATCCACAGGGAAGGTCACAATAATTTCTTAAAAGTTATAGAGTGGATAGGTGTAAAGGAATTCGTAGAGAAATCCATGTGGTTTTCTGTATTGAGTGCAATGATATCTTGCTATATTCAAAGAAAAATTAAGAATTACAGTTATGAAGTGGGGTTTTTTCTCTTTTACCTTTGAAAGATATCTCTATTTAGTCATACCCTTCATACTCTTTTATAAATGGACTAAAGAAAGTACATGCCCATGAAAAATAACTAGAAAATCATCTTCACCAATTAACTAAATTATTAAATAACTAGTAACATGTATCACATAGCCTGTTTGACAAATTTTCTACAGTAACATAGCCAAAAACGTAGTAAATCTCTAGTTTGAGTAAGAGACAATTTTTTCCTCTACTTTTGTATTTTTGAACGTGTACTTTTATGCTTTCTCCTGAAACAAATGCATTTAAAGTGCTACTGCAGTAATTTATCTGCAATTTTACTAAATGCCACTCCGCTTATGTTATTGCCCTTTTTCTTAGACTATTTAATGGGCATAACCTGTTTTAAGAAATGTATATGTTTTCAAAGTAAGTGCCTTTGACCTCCCACCTTGTTGAAGTCCAAATATACGTGTTATGCTGTAGTCTGAGTGTCTGAGATGCAGCATAACCGAAATACCAGAAATTAATACGCTAAAAGAATAAGAAAAAGCCAATGTGATAATTTAGGTAATGCATTTAGCAAATCATACCTCAACACTGAGTTCTTCACTAAGAAAAGTAGTAGTAGAATAGGTAATTGAGGCTTTTGACCCTGGATATTAAACTTTTAAACTTGATACAACAGTCTGCCTCTAAGCTTTGTTGTATACTGATATTGCTACTTACTTAACATCAAAAAGCTGTGGTAGTTTGCCTTTATAGATTGTGCCTGTGTTCTGGAATTGCCTCCTGCTGTCCTTGAACTGTTTCTTAGTTTAACGTGTTAGATTTTCTCATCAAAGCTTTTAAGCACAATGTTTAGTTAACACTCGTTCTATCAAATCTGATACAGTAGAATGCTTTGGAATAAAACTGTTCTTTTCATTAAAAAACACGATAGCTTGACAGGCCTCTTTCCCAGCACATCATGGTTTTTTTCTGTAATGATATGCACATGCAGGTTTTACATTGCATGTAATCTTTATGTTTGCCCAGTTTGTAGTCATTGCTCTAGGACTGGAGTAAATGACTGTTTTTTGCCAAGATTCCAAAAGTAAACTGGCCTCATTAAAAATAATGGTTGCTGAGGAAGGAATCTCTGTAAGTTGAAGTGGTTTGCTTATAGACCTGTTTAACCATAACAGAGTTTTGACTCCCAGTCTACTAGTTCAGTTTAGTGTGACACCACTGCTAGTGAGAGCTGCTATGAGATTCACAGCACAGAGGTGTAAAACAAGAACATCTGGATAAAGAAAATAGAATAACTGTCTGTTTAAGATGTGATGCATTGCTTAAGCTAACTAGGTAAAAGTCAAGGAGTCGGGGAAGAAAGGAGAAAAAAGTAATAAAATATCTTCTAATGACTTCAGAAAACATATTTACTTTTCGTTTGAAGTAACGTGTGTCAAATTTGTATGAAAACCAAATGTTGTGTATTGCTTTGCCCATTTTTAAAGTGGTTTGAGAAACATGTTTTTTTAAAACAGAAAATTCAATGTCCGTGTATCATGGGAATGTTTAATTACTGTAATCAGTTAGAGCTACAGTCATTTTAGAATAACTGGATTTTATAGTCTTTTTGTACTTGCTGCTTTATACAAAAGTTGTCTCTTACCTAGAGACTTCTAATTTTTTCATCCTTCCATTTGTAAATGTTTTTGACTTGGGTCAGTAAAAATGGTACAATATGCACCATGTGGTCTTTAGAAAATTTGAAAAATGTTTGACTATTTTGTCACAAGTTGGAGTTTTTAAAGATACATCTACACGTATGCAAAGCATGTGACTATGCATGTGATTTTTTGCAGATGACGTTCCTAGTTATGTTCTATTTTAACCATACATGAAATTCTAAAAAGTACAGAAAGGCTTTTTCTTAAGAGGCAAAAAAAGTCTGCATATTCCCAAAGAATCTCAGATTTGTAGAAACACTGGAATCCTACTGCTAAAATAAAGCAAAAAAAAAAGTTTTATTTTATTTTATTTCTTTGACAAAACAGTAGTTAGTGGCAAAGTAAAGATACCACACTAATGATAACATGAAATTCATAACCTCTGATTTATACTGCAGCTTATGCTTGCTTGGAAGTAAACGTAGAGAAAGGAATTAAAGCCACTTCTGTAGAAAACAACCCCATTTTTTTAAAGTAGATGCCTGGGACCATTGTTTTCACCATTTTCTGGAATTATAATTTCATAAATTGGATGTAAAATAGATCAATAAAGATATTATAAGTTGAAAATCTTAGAAGCGCCAGCAGGTTTCAGAACTGAAATCTGTAGAATCTGCTTTAGAAGCCAAATTCACAGCTGACCTATGTTCTATAATGCAGCAGGAGTGAGAACAGGTAGCAACAGTATCTTCAAGTGTAGTAACTTTTCCAAGGTCAGTCCTGTTACTCATTTCAAAAGTCTTTTCCCTGTAAGTTGCACTTTCTGTACCTTTGCTCAGGGCTGTGCCTGACAGAATAAAGTGTGGCAAGATTGCCGAACTTCTCTCTCCCAGGACACTGAGTAACTCTAATAAGTAAAGCTATTCTGTGGGGGTAATGGGGTGTCGGCTGGAGTGTTTGTGAAGCAAGCGGTTGCAATGTTGAACAGCGAAGGAAACACAGCTATTGGGGTGACTGAAAAATAAAATATAATTCTTTCATGGTTTTCTTGTGGCCCACTTCATTTGATGAGAAAGATTGAAGAGAAGGTGTCAGGGAACATCTTTTATGTGTGTGTTTGGTTGTCTGTTTCAGATTATTACTCTGTTGAAAAGAAATAAAAAAGCCAAACTCATTAGAGCAACAGGCGTGAGGTTTCCACTCGTGGAAGAATAATACACGTCCTGGAAAAGCATGCATTTCAGTCCTTTACTAGTTTATGAAAAGTGTGGGTGATATAACTACTTCTGGAATTTTTTGGTTTTCTTGAAAATAACACACCTATTAAAGAAGGTGACAACAAGTAAACTGAGAACGTTCAATCTTGAAATTTTTAGTACATCATTGCTTGTTCCTCATTTGACTTTTTTTAATGGCTTCAGAAATAATATTTCAAGCAAGTAATAGTGTACACAAACTGTTAGAAGTTCTCACCTATGGACTATATACTTTTTAGTGCTAGTATATAGGACAAGTAAAATAGTGTGCATGTGTGCCTTTATATCCATGTTCTTTTATCTTACAGTGCCTTGCCTTACATATCAGAAATGACTCAATAAAATGAACAACAAAAGTGTAAAATTTCCGTACAATAAGAACCTAAAATAACCATTTTATAATGCCAATGAGGTGGCTGACTGTGTGCGTTATTGGGTAATAAGATATTCTCTGATGCGTTTACTGCATTCAGCCTTTCACACAAATATGTATTGAAGCCATAAAATGACAGTAATTGTAGTATTCTACACCTTACCTTCTTGCTGAATTATTTCTGTTTCATTAATGATTTTCTAGTGAAATAACTTTTGTTGATACTATAAAAATTTCGTAGAAAGGAGAACTGATGGATTTTCAGTTTGTCAGTAACCTAATTATGTTGTGTATCATGTAAAATAATTTAATGGCTAAAAGTTACAACACTGCAATACCTCACAGGACTGAACAAACTTTGGAATTATTTTTAAGTAAATAACATCATGTATATAATGTATAGTATTATACAAAACTCAGATTAATATGAGTAGACAATGGAAAAACTATTTGTTATTTTTTGCAAAACTGACATTGTCAGTCCTGCAATGTATTGCAATGTATTGAGTGATGGTGGTTGAGTTCTAAACATAGTATCAACACTTTGCCTTCTTTAATAGTGTCAGTTTCTTTTATAACATTTTAGATTAAAATAAATTCATTTTTAGTTTTAAAAGAAACGCTTCTTTGTCCCTATTGCTAGACTATAGATGAAACTATACTTTGTCATAGATTTAGATTTTATTATTTAATACTTAATGATCTTTCTTATGTTTTTCAAGCCTGACTGACCTGACTGTAGAATGTGTCTGTGTTCATCTGTTAACTTTATTTTTCTTTTGTGTCCTATGTTATGAAAATAACTTGCATCTCTTGAAGACCAATAGACTTACAGTAAGAGTAACCAGCAGGAGTGATGAATACTTTACCCAGGGTATGCATGGTAAGCAACTCAAAGTCAGCAATTGAGAGCTCTAGATATTGAATGACAAAGAACTAGTGAATAGTATGGTTTTCTTATATTACAGGCAACTTTGAATGACTGAAGGCATGGTTGTGTATGGTGAAAGTATGTGTGTATGGGAAGGTATGGGCTTCCCAGTAAAAATGGGCAGGCAAGTAAGATGTTTGAGACCATTTTAGAGGAAGAACATTCTCTAAAGGCAGAAAATCAAAAGGTGAGGAGAAACAAGACTGTCCTAGAAGTCTTGGTTTAGCCTAAAATTTCCTTGGGACCGTGGGGTGCTTGACTTTTTGGGCGGAATGTTTTTTCTAAAAGGGAGAGCAGCATGCTGAAGATGCTGCTTTGTTTCATCTGTGGTCTTCATGTAGTCTTTAAAGCATGCAGCTCTCCTAGACAGGTGGACTGTGAATGAAAAATATGTGAGTAGAAGATGCCATAATGAGTATTGGGGGGAGAGTGTGACACTGTTGGACTGTGGACTGCTCAAGAAAAAGCTGAAGTGTCATCCATGTGGGTAAGACAGATCCATAGTTACCACTTGGAACCAGGAACCAGAAAGGGAGTCACAGGGAAGAGAGAGAACTGTATGCATATGGGTGCTGACTTGGAGAATTCTGGATGAAATTCAAGTTCCAAGGGTTTATGTCTTTCTCCTAATAAAGAATGAGAAGCTTTTATGTCTTATTTTTGTGAGAGGAGTATATTATACCATAAAGGAATAGCTTTGTTAATGTTAAACTTACTTTGGCTAACAGAACCTATTAAATCTATTGGATGAAGAATGTCGTTTTCTCAAAATTTTGTCATGAACACAATCAATCTGAGAAAGCAATGTTGGTTAGCACATCCCAGACTACTTCTTGCACGCCAGAGCTGTTCTGAAATCTGCCCTATTTAAGGAGGACGTTTTCTATCACTCATTGGGAAGGAAATACCAGTATGCTGTCCTGTTGTCTCATTTTCAGAGAAGTCCTGATGTATAGAGAACTCTGGAACTCTTAGGTCATCTAATCTAGCCACCTCCTTGAAGCAATACTGTTGCCAAGATTGGATGAGGTAGGCTGTGACTTTCTTCTGCCAAGTCATGAAAACCTTCAGGGATGGAGATTCTGCCACCTTTGTGTAGTTAACCAGGTTCAGCGCCAAACTGCCCTCCAAGCAAAGAGATTTTGTAGCTAGTGTACAGAAGTCAGATAGAGATGACAGAGTTATATCCCAAAATCCTTGGAGAGAAAAAAAAAACCAAAAAAACAACAAACCCACAAGGAAGAGTAAAAACTCTTTGTAGGTAT
This sequence comes from Colius striatus, assembly GCF_028858725.1. NCBI lineage: Eukaryota > Metazoa > Chordata > Aves > Coliiformes > Coliidae > Colius > Colius striatus. The sequence goes on from NC_084763.1 coordinate 23,453,418, forward strand.
ATGTTTCTTGTCATTCCTGATATTTTTGCCATGTGACAGATCTGAAAATTCTGTGTCTTGTTTCATGAACACTATACCTTAGGCATATTGTTCAAATTTTAGTCATTAACAGTTCTGAAAGTTTCAGAACTTGTATTAAAATATTAAACTGTGCCAGTGATGCAAAGCCGCATGTGACTGAACTTAAGATTCTCGTTATCTAAGTGTTTTTGAAAACAGGCTTTACACATCAAATTGTGTTTGGGATCCAGAATTCAGACAAGTTGGTACACGGTCCTGTTTTCTTTGAGCATGTAGTTTTCACTGCATGGACTCAGTCACAAACTTGGTGGTTTGTCTTTGCTTGGATGGATAGTGATTAAGCCAAAGGAAAGTAATAGGTTTTTTTTCTAACTCTGAAGCCTTCAAGAAGTTGTTAACGTACTTAGTCGATCATCTCCTTGGATACTTCTGTGAAAATGAAAAATGACAATATGATTAGGATGTCTATAGCAAACCTGTGACAAAGCAGTTGTTAGGTGGGTCTTTTATTGTCTGATCATGTAAAATCTTTTTCTTAGAGGTGAGTCATTTTATTGCTTTGAAAAAAGCTTCTATTCTTCTTTGATCACGGGGTTTTTTTGTGTGTGCTAGCATTAGTGAATCCTGGGAATTCCTTAAGAGTGGAAGCCTAATAATTATCTTTTTGCTGTCAAAGAGCTAGTCTAGTTGATGCTTGGTTTTTGCAATGTCTAATGTCAAGGTTCTATACCAGTAATTAGTACCAACACTTCCCACATACTGAATTTATGGCACTGTGGCTGCATTTTTACATATGTCGAAGGACACTTCAATGAGCCTCTCAACGTGAGGATATTAAGAATATCTGTTATCTGTTAACTCTCCCCGGAAATTTTGTTTGCTGCATTTTTGGTTTTTGCTGCCTTGCAGCAAGTGCAATACTGAACTGTGTTATTCTGTAATGCTTTTCACCTAACTATACATAATATTTTTAAAAAGCATCCTTGCCATCTTACCAATATCACATGCAACTTCAAAATAACTTCTGTTGAAGACCTTTTTAACTGTTAGAAGATAATAAGTGGCCAGATAAAGCAAAAACTGTCCTGGAGACCTGCCAGAATGCAAGTAAGCTCTTGATATTGAATCTTTGACCTCATGGTATTACAGGAATGGATGAACAAAGGAATAACTTATTCTCTTGGACTGGCACATGAGTAATCAATGAAAACTGGATATTTTTTTTAAATGCTATGTGAAAGCACTTCTAATAGGGTCTCAAAATAAATTTCTGTTCATTTCTGACTGAACTAGAGTTAAAAATTTTAAGAACCTATTTTGAGAAATGCATAGCAGAAAGACTGTAGCATGCATATGTGTGTTATTAGTCTTGCCAGCAGTATCAATGTGTTTTCCTACAGGTCAGATAGTCAAACCCTTTTCTGAGTATGAACAATACATGAGCTATAAATTCTTAGATTTCAGTGTTGCAGAACTCCTCTGTCTATTGCCACAATAACTGAGCTGCTTCTGCTTTACTTTTAAAGCAGAAAATAAAATAAATATATTATTGAAGTAAATAAATTTGTAAAATAAATAAGGTAAATAAACAATGTGGGGGTTACAAATTAATAAATCTATTAATTACATATTTTTTAAGCTTATATAGTTCATAAGGAATTACTTTTATTTATATGTGGGAAAAAATGCACAACCCATTTTAGCCTGGAATCCATTGTAGTTAGTAGATGACTTCAAATTCTTTAAGTTTCTTTTAACAGGATTAAAACCCGTAATCTTGGAGTGTCTGCCAAACAGTTTCCATAACTTGTATACATACCTACTTTTGGTAGGTGTTTGTTGGAGGCTGTATTTATCAGGGCAAGGAAATGTCTCTTGGATAGCTGGATCCACAAATAGGAACATTTTTGGGTAAAAAAGATAAAGATTGTGACATCAGCTTAGGTGGGGGACTAATGCAGTGGAGTACTATTGTGAGAGGAATGTACATATATGCTCACAGTGTCTTATGCTATTACATTTTTTTAAGTGTATTTGGATGTTGGTTGGAGTTTCTGCATTGTGCTGTGTGGTGAGGGGTTTCTCTGTGGCTCTGCTGGGCTTTGCTACCACCTCACTTCTTTAACGTGGGAATTCTATCCTGATTTATATCTGCAATATGTGTCCAAAGCACCGTAGACCAGTGAACTTCTGTCTGGCCACACATCATGTGTATATGTTCTGCTGCCAGAGATTGGTAGGATTTGATAGCTCCAACATTCTCCTTTACTTCTTATCTCTACTACACTCCTGTCATGGTGTGCAGGTTCTTCAGATCATTTCCGTATATTGATGACTATAAATACTTGTTGCTAGTGGTATTTATTTTCAGTCAGCTGTTTTCCATTTGAACACTGATTCTTGTTTGGCTCCTTTTATCTTTGAGAAACATGATTGTCAAGAATAAATATAAAGAAAATATAGTTCTGAGCTTCCCTTTACATATTCCTAGTGATTCAGCTTATGCTGTTTCATTGGCTTGCCTACAGATCGTAAATACTCTTTGAGTGATAGCTTTAATAACATTTAACATCTTATATAAATGGTTAGTGCTTCATATTCACTGAAAAGGCCAAAGAGTAGCAGGAGATAAGGATTAAACTCATGGGCCTTCTCCAATTCCAGACTTAACATCCAGATAATGGAGATAGATTTTCATACCTTGTGATGAAAAGAGTCTGGTTTGATGACATAAGTACAGCTTGCTCTTGTGGGAAGTAATCTCCCCAGCAGATCTGTAGGAAGGAGCCTATATGCCTCTTTACATAGTCAGTGCTATGCACAGATACAGAGATTACTGTAGGAGTTTCCAGTAGAGAAAACTTTGCTTTAGGGATGTAAAAGTCTTGCTGGAGTAGTACTGCTTGGGTGAATGCTGTGAGTCACTGGCATGAGGAATCTTAAGTAATATTGCAATTCATTCCTCCTGATGTAGCCTCCAGTTCTGGCACCTGTGGTTTAGCAGCATTTCCAGAGTACCTACAGCACAAGCACCTTTCCTTATGTAACTCATACAATTTTACTGTAAGAGATGAGTGAATTTACCAAAGTTCATCTACTCCTTTCTGTGGTGGCTGGGAAAAATATTTATAGAAATATTCCTATGGGTTCCATTTTTGGCAATGGTTCTACCTTATCACTGAGACCATACTATCAACTTTGAGTCATTAAATGTGAGAGAAACTAATTCAGTAGGAAGATAGACTTGGAATGTTGCTCTTGAGAATGAAGGGAATACGTAATTTAAAAAATGTCCATTTCTATCTCTGTTCTTTCTAGGAGTGCAGGAGAGCATTTATTCTAATTATTATTATCCTCTGCACTGCTGCAATTAGAGTTTTCAATGTGGCTTTGCGGGGGTTGTCCAGAGCAACTTAAACAGCTAAGCTTAAACAGCTAGAGCAGAGGCTTGATCAACATAAACAGGATAACAGAGTGATAGGACAAGAGGGAGGACACGGATTCTCTAGTGAAAGGAGTAGTATCAGACCACCATTGTGGTGTGCCTGTTACAGTAGAAGTTTGAGGAGAACTGCAGAAGACTGGCACATGGTTTGTTGCATGGTGCTGCTATCCCAGACCTATGACCCGCAGTCTGTGTGTTCAGCAGAACCTTAAAAGGAAGTGTATTAAGCAGCAAGAAATTTAATACACTGCTTTGTGCTTTGAAGCTCAGATGAGCCTGCTGTAGAATTTCATTTTACTTGGAAACTGGTGCAGCAGACTGTACCCCACAGCAGAGTGGAAGCAGTCAGAGAAGAAAAACTGCTTGTAGCATGTGACAAAGCAAATTGCAAAGAAGCTATTTAAGGGGCCAGAAGGAAGCTTTATCAAGGATGATTGAAAATTGTGACTAGAAAGCTCCTGCTTGTCATTCCACAAGATTAAAATCTCTGATCCACCATCCTTTTTCTTTTTTTGACCTACTGGGTTATCTTATCTGTGGTATAGCTATCACTTTGATGGTTTAATTGTACATGTCTCTTGACCTCTTTAATGATAGCCCTCTTTTGGCCCACTCTTCTTGCCTTGACCAAGTGGCCATATGGCATCATCTTAACTTCCTCCAGTGAAGTGTTTCAAGGGAAAGTGCTTCTCCCATGCAAGAAAATCTTCCTGTGGTGTAAATCTCTCTCTTTGTTCTCCTTGGGTCTCCTATTTGTGACTTAGGTCTCCTGGATCTCATTTTGACTCTGCATTTTCCTCCGCCCAGTCTCCTATTTGCAAATCCTCATCAAGCCATTTCTGTAGTTTGCCATCATATTTTATTCCTGAAAATTTTTTTCCATGTTTGTCTCATCATTCATAGGTTTTGTGATTTCTTTTCTACAGTTCATCAAAGTTCAGCAGCAGATGTAGAACAGTGGAGAAACTAAGAGTTTCCTTTGCCATAAAGATGTGGCTTTTCAGGACTGGGAAGTATACCAATAGTGGCTTCACTTAAATCTTCCTATTTAACACTGCCTATTAAGTGGTTGAAGTGCAAATATCAGATAACAACCTTTTAGACCAAAGCAACAAAAAATAAACAATAAGTCAAAATTTCTTACATCTAGTTAGCATAAATATTTTTTCATATGACACCTCAGAGGCTCTGAAGGAATTGTTCCAGAGAACATGATTGGAATTAAACAGATGTGTCTACGATTGGCGTCAGCCTTTTAACTGGGTGACGTATCATTTGTCCTTTTTTTCATCAAGGTAATAATCATATTTGTTGCTCCCATGTCTCTGAATGTCTGTTCTCCTGTGGTTTAAATCTTCATCAGAATTACAGTTTTCCCAAGTAATTCATTTCAGAGGAAAAAGGAAAGCATTTTGGTTGATTGCATTATTGGTAGTGTCTGAAGTTGTAGTTAGATGTCAGACTATGTTGTATTACATAAATAGCTGAATTATTTGTAAAAAGGATCAGGAATTTCTTGTTGCTCTGATTATACATTTTGAGTTTTTGAATTAACTTGTTTTGTAGTTGGCTTATTTATCTGACATGAAGTATAGACGTGTAGGCACGCTCAAAGCAGAAATCTTGTGACATTGAACAAGGTTAAAAACTGCAGTACTAGTGCACTATTGTCATGTCAATATTATACAAATAAAAGTTTGAGACAAAAATAAGACAATTCAAAATTTCATCAGGCAGATCTGCATCAGTAGAGTACATTTTTATTAAATATTCATTATTGTAATACAGTCTGTATCTACAGAAAAATTTGTGGAGATATACCTGTAGTAAATGTTCTTGTACCCCAGTGTTTTAGTCTTTTTATTTTTTTTTTTATGTAGATAGAATGGAAGGTAAATGTAAATATGAAATTTTATGGAGAAAAATATGGTATAAAGTCTTTCTCTGGATTTTTCCCTAATGATAAAGGAAGAAGCGACTTCTGATTCTTTTGCATATTGGGCATTTATCTATCTTTTGGAGGGAGCCATTGTAAAATGTGGTTTTGTTTTATTAATGGCACTGTCCAAATCATTTTTGTCCATTGCCACCGCTTTACAGGTGCCTCTGTTAGGCCATGTCTTTGCCTATATGTGCATTTTTTTTTCCATTCCAGAATCTCAGTTCCATGAAATATGTGAATATGTTTATTATTTATTCTTTTGCTTGGATCATGTGTGCTAAAACCTTGAAGATTAACTGTATTTGAGGTTTTCAGTGTGAGTTAGATGGAAGCTTGCTATATGGAAATAACGGCTCCCATCTGTTTTGGAATAAATTACTTGTCATAGTGTCTTTACAAGGTGAACACTTGTCATAGACATCCTTCTGTTTCTGCCTTGATTATATTTCTGACTTGACCACTTCAGTTTTCAGAGAACTTGAAAATTGCTGAAGAATGACCTTACGGACTCCATTATTAATCTCACGTACATAAAGGAGTGATTTTCACAGAAAACATTCAGCACTCTGTTCATAATGAGCTGAAGCAAGGGATGTACGTGTTCCTACTTTTATTATTTTCTTCCTTTTGCTTGTATTTTGATAGAAAGGGATAAAGTTTTATAAAAGCAGATGAGCTAGGTTTTTGCACCAGATTAAATACCAAAAGAAATCCATTTGCATCCTCACATACATTCTTTTCTTCTGGGCCCTTCTTGTGTCTGCCCTTAATGTTTGTCTATATATTGAATCTGCTCTTAATTCTTTGTGAGAACAAAGAATTCCTTTCTGAGAAGAAGCATGGTGGTTGCTGGGAATGTGGGAAAAGTACAGCAGATACTTGAAAGGAACCCAACACCATGCAGAAGCCACCTTCAGTGTAAAGGTTCTCTTTTGTCTCAACAGTATCCCAGTAAGTCCAGGGAAAACCCTGGCTGCCATCAGTAAGTGGCTGGATGCAACATACTGGGTAGCCAAAACAAATTGTCACAGAAGGTGAAGACCAAACTGTTTCTGACAGCCCAGATGAATGGAAGCTCTTGCTAGACATAAAGGTTACTCTTCTTAACCCTTTAAAATGCCCTTTAATCAGTGTCAGTGGCCCTAAGTGAACCAATTCAAATCTAATGAGAGATTTACTTCTCTAATCTCTTAGAGATCTGTCTCTGCTTTCAGGCAGAAAAACTACGGCTATTTTATTCTTCCTTTCTGTTCTGCACCTTTCAGTACCTGCTGCCACTCTATGAATCTAGAAATATTATGGATGTTAGAGTTCCCTCCCACTCACACAATTTTATCTTTTACAGTTTTTCAGAATTATGTTGGTCACTTCGGAGTAGAAAAGACCAAAATACATTGGCTTTTTAAGGGATATGATGATAAAAGAACATTTGATTAACTTGTAAGGCAATAAATTAAGATACATGATCATGCAGCATAAAGTCAAAACCAGTTTAGTGTTGATAAATATAGTGTTAAGTGCTAAGGAGAAAAGACTTAATTCCTCATTGCTGCCTGATTTTGAATTAGCTGTCTACACTTAAGACATTTTCTCTTTTTTTAAGCAGCTCTACTGTGTATCCTTGCATGCTAATTAGTGTAAACTTCTGTTTATTATGAATCAGCATACAAAACAAATAAATAGTAGAGTATATGAGAAGCCAGTCTGATAAAATAATACTAAAATGAGTGATGTGCCACACAGTTTTATGGATAACATATTCTGGTTGTTTTGCTTGTACAAGGATGCAGCAAAAATGGGAAGACTTTCAAACTGTAGAAATGGAGTTTGAAACAAAGGAAAAGGATGAAAATAATAATAGTTTCCTTTTTAAAATTAAGTCTTCAAAAGTAGGTAATGGTGGAAGTATACACTAGCACAGCGCAGACTGAATTAGGAGCCTTTCTGTGTCTGGCTTTTCTGAAGGCATGATGACAAAGCAGCATTTAAGCAAATTCTAAGGTAACAAACTAAAAACTAGCACTCTATTTTTCTCTAATGCAGTGCATTAGAAACATCAATAAAATCAGGGCACTAACGGTATCATTAAGGGCAGAAGCTTGTTAGGAAGAAATTAAATAATTAAATCAGTGTATATATCTACCAATAACACCCACAGCTTCATTAGACATGATTAAACAAAAATCTAGGAGACATACACATTTTCATACTTCGCTGCATCAGGCACCTAGGAAATGACTAAGGTTAAAAAAAAATAATTTTCATGTTATTCTCATGTAAGATTTCAGCCTTTCAGATTAAAAATAGACTGGGGGAAGACTAAGCTGTTCAACCAGTTTTAATGAGAACCTTGAACCATGTGAGCTTTAAAGTTGATGTTTCTTAGGAAATATCAGTACAAAATCCTGCATAATGCAGGATTATCTGACTTCTTTGGCATTTTGGGAGGAAAACCACAGAGCTTTTATAGCTGGATCTAGAATTACCTGTGCAGTGCACCTCTTCTTGCTTCTGGTAGGAAAAAAGAGACTGGAATAAGAGAGTAAACAAAAGGAGCTATTTCTCCAATGTCTACTTGTATTCATTCTCGCAGTGGTAAATAGTTAGGCCTTTTTTCTTAGCAAGAAACTGAGCTATTAGGAGCTTCACTGTCCTTTCTGTGACTAAGGAATCCAGAAAGTGAAATTACTAGTTAATGTAGAGAGGGTAAATCAGTACTGTATAATACAAAGTAGTGGGATCCTATCATCTTCAGGGTACTTCTCAGGTGACCAAGTTAGCTGACATTTTCTCCATTTTATTGAAATACCTATCTTTGTATTATCAGTTCATGTCTTGCCAATAGAACATGAAACAGTATCGCTTCTTTAACTTGTATCTTGATTTGTAATTAATAAATGTTCAAGTCACATGAATAAAGGAGAATAGCCTGAGTCTGACAGCAATATTTTCATTATTGTTACAGAAATTTTGCATCAAATTTGCCTTGATTTTGTCAGACATCAGTTGCCTGGGGGTGGTGTCATCAGAGCTGTCCTTATTTTGTCTGGAAAGTGTCATTCAGGGTTACTTCAATGAAACAGCTTTCTCAGTGTGCTCATCTATCACAGGGATACTGTGGTTTTCGTGAATAGAAAGTAGACTGAAACTCATTTTAGATTTGGTATTCTCTCAGACTAGGAAAGTCTCAAAATTTTAGAAAATGCTTTTTTTTGTGCTGCCTCCTAAAGAAGGGAGAGGGATGTGAGAGTTCCATGCACATCCCTAAGTTGATTTTCACAAGAATATCTTTGGCATTTTTAGGAATGAGGCTCTTAAAGCTCCATCAAAAGCAATGCTCCTAAATCAAAACCAGATGTGCCAATAGCATTGCATTTCCATGATACTTTTCCTTCACTCTTTTTCCTATTTAGCCCTGCCCAATTCAACAAAAAATATTTTCTATGGAAGTGGTAGTCTTTCTGACCTTTGGGGTTGTTTACACCATTTGTTAGGATCCTTCAGTGACACTGTTAAGATTTTGGTTAAATTACCTTGCTTAATTGAATTCAGGCACTTTTATAAAAGTTGAAGAATAAACATAAGTCTGTTTCAAAATAATTTTTTCTGTCTAACAGTCTTGTTCTGAATTCAGACATCCATTTTCTGGTGTACTTCCAGGTGTTTCTTATTTTCTTTATCATTTACTCTGTTTTGCATAAACATCTTTCCATCTCCCTCTCACCATTTTACAGTCTTACAGAGGTTTTGCTGGTGTACAGTTTTAGTCAGTTGTGTCCCTCCACAGCACAAGTATTTTCTCTTTTGCACTCCAGTCCCACTGTCATATTTGACATTTAATCCTCTTTTTTCCAATAAATTGTGTGTGTTCTAAATATTTCAATAGATTGAGTTGAGAATCTTCCCATACTGTTGATATGGCTGTGATCCATGACCCAGTTATCTCAGGCCTTGGCAAATTGCATATTTTAACTTCTCCTTGCCCTCTCATGATTCTTTGTCTTCCTCCTATTATCTTTCACCTAAGGTCTTAATTTCTTGCAGTCTGCTGTAAATGTATTCCTGGAAGCATTTTCCTTGTTTCTCATATCTTTCTGCATTGCATTACTTCCCCTTTCAAGACCTAACACAGCAATGCCTCTCTCTCAAATATATCTTTCTCCACATCTCTTTCACTCCTGCTAAGCGTTCTGCCAGAACAGTTTGTTGTACCGTATTTCCAGTTTCTCACAAAGTTTGACTCATACCTTCCTTCACAACAGCTCAGGTTCCTAGGCATTAATCAACTCATACTCTTATGATTGCATTTTAATATTTTTCCCCACAGACTTCCAATGCTGATTTAAAAAAAAAAAATGTTTAGCAGTAATTTTTTAACACAAAATCTTTTGAGGGTAAATGATAAGTTTTTGAAGTAAATATTCTCCAATTCCTCTTTCTATACAGAAACACACAGTTGAGTTGAATAGATGAATCCACATTCAGAAAGGCAACTTCACTCCTCTGAAGGGAAAGAGTCTTAGGTTAGAGAGACTTGGCTTGATTTGTTATAATCTGCCCTGAGACCTGCATTGGTTTTAAAACACACTGCGTTTTGATCTAGCTGAGTAACCATGCTATATACCCTTGCACTCAATATAGTTGCAGTCTTTCCTTTAGAAAACCTCTCCAGTATTCTTGTTCACTAACAATATTTTTGGTTCACTAACAATATATTGATGGTAGGTTGAAGAACACAAATATTTTAAAGTTGGCTTATATGATACATACAGATTCTTACACTGGTTCGTTCTAACTGTTTTATCTGCTGATGCTTCCTATATCAGCTTTTCAATAACTTTTAAAAATGAAGGCATGTGATTTCACAATTATATTTTGAGTGGAAACTTTTATTTATATACTGAGCAAATCAACAGTATGATGCTTAAATCTTCCTTTCTAAGTCTTCACCAAACTTTTTCATTATACGTTGTTGTATTTACATGATGAGTTCTCTAAGTAAAATCTTTCATATCTCTGCATCAGGGAAAACTACCAATAGCTCAGACTACATCTAAATTAGATTGAATAAATAAATATGTAAAAGGAGTAGGTGGTTAATGCTGCAGCAGTCCTTCAGGCTGAACAAATCTAAACACCAGTGTGCTAGAGAAAATGAGAAATCTTGCTTTTCATTACCCGTACCCTTGTGTTAAAGCAAATACCTCAAACACAATTCACTGCTTTCCTGAATCTTCTGTTTCATGTTATTCGTGTAATTGTTTTCTTTTCAAAATACTCATCACATGAAATAGAATACCATCAAAGTTTTCTAATTCCTGTTTCTAGTGGTAAATTATGCAGATAATGTGGCTTTAACTCATGTTTGATTAGACGCTCTGTGTTTTTAAATTAATTTCTCTCTAAGCTCTTTGCAAGGAATAGTAACCCACTGCAGAGAGGTTACAGTACTATGGACTCTGTCTGTTCTGCCTTAATGATACAAGGGAATAGTTGAGCAAGAATAAATGAGGTACTTTTGGTGGGTAAAAATGTGAGCTGACTGTCAGTGTGAGATTGGTTCTAGGAGCAGTTAGCCAGCAGTAATAGGGCACACTTGAGTAATTGAATTTGCATAACAAGGCTTGCTGAAGAGATCTGACAGGCCCAGAGATTTGTCTGGCTGGAGATCTCCAGATGGACATGACCACACAGCAGCTGGGTGGCACGTTTCTCAGCATGGTCAGCAACACCCAGACTGTCAGCTGGCCTCTGCGATTGCAAAGCCCTGGCAGGCCAGCTGGTGGCTTCTGACAGCCAGTGGCCCCGTTAGAGAATCTTTTCATTCTGCCTGTCAGGGTACAGGACCTGCAGGGACCAGTGGTAAGATGTAACAAGTCACCAGTGAGAGTTGTTAAGATGCTTCAGAAACCTGCTTCTGTTAAGTAGCTGCTGCTTTACTACTGAGAGTGAACCTTCTGAAAGCTTTTTCCACCCTTTTACAAGGATAGGACTAACCTGTTCCATAGCATTTTGTTTGGAAATCTATCACTTGGTGTTAGTTTCTACATGTTTAGTTCAGATACTAATATTTCTGCATCTAACCAAGCATGTACATTCAGTGACAGAAATGCATTTCTATGCACTTCATGCTTTTGTAAGACAAAATACTAGAGCTTTTTTCCTTTGTATCCCTTCCATGGGTACTAATATTGCTATATTCTAGATTTATCAGATTCATTAAATGAGCAGTTTATGAAAATACACTGTAAAGGAAAGTTTTAGTAACAATTCAGACAGCAACTGTTTTACTTGTGTAGTGTGCACAAATATTCTGTATAGGTAGAAGAATATGCATGATACTAGAAATGTCTTTCTCTGTCATCCTCCAAGAAGTGATGTAAAAAATTAAGTCTATCCCTCTCTTGTTCCAAGTTGCTTTGTCCTAACTTCCCTGAGCCCAAGATACAAAGCATTATGCTGTTGGATATAAACTCTGTCCGCCTTCCCAAACTTGGGAAAGTACTTGTCCACCAGGAATCCAGGTCATTCTACTCCAAAAACAGTAATAAAACCACTAACAGGAGTTATATACTCTCAGCCACTTATTATTTCTGTCTTCATTGACGTTACTTTTACCTGTTTACAAGGTGACATAGTCAAAACAAGTGTATGCAAACCTCCGCAAACTGAGGTAACTAAGGACAGGGTTTTTATTGGATGTAATATCTCTAGCCATCCTAGTTTCTTAGAGATCTTGCCTCACTAAGTTTATAAACTTGCTTTCTTTTGAGAGGGCTGGAGGAGAGACCTGTTTTCTACTGTTCTTCAGGCGTCCATGTCTAGACTGTTCCTATGGAGTATCCATAGAGTTCTGTAAAGTCAGTATCCCTAGCTTATACCTTTTTTTCTGAAAAATTCTATGTCAAAGTTGAACATTAGTGTCTTCCTTCTTAAAGTGTTCTCTTTCTTTCTGGCTAGTAGCATTCAGCCTTTGTAAACCTGACCAGTCAATTCTGCCACCAGATTCTCCTCACTTGATTAGTCCTATCACTTACGTTTATCACTTATCACAACCTTTATCTAGTGCGTACCTTTCACTTGTGAAACCTTGAGTACCTTTAACAGTTATGCCTAATTCTACTGTAGCCATGCTCTGTTAACACTCTCAAGTCTGGGCAACGTGACTATAGGTTCTTCCTACCCACTTGGTAATTTGAAGGTAGCAGGGGGACTCCTGTAAGACTCCTTCTCTAATTTAATGGTTCATATCTCTGCAGGTGGGCTGAGATTCCCTGCCTGGACTTCTGCACCCTGGCTTTAGTCAGTCTGGAGTCTTTTTTTCATGAAGGAGGAATGAATGCAGGATACTCCGTAGCAGCAAAGGCCTTCTTGTCCGCAGAGGACTCTATTGGTGAGAGCAGTGTGAAATAGCCTCATGAAGCATCCTGTTCATCTAGTCTTTGAGTCTGCTCTAGCACACTAATTTCATGCTGAGTACCTATTCCATTTCTCTGTAAACTGTCTCAAATTCTCTGCCTGAACTACTACACCCTGGATTTAACAAATTGGTACCGCTCTGGCACTGTCTGGAATCAGCCATATAACTTCCTGTTGTAATTTATCTGTTACATCCATTTTGTTCTGTTACTGGGTGTATGAATTGCCTTTTCTCTCAAGAGGTAACAGATTAGACTGTTAAAATAAGACCAAAAAGGTCACAATTTGGAGGGTGGCTGGGTTTCTTGACCATAAAGGTCACAATTTGGAGGGATGGCTGGGTTCTTTTTTATCAAGAGCATTTTGGTATCACCTCAGAGACTGTCCAGAAAGAATTATCTGTTTTAAAGGAATTCCATATAAATTGAGAAAGAATAAGAGAAATTATCAAAATAAGACCACTTTGTTGTATCAACTTTAGTCATTTTTATTTATATTTTTTCTTATTGGCTGTAATAAATGCTTAGCATGCAGTAATTTATAAAATAGTTCCACTTCGAAAGAAGTGAAATAACGCCATTAAACCTTTTACATTTTATATCTGTTCATCAAAGAAGGCTGAAATAAGTTAAAAAGTCACAAGATTTGGGTTGTAGAATGGGAACCTCAATACATTTCTGTTCAAACAGCAATGATGACTGTGCAAATCACTGCTTTTTGTCCATCAGATTAAAAAAAATAGGCATGTAGAGAACATACTGGATGAAACTGCCTTTCCTTTCCACACTGAATTTTTGTTACATATGTTGTCTTGGTGTAGGGAGGTATTTTAAATCTGATATGTGAGTTTATATGTTAAATAATCAGAAACTTTTTTCAGTGTACTTTTGTCTAATTCTATAAATGTCCTTTTTAGGACACTAACCTGACATTTTAAATTTTTTTGCATTCATTTTAATACAGTATTATTGACTAATATCATTGATTGACCAGTCTCTCCTGGCATGATGGTACAAATCTCTAGTCGAAAAATTGAACAGCTACCTCAAGAAGGGAGACTTGGCAACATTTGGAAGTGCTTACATAATCATTTTACTGTTTCCTACATTTGAGTTCTAGCTAATCCTTGACACAAGATGGATAATAGCCTTTTTAAAAGTAAGTGCTGCATCTCTGCTTCCTGTAGGTGATTCTGATCCCTTTTCTTGTGTGTGCGTGTGTGCGCGCGCGCGCGTGCGTATTTTGGACAAAGAAAGTGAGGGGTTGTACTTCATATAAATACAGAGGCTGAACAAGAGACAAAGAATGTAGTCTGAAAAACTGTACTCTACGCACAGCAAAATTAATTGTTGAAATGCCAAAGTGCACCTTTTTGCCAAAAGTGATTAAGGAGCTGGTATTTCAAATGTGGTAGGGTATGATTACTTTCCCTGATAAAAGAGTAACGTTAGACTGTGATTAGCAGATCTGATTACTGTCTGTGCAGAGTCTATGCCAATTTTAGTAATTTCTGGTGTGATTGCTTTACTTTTATGCCAGTTGCATAGTAGCTGGCTCAAGCATTTAATTTTTATGTTATTTTGAATATTTAAATCAAATTTAGGGCAGTTATCTATTTTAAATTAGGTAGAATTAAATATACTTTGTAGGTTTTTCAATAAACAACTCTCTTCACTCTTCCTTCTTTCCACCACTCGCCAGGAAAAGGGAGATGCAGGTGTCATCAAAGCCTCTTTTGAGGTTTCTCAGTACAGAGAGCACAGATTGACTTCCTGCTGAGACTCTGGATATGTGGCCAAAAAAGTTTACATTGTACTGACATGATCATATTTCTGTATTTTCCTTACTAAAGTCTCCACTGTAGTATATTGATCAATAAGGGATATCATAGGAGCCAGAGCCACATTTTGTGTACATGTTCCCCCCTGTTAATGTAAGAGAAGAGACACAATGCAAAATTTAGGAAAACTTTGCTTTTTGAGAGTGTTATTAGAATTAAGTGTGTATTCTGAAATTAATTGCCATAGTTCACTTATCCTTTCCAGTTTCCTTATCATTCTTTATGAATGAAAGCCCAAATATCTGATTAGGCTACATTTGGGGGCAAAAAAAAGTATGCTTCCTAATTGTATAGTATAAGACCAGAGTAAGCAGAGAAAGATTGCAGGGTAACCTTATTTTCTGTGTTTATATGAAGTAATTGGTGTTCTTTCTTCATCTACATTCCTGTGTACTTAAAAAAATAATTTAAAACTGTTATCTCCTTACAAAGGCAAGTGTGAGGTTCTTTTTTTTTCATTTAAGAGCTTTTAAAAGCATACTTGAAAAAATTGTTCTAGCCACAGTTTTCTCTTTTGGTAACATTTCAGAAAGATGTTGAATATTTTATAGATAGCTATAAAGCAAGTAGAAACATGCCAAATTAGCTTGTTTATCCCAAGTTCTGGCTTCGTCATTATTTTTTTGTGAGTGAAGAGGGAAAAAACAGTACAAATATATTGAACCAACCACACGCACATCAAAATATCCTAGAGAATACTTGAAAATGGGAGGTTTTGGGATGCTATCTGACTTCCTTTTGTCAATATTGATAAATACATCTCTTTGTTGCATACAATTCAGTGGATTTCTAGTGCAATCTGGTTTTTCTAAATAAAAAATTTGGAAAAGAGAAAACAAATGTGGCTCAAGATTAGAAAAATTGCTTGCCCTCAATGATGGCTGTTTCATTCCTTCCAGTGTATGAATAATGTAGGTTCTCTACTTCTCTTAAACTATATACATAGACAGGATGCAGTTCTGTCCTCAATCCTTACCCTTACACCTTGCAAACCTTAGTTATATTGTTCCTTGATAACTACATGCACTTCCACTCTGGAGCTGATACCTGCTATTTTACTGAGTTTATTTACAATGCTTTAGTTGCAAATAACACCTTTCTATCACACTTTGGTTGTTCTGTTCTTTTGCATGCCCCTTACATAATGAGAAAGAGTAGGAGCAAAATAACACAGAAGGTAAATAAAGCAGACTGTGAACTACACAGGATTAAAAAATTCGATTTATTTGATTGTCATCAGCCTGTCATCTGCTTAATGGCATCATTAAGCAAGAATGAGGTCCTTTTTTCTCTAAGTTCATCAATGCTGACTTCCATGTTGTCACTGTTATTTTAAGCCACCACTACCTTCAAGATGTTTCTAAGATAGTTTGGGAATCTGTCTGTTCTATTTAAACTGTTATTTAATATATATTGTATCTTTAACACCCTGTTTGTAAGCAGAATCTGCCACTTGACGTGACTTATAGTGTCTGCCCACTACAGTTGGGACTGTGTTGGATTGTTACCTTTGAATGGACTGCTCTATTGCTGGACTTTGATTGTGTCAAGGAGCTATTTGGAAAGAGGAAAAACAAATCCCCACTCCTTTGTTTCTGTTCCTCTCCAGGAGACAAAAGTGGTGAAATGAGGTTTACTTGGAACAGAACAAAAATGACTGTGGCAAACAGAGTCTCTGAAAGCACTCGTAGAATGAGTGGATGATGAGCAACTACAGAGGCAAAGAAGCTTTGGATAGCAGAGGAGAGCTACGTAGCTTTGTGAGAGCAGAAGATGCATTCTAACTGCAAGATTTGTAGGTGAGCTAATCTGCAGTAAAGGAAGAGGACACTGTGATAGTGAAGGCAGTCATCAGTTACAGATAAGGGAAAGGATTTGAGGCATCCTAGCAGGCAGATGTACAGTTTATGCTTGATGGAGACCTACATACAGTTTCTCTGGGTTAACACTTCTTATTACTAGGTCTGATGTTTCTGAGAGTAGGCATGCCATGACTGTGCTACTGTATGGCAAACTCCTCATTCTCTCTGTAAGTTCAAAGCAGGAGTGCAGAAGAGATTTTAAACTGCTGTTAAGTGTTGTTACCCATCTGGACACACTGCTGTTAGCAGTATTTGCAGCTACATAGGACAGCCTTTGCAAAACAAGCCAATGCTTACTAGTCAGGTGGCATACAAGAACTGTTTGCTTTCTGAATGGAAAGGCAAAGCTTAAATATATGACTGTACTGGCAGCATGAATTACTTTCCTGCATAAGTGTCCAGAATTCCTTTATTCCTCCTTTACATTTCCAGCAGAGCTCTGAGCTGGGAGTTCAGACATCAGGGTTCATGTTTTGTCCAAGTTTTAGTCAAATCGGTTTGACATGTTCTTCTTTCCTTGGCTGCCACTGGTTATAAGTCAATACTCGGGGTGATCATTCTCATCTCACCCACGGTCATTCCATTCGTATATGAGCAGTTCTGAGGATTTCACGTAATTATTTTCCAGTCCCTTGCCCCTTAACCCTTTCAGTACCAGGTGACAGTGGTACATAGTGCAGGCTGAAACCATTGTCATTTTTGTTTTTAAAGTAACCTATTTTGCAGTGCTGTGTTTTAGCAATAAACCATAGTAGTTACTATGCTTGTCAGATAATATAATTTTACATAAATGCCATGTAGTCTTACCAGCTTCAATCTGTGTTATTAATGTACCATCATGTATGAAAACCTGAAAGGCTGGCTTAAAGGTTCTGCATTATTTTTAAAAGACTCCTAGCCAGTTTAAATGTAAAAGAGATGTGGAGAAGATATATCAAAACTGGATGGATAAAATATAATATTTTTCTTGTTGTTATGGTTTATTCTCCATAGAATAGAGAAAGTTATAAAAATTTTTTTGAATGGGGCTGTATCATGATTCTGAATTACAAAATAAAAATCTCTTGTAAATGTAGTAAAATCTAAATGTAGTAAAATTTGGGGATTTTTCCCTTATATTCATGAATATAACTGTCATAAGTTTCTAATCTTCTTGAAATGTACTCATCTTACTAAGCTGAGGTAGCTTTCTTCTATGAGCTACAGAGCATCGCTCATACAAACTGTTTCTTATTTACAGATTGTTGATTTTATTGCCTTTTTGACCTTAAGAAATCAGGAACAATTTCTGATCATTTCCTGATATGAATTGACAGCAATATAGCATATTCTTTTTTTTTTCTTGTTTGTATCAACTTGGGGTTTGTATTTGGACAGCCATTTCGAAATGTTTCACCGTAGATCAAAATAATAGGTCCTAATGGATTGCTTCCTGCTTCACTAGACAAAAGTCTTATTTTTTTTAAAAAGTGGCTTAGCAAGTTTAAAAGAAACAGTAGAGCAAAATAAAGTAGGTTTTCTGTTAATGGCATTGTTTGATCAGGTATTTATATTCTGTGTATGGTTTTATTATAAATTAAATTCTGACAATAAGGTAGCTTTTCCTCTCTGAGGTCAGTAGTGTTCAGATTAATCAGGCTGACATTTCATGCCGGTGGGTCATGAACTGTTGATAATAGCATTAAATGGTGATTCACTTGCTGCGGGGAGCACAGCTCATTATCCAGTCACTATATTAAATCATCGCCACAAACAGCTAGAATCCTCAGTGTGTGCATGCATGCATCTGCACACACACACACCTCCCACATGCATGAAAATCGGGGTGGGGATCTCTACCCTGTAGCTACCCATTTCCCTGTTTGTAGCAATTGTTAAAGCTGTTTCCAGCACACAAGAACAATGGACTTTTCACTGTTTGGGAGGCTGGAATAGTTTTCTCTGAAAAATCTTTTTATGTATGAAAACAGGACTATGCAGTTTATTTCATAGCTTCTCTGATAAAGGGACATTATTTTGTAGCCAGTTCTGTGTTAGACAGAAGTGAAGAAAAATACATGTGCATCATTTCTAAAATGTAGGTGTTGAAAAAAGCGCAAGATGGGAAAAGAAAACAACTGAAATTTAAATTGTTTGTATTCATTTAGTATGAATTTTTATTAAATGCTGTGTTTCAGGGGCTTCTATATTAGTTTCAGATGTGCTACTTCCTGTTAAAAACATTCATACTTTAAAAAAAAAAAATTAGCCACTGTCCTAGTGCAAGAAAAAGCTGATCCATCATAATGGAGAATTTTGAAATAGAAGATTATCTAAATAGCTTAACAGTGGATTAATTGTGTTAAATGAGGGAAAATTCCACTCACCAATGCTTAAAAGATTTTGCTGTTAAATGCAAGTCTTACTTAAATTTAAAGTGCATTCTTTAAACAAGAAATTTGAGTAAAGAGTGTTGTAAGGCACGTATTTAGCAATTAATTTTAAATGTTGGGCTTTTTTCTCTTACTGGAGCAGAGAATTAGGAAGCTTGCTCCCTTGCTGTCCTCAGCTCCTTCCATCTGAGACAGTATAGTTTGGATTACTGCAAAAGTGACTGTTGTTCAAAGACAACTCTTAGAAGCACTTCAAGTACAAAGGCTTACTTTGAGCTTCTCAAGGTCTTTGTAACTGACACTGGAGAAGTGATTTTTTTTTTAATATAGTATGTGTTTTTTCTAGAAGACATTAAGTTTAATCGATATATAAATAGTAATTAGCATGAGAACCGTGTTACCCTCAGTATTAACTGTAAAACTGAGACGTTGTGGATTTTTGCACATATATGTAGTTTTTTATACTTTTATATAAAAGGCTACAGAAAGGAAAATCCTTTTTCTGAAGCAATTACCACACTGTGTACTTTAAGAGAAGTAAAAAAAAAAAAAAAGGGGTGGGAATTATGCAGGCAAACATTTCAATTCCTCACATTGACTGGTTTGTGGGTTCTTTGGGGTTTTTTTTTTAGGTGAAACAGCAGCTGAAAGTGGCCAAAGCGAGATCGGTGGGGTAACCGCAAGCCACTAGAGGTCACTGTTCGGTAATCAACCCCCGCGGAAGCCGCGCGGGCAGGAAGGGCCGTAAATTACACTGAGGGGGTTTCTAATTATCAATTCCTCTTTAATCACTCAACGACAAGTTAACTGTGGCAGCGGTTCTATGTACTTTGCATACACAGTTATGTTAATGTACTATTATATTTCTTAGGACGGAGGTCTTCCATCATTAGAGCAGTTCATTACCAAAGACTCTCTTATCTAATCATAATTACTGATTATGAGAAATAATTAACTTTGTTACCCTCTTGATTCTGTTCATAGGCAAAATGCACTCTTTTTCATTTATTTGGTTTTTTAAAAGGAAGGGCATAGAAAGTAGTGACTTTAGATACCTTTATGTTCAAGAAATATAATTTATTTGGTGGTGTGCAAAAATTGCTCAAGTTGTGTTGTTGTAACAGTTACAGTTAGTGGGAAAAAAAAAAGAATTACACGAATTATTTTACAATGAGTCTCCTTAAGTTGTCATTCAATATGATTAAATGTGAAAATATATTTTGTTTCATGGAAGTGCAGCATTTGGAACATGTAAAGATTTGCAAATTTAAACCATATGATTGCATATTTGTTCATCCTGAAATAATAAAAGTAATGATAGGAATTCTACCTCTTTTAACAATATTTCCATACTAAACTTAGAATTAGTTCATATATAAATAAGTATGACTTTAAATTGAGTTACAAGAGTTTGCAGAACATCTGAGAATAGTGAAAAGTAAACTGTATTATAGGCTGGAGGGCCACGCTAAATCTAGTTCTCTGAAAGAGATGTACTATCTGTTTTGCAGAAATGTAATAATAGAATTATGTGTGGAGGAACCCTAAACAGGAAATAGAACTGGGAAAGGCCTCATAACAAAGGAATTCCTTAAATGGAAGCTCTGTATCTTTCCCATTAAGTCTGCTTTTCTAGGAGTCATTTTCATCTCATGTTTTTATGCCGCTTTACCTTTTCAATGCCAAATAAAAGCTTCAAGAATTAACTGGAACATGTTGACATTATTTAGCAGAAAATGCTTTATTACTTTATGGATAGTTAGACATGCTCAAAAATAAGCATATATTTTAAAGCAGAATGTGGAAGATAGACTGTGTGGGCTGTTTACTGTATCTGGAGGCAAGATTCAATGCCAAAGTGATTGCAGAAAGGACAGATACATCTGAAGCAATACATTCTGATGGTGGCTCAGATTAGAAAAAAAACCCTTGGTCTCACACCACTGATGACACTTGAAGGGACAAGGTTCAGAAGTTGTTAAAAAATGTTCAGTACAGTGCTCAGTTCTATTTTTTAAAACATTTCTTTCCAATTTCATTTGGTAAAGCTGTATGAGTTGTTCTGTTATCGCCTGCACCCAATTCAGGTAAAATTAAAACTCACAGCTGGGCAACCATCCAGTAGAAAATACTGGAGATGTATTTCTTTTAAAATTACCTGCCTGAGCCTTCTTTCTGCCTCTACATGGCTATTTTAAAATTAAATTTTGTTAGATTCCTGTTATTAAATACTGGATACTTTTAAAATGTTGTAAACATAAATGTGCCCCTACTTCTTTTGACTGATGTATGGCATTGCTACATCTTCAGCTCTTATATAAACCAGAAATGCTTAGGAATAGGTATGCTGTGCTGGTCTCCCCTATTTTAATGCTTTTTGGTTTGTTTTTTTGTATTTACAATGGTTTTAGTTATCCTGTTTTACTTATATATCCTGTTATAATCCTATGTAACAGGAAAGGACTACTGAATGCATCAATAGAAATTTAAGGTTTCTTCAACTGGCTTTCTAAGAAGCAAACCTTTTATTAAGAGGAACACTTGAATCCATACCTGTTGAGCAACACAGTTTAAATGCATGCTGCAGTGTGATTATTTTTTTTTTAGCAATGTGCTTAATGCCATCATTATCCATCAAAAAAACATGCTGCAATGTTTTGAGGCTTTTAGGGGCCTATATCAGGGTAACGTAATAAAGAAAGACTAAAGTGTTTCAAGTATTTTGTTTCTGTAAAATGAGTTTAGTGTCTTGTTACTGTTGTACTAATACTGGAAAGGTACGTAAACAAAAATATTAAAAATTCCTGGTTTCTTTTTCCTTCAGAGGTTCTTCATTTGAGATTACAATAAAAGAGTTTCAGCTATTATGTATATGTTCCACAGTGCTGTGGAAGCATTCTTGCATTTTGCTGTGGAATTAAGGTAAAATGTGCAAGTATTTTATGCTTTCCAGATAAAGACATTCAAGTCCAACCAGCAAAACCTGCAATCACAGTGCTGTAGGGCTAACTGCTTTTTGTAATTTACAGGGCTTAGAAGGTTAGCCACACATCTGGTTTTGTTAGTCTTGAATTTGTGTGTAGTTGCTCAATCAAAACTGATGATATGAAAGGCTTGTGATGCCAAGGTGGGATATCGGTTCTATTTGTAGCTTTTGCTATCCCATTCAAATGTTAAGCTCTTGAAGTTTTGATGTTGTTAATTTTAGTATTGTCCATGGATTCTAGTTGGAGTAGGTAGAATAGCTTTTCTAGTTTTTTACCTTCTTTTTTTTCTAAGGGGACATTATGAATGTCCTTTTGAGCTTTTTCTCCTGTAGTCCCATAACAGTCTTTTCTCTGATTGCCGATCTGCATAGAATGGAAGCTTCTTAGGAAAGTGGGGTTGTAATGACCTCAGTGGGCGTTAACTACACAGCTCTGTCACTCTTCTAATGCCAGACAATTTATTCTTGTTTTTCCACTATGTGATTGAGATGGAGTTATATTTCTAGGACTTGAAGCCTCATGCAGGCGAGATGGGAATTGTGTTAGAGACTGCAGAATTTTAGTTGTGTGGAGGCTTAATAACTGGTCCACATAGTTAAGAAGCCGTGTGTGTGTTCATGTTTAATTTTTGGACTTTCCCTAAAAGACTAGAAATTCAAACAGTAATGCTGGGCCAGAAGATGATGAGTTATATTCTCTGTTTCTCTTGCAGTTAATATTTCTCTTATATTTTGTATTTCTTTTGTATTTGATGCTGTGCTTGCATAGAATCTAGCAATGGTTAATGGGATAGCTTAGTGCCATGTGCTTTACATTTGAACTGTCCTGAAGTCTGCTTTGAAACTTGCATATCTTGGATATGTAGAATATACTGCTCCCATTATTCACTGGTTGTCTAGCCTTCTTGCTAATGTTCAGATTAAAAAACTAAACATTTGTTTTGATCTGTACTGAGCTCTGTGCAGTTAGTTTTGCTGTCCACAACTGTAGCTACTTGCAGTTTTTTTTGTTAAGTTTTAATATTTCTGTATAGGTCTGCAGCTTCAAATGAGATTTAGACCATATATCTAAACATTACGAATGGGTAAAGGAGTAGTTAAAACTGGTACTCCAACAAGAAGACCTAAGGACTTTTTCTGTTTTCTAGGGCTTTTATGATGGAGTATGGATTAAAGGAAGGGAATAGGAAACGTGACTGGCACAAACCACCATTTAAAAATGTTTTTGATACAGTATTTTTGGTTTTTAAAATAAGCAAGTAGTTTAATCAATCATACTTTTATTTCTTTTCTTACTGGTGTGCTGTTAACCTTCGTACGTGGTAACTTTTCAGGTGCTCTGATATTTCTCTTTGACGTGACTACAATGACTATGACCAGAACTAAATGTAATGCTTTTAAAAAGACTGCTGCAGACAGAGTGATCTCATTTGGCCTTTCAGTTTGTACTTCTGTTGAAAAGTATCTTAAGTGTCTTCTGTGTCTATTTCCTTTTGTAACTTATTTTCTTTGGCTAATTCTTCTGGAGGCATCAATTACTGCTTAATACTGTCTCGTAAAAATTTGCTGGTGCATTCCCCTCATATTAATCTGCCTTAACAACAGCTTCTACTGAGTTTTGGCATGACTTCTAGAGAGGGTATATTTTTTTCTGGGTTTTGGCATCCTTCTATAATACATCTAAATCAAATTGAAGATTTTTATTCCAGTATCTGTGGCCAAGTTCAAGTACTAATCCCTATACAACTCCTCTTGGGGCTTCCTTTAAAAGCATAAAAGCTTCTTGTTACCATTTTGCCTATTTTATCAGCTCTTTATTGTTCTCTCTATACCACTTTCTACCTTCAGTTACTGATGATGTTTACATATTCTTTTCTTTGTTCAAAGGAGATATCCTCTGCTACTCTTAACACACATATATACCTATTGTTAATGTATGTGTATCCTCATGATTCCTGTAAATCCCTAAGTATGTTCTCCTTGAGGCTCTGAGGATCCTTGCAAGTACATAATTTCTCAGATTATTATGTGGGACTGGAGAGTTTGGTACTGCCTTTTGTCTTTGGTCGGCACCCAGCAAAATAGGGACCCAACCATGACAGCAAGGGAAGTGCTAAAGAAAGGCTATTAAAGCAGTCTCTGCATCTTCTACCTTTGTATTATTCTAGGAGGCAAAATCTGTTTAATTACTCCTTTTCATGCTGGGCTGCCCAGAGCAGGTAGCATATTGTGCACCTCTCTTGCATCTTTCTTTCAGTCTCTGTTTCTAGGAAAATAGCTGCATGGAGCATTAATGCTGATGCACACAGTCTGATCCACTTGTCTTCATTCTTGCCTGTGCTTGTCCTTGTTGGGGGGGGGGGGGGGGGGGGGGAGGAGGAGGAGGAGGAGGGAATTATTATTCTGCTGCTGACACAGGGAGAATGAGAGTGGCTTGATGCAACAGAAGATTATGTTCCCCGAGGATAAACAAACAGAAGGAGATAAATTAGGAGAGAGGATAATCCTGTTAATACATGCATTCCTTAATTCTGATTCTGTTTTTCAAAATGTATGTTTTCACAGAGGTTACAGATTTAATTAGTACCTGTAAACCATCTCTTAAAGTTTATCTTTTAGATTGTAGAGTAACGCTTTGAGTTGACATTTGGGGTGCACAGATTTGCCCGTAAACAGGCATTGTAGGTTGTGATATGAATATCACGTGAGGGAAAAATAATAATGTGCACATCACCATTCCTTCCTCAATTAAAAAAAAAAAAAAAAAGTGCAAACTTTTGTGCTCTGGACTTTTTCACAATACTGTTTGTTAGGAAGTCAGAGCAGCTTATTTCTTGCAGTCTTCTGTTGCTTTTTCAGCAGAAGCTAGGCCATTGTGATATTTATCTGAATTCAAACAAGGCTAATTAAAAGAGCTGCTGACAGTTGTTGTGATCTGACTTTGACTGGAGCTTGATGGTCATTATGGGTAAATAATGAACCAGGTCTGCAAATGTAGCAGCTGCCAACTTGGGATAGAAGAACAGCTATTGCGTCCAATTTAAGGATCTATCGACCGCTTCCCTTCTCCCTGCAGATCTTCTTCGTAGCAGAAAACTAATGTTTTCTACTGCTTTGTTTTGTGGTTTCAGCTATTTCTGGTATAGCCTATAATTTCCTCTTAAATATTTAACCTAGTCCATTATTAGCTTTCAGAGTTAACAACTTTTCCATTGGGCTTTCGTTGCATTTTATTTTATTTTGTTTTGTGGGTGGGATTTTTGCAGTTTGTTTTTATGTACAGTGTAACTGCTTAAATAATGATGATAATGTGTGTTTAATTTGCCTGTTGCTGCAGAATAAAAATCCACTCGGCCTTTCTCTTTGTACAGCCATAATCTAACAAATTGCATAATTGGATTATGCTGTAAAAGAGGTGCTTCTACTTCTCCAAGCATGCTTTTGTCTGGAGTAATATTGAATGCTCACTGTGTAAGTCTTCAAAGCACTGACCTGAACCTCCATTTCCATTTTTGTTCAAACATCACTAGTTTATGAGGTACGGTGATGCAGAGCTCTATTTATCAGAAGAGAGAAACAGCAATGACTTTCACTAAGGTGCACTTCCGAATACGTTGTCACTTCATCATGAGCTTTGCCTTGTCCCATTAGCAAGCAGGAAAACGGCAAATTTTAATAATAGATTAATTCAACTTTAATCTGGAATCTGCCATTATAAATACAGTACAGATATTTAAAAGCCACCACATAATTTGATACACACAAGAATTTAGCACATCTACCTAGCATTTGCTCAGCTGCCATTAGAAAAGGCAGTGTACATTATGTAAAATGTACAAAGGCTCTTGTGCATAGTGCATAATGCAGCAGAACTAGGGATCTTGCTGGGAAGAAATGATCCCAAGCGTGCCCCTAAAAGACAAGTCTTGCTTTGAGATATAATGATGAAAAATTGCCCATTTATTTGTGTCTTTGCGTTTCAGCAAAATAGAAACTTTGACTCGTTGTCTGTGGTGCTGCCGCAGAGGTTTGTGCATGTATGTGTGTCCGCGGGCGTTCTGTGCTTGCTCTGGAGAGGCCAGTGATACGTTAACAAGGGGTTATGTTATGCTGGTTTATGTTAAACCAGATCACCCCCTAACATGTGCGGAGCCATTCATCTGTGTCACCAAAACCCAAGAGAACATCTGACATGGACTTTGAAACAGAAACAGTGATCACTTACAAATCAAACATGGCACGCTCTAAACCGATTGTGCACGGCAATCTTTTCGAGAAAGGACAGCTAATTGAACATGATAAAGTGTAAAGTTAATTAACACCCTTAAATTTGTTGATTACTTTCACGGGATTATATTGTTCGTTGAGGAGCAGCTTTCTGTCCCAGCTGTCGCCTTTTTAGCGAATGTCGCTGGTAAACAATAGAGACACCATAACAAGTCGTAAATGGTCCCTGTGACAGCAGCCCCTTGTGAGGCTGCATCTGTAGAAAATGATTAGAACAATTGCATTTTAAAGACGGCTCACATTGCAGCCTGGTCCCATCGGCCCTCTTCTTTATCTCCACTGATAGCAGACTGGTTAAAACATTTAAGTTCTTTTGAGCAAATTAAGTGATTTACTGTGTTTCAGTTATACAGCAGCAGAATAGCTTCATAGGTCTAGCTTTGATGTTGATTTCTGTAATAGAGTTGAAACACAAGCCCTTTGAGTGGTGTTGTATTGTGTTTGGCTTTTTTTTCCTGAGACTGTTCTGTTTACTTGTTTCCTGGAAATATATGGAGGATGGCAGACATTGTCTATGAAGCAAGTAGAAAGAATTTATGTCCTATTTATATTTTAGAAAATAACTAGTCTCTTTGTGGTTATATTAAATTTATAGTATTATTTGAAATATTCTCCTTTTATTTCCAGTAGGGATTTGTAAGTGATTTTGCCTGTACATGCCTTTTAATTGGTTTTGGATTTATATAAGTAGCAAAACAACAGTAACCTTTTCAGTTAATCTTTCCATGTGTATCTTGGTTTAACTTTTTGTGAGTTGCAAAAGACAGTATTTCATGTGAACTGGCAGGTACTTATAAAGAACTGCTTAGTCCTTAAAAACGCGAGCGCACACACACACACGATACACAGATGCAGGCTCTCAAGTTCAACCTATCTAAAAGAGAGCAAACATGACAAGAAACTGCTTGTTTGAGGCAACTACAGTCGCTTAAGCTGCATTTTTGCAAAAATATCAGAATAAAGGACCAGTGTTTCCTTGCGTTTCCCAAAGCATAACAAGAAAAACTTCAACACTTACGTTTAAGAGTGCAACATCGTAAATCAGGAGAGAGGATTAAAATTCCAGTACTGTTTTTTCAGTGTTTTTGTATAATCCAGTTCACAAAATTCATTGTTAAATAACTGAATAGACCACAGGTTGAATAGAAAAATGGCAAAATAGATGGGTTTTTTGCCTAAGGTTCTTGATATTATAGCCTTCATCTCCAGTTGTCCATTGGAGTCTCTGAAGCAGTTGTATTCACATTGTTTCTATTTTTCTTCTCAACTTTGTCAGCAACATTTTTTTTTTATCTGCAAGTGCAATGCAATGGTGGTTTAAATAATATTTTGTCATAGGGATATACCAGGATGCTCTGTATTTTCAGCAGTGTAACTGTTTTCAGCATCACCACTGTGATGGTGCTGTAATGTGTAGCTTTATAATATCAGTTCTTTTTAACTCACACTCAGCTCTTCTTTTGGAAATTAATAAAACTGAAACCAAAAGCAGATACTTTCATGTAACATCTTTACATTAGCATCTCTTTTTTTCTAGCAAATTATATTCTTAAGAATAATCAAACTGAAACTAAACTGCTTTAATGATGTAGCTACAGAGCTTAGACTTTTTTTTTTTTTTTGAAACTGGAAATATCAGTGTCAAATTACTTTTTTTTAACATGTTAAATACTGTTGGAATAAGCATGCAAAAGTGACCGTGGAAGAGCAGAGTGGCTACTGAACTATTCTGCCTGGCTTGGAGGCTAAAACTTGAGGAAAGTCATCTCCAGACTGTCTCAGGATAGCTGTAACCAGTTGTTGTCGTTGTTATAGAAGGTTCCTAAGCCTCTGTTCACGTTTAAATCTAAAATGTTAAATTCAGGAACCGCTCTGTGTCAGATTCACTCAACAGTCCATTGGTGATTCAAGTGAGAAGCATGTGGATTGAACTAATCCTTGTGTCACAAGTAACTCAGCCAGAGGCAACAGGATGCTTTGAAGAGCAGTTCTTCATTTACCTCTTCTGATCAAAGAAATTAGTTTTTAAAATCTTAGTCTAAAACCTTCTAGTACCTGAGTGAGAAACCCCTGTCTGAGTAGGTTTGCCACACTGCAATGATAGTCTATAACTTTTCACTATGCTTTTTCCCAGATTAATTTTTTTCATTCCCTCTCACTAGTTAGGTCTTCTATCTGAAAACCTGTTTCTGACAGGTTATATCTCTGGGAAAAACTTTGATGGTGTTATGACCTACTGCTGTGGAGCTACTCTGTGGGATCTCTTTAAAGGAGTCTGCACAAAGGTGTGTGGAGGAACATCCTAGAGAAGCCAAGTGTAGCACTGCATCCATGGGCTCCAGCAGTCTTACTTTGCAGCAGAGAAGATATTACACATGCTGATCACAAATACAGTTTCTCAGAGAAGTATTTACAGAGGATGAGTCTTTTTATATTTTAGAAAAAACAAATGTGACCTGATCTAGGTGGACCTGCTTTTCTGCAGGGGGATTGGACTAGATGATCTCTAAAGGTTCCTTCCAACCCCTACCATTCTATGGTTCTATGAAATAGATTCTGAAGGACTTCTGACCCTAATCAGCAGTGATACACAAAACACTATCTTAGGTTGTAAGGTCTTTTAAAAAATCAAAATATGAAAGATAATCATTAGCTTTTAAAAATTACATTAGCTGCTCTGCTTTTTCCATTGTTCACTTTAGCGTTGGAAGCCAATAATATTTTACTGGCTTATGTTGTTCATATGGGGTCTGTGATTGTGAAATAAAGCTGTGCGTTCTTGTCTAATGATCTTTTTTATTCCTATTTTTAGCTGAAGTTACAGTTCTTGTACTCCTAGACTCCCTGCCAATTATTTTTTTTTAAATTGCCAGTGTTGCAAATTTGCTGCATTGCTTGTTTAATTCTGATAAAATAGCTGATAGTAGGCAAGGGCTCTAGATGATAAAATTTACCATGGAGTAAACAGGTTTTTGTTTTAAAAAAGAGAATTTCCCAAGCCTTCTGCATTATACAACAAATTGCTCTTTTTTTCTACTTAACTAATTTATTTCTTCTACTTGAAATGTAAGTGTTTGAACAAGTGAGAGAGTGCAGCTGTCAGAAGATTAACCAGCTGAAAACTATTGTCAGCATTAATTTTGCTCTAATAAATGACTCTCTGAAGCTATTTAGCAGTCTGTAATCTAGATACAAGGCTATTGACCTATGATGGATAGTACTGGATTTTGTTTGTAAGCTTTGACTTAAATTGTCTACTTAATTTGCTGCAGGTCAGATCACAAGATTAGTGGTAAAGGCCATTATGTGGTTTGAATAAAAATAGCAGAATAGAGGAATGGAATGAAAATCATTGTGTTTATTAATGTAGCAATCTTTGTGGTCATGTACATAGTAAACTGATAGCCAATGAGATGCCAATGACCTGTTTGTGTTAGCTCTGAATTTCAGCTTTTCTCTTAGCCCATTTCCTGGAAATTGCCCAGGAAGGAGTTGTTAAAGTGGGCTTAAGGAATGGCTATAGACAGGATGTCTCTCAACCTGAGCAGGAAGATCTTTACTGCTGTAGATATTTCAGTAACTCAACATCATAGAATACATATACTGATTTTTTTTTCTTAAAGCTGTGTGTCTTACTAAGTTCTGGATGCTCCAGTTCTAGACACACTCATAAAAGAAAGATACAAATTCACTGGAGCGAGTTTAGCTAAGGGCCATGAAGTTGATGAAGGGACTGGATATCCTGGTTTTGCCCAGCCAGCAATGAAGCACCACAACGGTCTCTCGCTCGGTGCCTCCCATCCACCCCCACCCTCATTGGAATGGTGGAGGCCCCAGAGAAATGGGAGGAAAAATATAACCAAGGTTGTTGTGGATGAGACAAGGGCAGGGAGGGCTCGCTGCCAATTACAGTTCTGGGCAAAACAGACTCCAGTACTCAACTTAGAGAGGAAATTAGGAAAGTTTATTCTACTACCTACTAGAAACAGAACAGAACAAAAAGCAAAAATAGAGTAGGATGACTGAGAAAATTACAATCAGCACTTTAAGATCTCCCTCCCCCATCCCTTCTTTCTTCCAGGGCCCAGCTCACTGCTCCTGATATCTCTCAACGGCTCAGGGGGGCAGGGAATGGGGGATGTGGTCAGTCTCTCACAGATGGGCTCTGCCGCTTCTCTCTTCTCAGATGAGGACAACTCCTGGCATTCTTCCCCTGCTCCAACACGGGGTTCCTCCCCCAGGACACAGTCCTTAACAAACTTCTCTGGTGTGGGTTCTTCCCAACAGCTACAGCTTCTGCCAGTACAGGGTCCCTCACATGGGACGTAGTCCTTAGTGACTATCTCTGGCGTGGGTTCTTCTCCACAGTTGCAGCTTCTGCAGATACGGGGTCTCTCCCACGGGACATGGCCTCTTCTGGGCATAATTTTAATGAGCCTCTTTGATGTGAGTTCCTTCCCACAGTAACAGCTTCTGTGAATATGGGGTCCCTCACATGGGGGACAGCCTCCTCTGGCCACAGTCACTGCCCCTGGCATGGGGTCTTTAGTGAAGAGAATCACTGCAAACAAATCTCAGCTTTACCAGTCCTCTCTGTAGAATGCAGGGGAGTCTCTGCTCCAGCACACCTCTTCCTCTCTTTCCTCACTGACCTTGGAGTCCCCATGGTTGTTTCTCTCACTCTTCCCACTCCTTGCACCACCACCAGCTGGAAAAGAAGAAGGGACAGAAGCAGAAAGAAACAGGAAGAAGAAGGAGGAAGATGCCTCCTCTTCCGGCTTCTTCTTAAAAGGTGATCGTGGAGGCGTCTAATTGGCTCAGCCCCAGCAGTGGGTCTGGCTCAGAGCTGGGGAGAGTTTCGAGCAACTACTTACAGGAGCCATCTTTACAGCCCCTTCCCTCTTACCAGAAACAGCTGTCATGTCAAACCGCGAGACTGGAGTATCTTTCATGTGAGGAGTGACTGAGAGAGCTGAGACAGTTTAGCATGAAGAGAAAGCTCAGGGGGTATTTTATCAATGTGTGTAAAAACCTCATAGGAGAGAATAAAGAAGAGTTAGTCTCTTGTCAGTAGTGCCTAGTGACAGGACAAGAGGCAATGAGCACAAATGAAAACATGTGAAATTCCATCTGAAACACAATAAAGCACATTTTTACTGTGATGGTAATCAAACGCTGGAAGAGGATATCTGGAGAGGCTGTGGAGTCTACATCTTTGAAGATGGTAAAAAGTCAACTCAACATGGTCCTGGGCAACCTGCTCCAGCTGACCTTTCCTCACCAAAGGATTTGAACTACATGGTCTTGAGAAGTCCCTTCCAGTACCAGCAATCCCGTGACTCTAGATTGTAATAGAGCTAGAGCAGCTACTTCATCACTGGGAGCCGCTTTCCTCCACTTTGTTGCCTATTTTCAGATTATTAGTATGTATTTACTGTTTTTGAGTCCTTGATCTGTCAGATTTATCTGAAATCCTTTACTGACTTCAAAAGATGGTGCATGTTGAAAGGCAGGGTAGGGGAAATAAATGCTTGATAGATACAGAAAGGGGCATTTGTAGATGTAGTCACACAGAGAAGTTGCACAGAGACAGTGCATCAATTAATATTTTTACGGGAAAGTAAACAAACTTTTTTCAAATTCTTCGGTATAAGGAGCTCCAGTAGAACTAACTTAGATGTCAGAATGGAAATCCAGTACTGACCAACTCCATTCTTTTGCTGTGTTACAGCACTTACATGGAGTCAAATCTTCAAATTGACAGAAGCTCCAATTAGCCTGCTATGGTTGCCCATGTTACCGGATTGTTTTCTGCACCAACTTGGTTGCCATGGTGGCTTAGCTGTGACCTTACTTTTTTCCCTTTCTGTTGTTTTTTTAATTGCATTATTTCATTTGTTAATGGGGAACAAGAAAAAAACGAAATGTCCTGATTAAGTGGGACATATTTCTAACAGAATAACTTTTTTCCTATTTGAAGTTAGATTGTATTTTTGTTTGTTTTTTAAAAAAGCTCTGTCTTCAACTGGTAAGATTTTTATGAGTGCATTTTCACTTGTCACTACACCACATCTAGCTCAATGAAGGCAGTTCCAGTTACACTCTGAAAAGTATTTAAGTCAAAACATTTTCTTAATGTTTATTATGGCAACTAGTTTGTGACAAAGAGCTATGAACTATAGCAGCCTGCCTTACTGTAGAAACAAAGTGGTCAGCCATGTGAAGGAAGAACAAGGTGTTTCACATGGACATTCTTTTTGAGAGAACACTGTACATAGTTGAGCAGGTTCCGTTTGAAAGTAGGTTGTTATCTGTAGCTGTGCATCGTAACAGGCTAAAGTTTGATGTATTTATAGTGGCTATACTTCTTGCTGAAATGAAAAATGATGAGGAAGCTGATCTGTTCATCGGTTTGGGCCAAATCTTCCTAGCAGTTCTACTCATTAAATGTTGGGAATGAAGAGATTAAGGATACGTGAGTAATTCATATTAGAACTTGGTGTCTTTTAGGGAACAGGATATTTCACAGAATCATAGAATGGTAGAATGGTAGTGTACGGGAGGGACCTCCAGAGATCATCTAGTCCAACCCCCCTGCAGAAGCAGGTCCACCTGGATAAAGTCACACAGGAACTTGTCCAGGTGGGTCTTGAAGACCTTCAAGGAAGGAGACTCCACAACCCCTCTGGGCAGCCTGTGCCAGGGCTCCCTCACCTGAACGGTGAAATAGTTTTTTCTTATGTTTAAGTGGAACTTTCTGTGTTCCAGCTTCATCCCATTACCCCTTGTCCTGTTGCTAGCTACTATAGAAAAAAGAGATGTCCCAACCTCCTGACACCCATCCTTTAGATAATTTGTAAATGTTAATAAGATCCCCCCTCAGTCGCCTCTTCTCTAGACTAAACAGCCCCAGTTCCCGCAGGCTTTCCTTGTAAGGAAGATGTTCCAGTCCTCTGATCATCTTGGTGGCCCTGCACTGGACTCTCTTCAGAAGTTCTTTGTCCCTGTCTCTGTGGAGCCCAGAACTGGACACAGTATTCCAGATGAGGCCTCACCAGGGCAGAGTAGAGGGAACAGAGCCTTGCTGGCTCATGGTTAGTTTCCCATAGACTCCCAGATCTCTCTCCACAGAGCTACCCTCCAGCAGGTGAATCCCCAGTCTGTACTGGTGCATGGATTTCATGGAGGCAATAAATATCACTTGAAAAAAATGCTGGTTTTGTGCTTAGAAGCTGTATTTTCAGAGAACTGTGATGTGTGCTTACTGACCTGTGGTAAAGTCAGAACAGTCTTACAGGAATAAAACTGGGAATAGTGTGTCTGTTTGTATGTTTGAGTCATTTTTACATTGTTTTTCACGTAGTTTTTTATATCATTGTATATGTGTTAAGTTTATGTGTAGGAAACTAATTCAAACTTTCTCATATTAAGTAGAATTTTGCTTCATATTAGAACATAATAAACTGCAGAGATGCAGAAGGCTTGGGTTTATATGTCTGTGCCTTTTAGATGTTCAATTATGTGAAAGTCAGGAAGCACTGATAAAAATTAGCCTAGATTTGGAAAAGCTGATAGAAACAGCATTAAATCTGAGCGATATTTTTATCAATAGTTGTATGTGATGAGTAGTTAGACAAAACAGAAATTTTATTTAATACTTCACATAGAGTGAATTTTATGGGGTGCAAAGTTGAAGGAAGGGTTGAGTGTTTCTTCATATTAAACTGTGAGGGGTGACATTCCCAGTTTTCTGTAAGTTTTGTGAATTGTTTGTCTGCCGGTATGCCTTTAAGATAAGGTTTAATAAGATCAAATTTTAAGAATCAAGATCTCTGATCCTATGAGTACTGGGATTATAAGTTTACTATTACATAGACTTTTGAGAGATTCATCATAAATGAACTTTTAAGCACATCGATTTTACATCATGAGACCCTTATTGGTAAGATAAATTACTTTTTTTTTTTTTTTTTTTTTTTTTTTTTTTTTTAAATAATGTCACTAAATCCAGTGTTGTCTTGATTCAGGTGTTGGAGCTGCCCGAGCTGGAAATCTTACTTTCATGGTTGGTGGAGTGGAACAAGAATTTGATGCTGCCAAAGAATTGCTGACATGCATGGGTTCTAATGTAGTCTACTGTGGAGGGGTTGGAACTGGACAGGTAATGCTTCCTGGGGGTTACAAGTCCTGGGGGTTACTAGTTATCTCAGCGTTTTATCTTTTGTTGCTTCGTACCTACTATTTTATTCCAGAACTAAACGCATGATAACATATCTTTGTACTTTTTTGCTTGTTTACTTGTCTTCTCTGGCGTGTTGTATAACTTAGCACTAAAACACCTGACTTTGTGCTTCTCCATATTGACTTGTTGAGATTATACCTCTTAGAGGACACAGATTTTAATTTTTTTTCTTCCAAATTTAGATTTACTGAATGTTCTGAAGAACAACAAGTCTATACATGTCACATATACTGAATTGCTGTACTAATTTAAAAAGTGTTTCCTAATCTGTGAAGGAACCACAAGGCAGCTTTAATCTACTTCATACTATCACAGATCTGTGCTTACTGGTGCTACCTTTTGAGGAGAACTGTCAGAACATACGTGATAATACTGTCCTAGACCTACTTAAAGAAGTTTCCTACATGTTAGGTCTATGAAAAGACAGACACTAATTTATGGTTTAACTTATTTTCAGGCTGCAAAGATCTGTAACAACATGCTGTTGGCCATCAGTATGATTGGAACTGCTGAGGCTATGAATCTCGGAATCAGGTTTCTTTGATTTCTATATTGTTTTGAAACATTGTTTCTGTGTTAACAGTTTTTGTGTTTCATGTTTGACTTTTACTGAGACAATGATGATTAAATGGCATAGATGACTTTGGCCAGAAGTTCTCTTTTAAAGCTGAACATGCTAAAGGAGTTATTTAATTACAGTAGAGCTATTCAGAACAGGAGTAGTCTCTTGTATTGACTGTATAAGTTGCTATATTCTGCATATGAAGTTAAGACTTTATTTGTTCTGCTGTAGTACAATGTACAATAATGTTTATCTTGAATTATAAACATGCTGAGGTAATGCAGAGGTAACTTGTCGTTTGTATTCTAAGCTAATGTACAGTGTACTCAAATTGCTCTTGGCTTTGTTTACTTCATTGTTCCAAAATATATTGGAAAATAAAACTTCTACTACAGTATCTATGTCAATTTAAGATCAAAACATTAAGAAACACCTACCTTTACCACTGCAGTTTGTCCTAATTGACAAAACTCTTACTTTGTCAAAATGCTGGAGTGTGCTTCATTATGGTCATATAAATGATAACTGTACCATTTCTTTTCTAGCACATGATACATCTGACTTGTAAGTGGCAGTGTATTTAAACAAAACAATTTTTCCTTTCCAATTGTAACCAATTTATTCTGTTGTGATCTTTGAAATTTTGTTTTGTTTTCCAACAGAGTGCATTCAAGTACCGGTTCAATGTCAAGTATTTGAACCTTTTATAAGTTCTTTTAGCCAGATCCAAGTAATTTGCAAATTTATAGACAAAGAAGTTGTATGTTTGAAGAGATTATCTTGCAATTCTGTTTCTTTTAAGGGTTCTTTATGAATTATTTATCTGCACAGTTGCAGCCTTAAAATTGGATTGCTACAACTACAGATATTTTAGATACTTGTCAACTGGTCTTTAGGTCCTGTGTTCATGTGGATTTGATGCATTATAAAAACAGCAAGAGGGCATCAAATGCTTAAATAAATAAAAAAGCATGCCTACATATGCACACATACAAGAGGCAATGTAATGGATTCACATTTCCTCTTAATTACCATATCAAGATGCAGTTGTTTTATTGAATTGCCCTTGTCTCAGATGTTAGACTATCTTGACCTATTAAGTTGTCATGTTGTAATTGAGATAAAAGAGGAATTTGCTTTGCATCAGTGCTAATTGGTTTATCAATATCCAGTACCATTTACATTTTAAAATTGAGAGTCTGTAAGATACTGAAGCATGTCTGCATCAAGCTGTAATAAAAACAGTAGCAGTGTTTTCAACTATTGTAATCGAGTGTGGTGTAAAGCTTTCATCACATTCTAAGTCATGGCTCACTTAATAAAGCATATGTAACTGATTTTTCATTATATTTTTATCTACATTTGTATGAATGATTAGAGTTAAAATTGAAGATAAAATCAAGAGGTTTGGAAAGCAAATATTCTGGGCATGTAAGCCCTGTGCAGAATCAGTTGATGTCTGCAGTCACTGTAGCTTGAAGGTGTTTAAAATTTTCAGTTTTCTTTTTGTCCTTTTCTAGGTTAAAATTTGTCTGATTTTGTATTCAGCATTTGTAAGCAAAAATCCAGTGTGAAGGTGGCAGTTTGCAAACCTTCCTACCCTACAATCATGATAATCATGAAGGAACTGTACTTATTGTAGAAGAAATTTGCTGATTGTAACTCAAATTATACAAAGAGCAGAATCTCATTTAGAACTCTTGCATTGATTTTAATATGCTGTGATTTATATCCTGGAGAAGATGACTTCTGCTTATAACTAGAATAAGAGCTTTTCACTTTTGGTGTGTACAGATTTCTAATGTACAAGTTAATGGTTGTAATTCAAATTATTAGAAGTTTTGCTGTATTAATAAATTTATTAGAATTTTTTTCAAGTATAAAACTCAAAGGATAGTGTGGTTGCCTAGTTGGAGAGAGCAGAAAGCTAAGCTTAATTTATTAGATTGATGCATACCTGATGAAGAAAGCCTGACTTTGAAACTAACAATGGTAAATGACTCAGGAAATCTGGGAGTTGTGGAGCTTAGACATATTCTTAATTTTTAGATAGAATATTAAATATCTTCATGTCATGCCTTGTGCATATCTGCACAATATATCATTTTAATCTAGAGACTTTGGATAATTAATTGTTCATATATTGCTGACTAAACTGGATTTAACTATAAAGTCATATTACAGCACCTTTTAGAAACCAATACATACTCTGAGCTTGTCTTTAAAACAATGTGCTATTAATTCTATTAATATTAATTATATTAGTAAACAACTTTTTCTCTGTTTCCATGAATGAAGTACCCTAAATTTTCATTTTCTGAAGCTGAGAGTTACTGTTTAATTCACTTCAGATTTTTAAATTCCATCTGCTACTGTTTTATGTATTTTATATTTGAAATTACAGAATTTCTGTCGAACTTTAACGTAAGTAGTAAATAGGTTGTGGTGAGGAGGAAGGAAAACTGACAGTAATGAGCAAATATTCCACAATAAACTCCCTGAAAATAGACACAATTGCTGTGTAATTTCTACATTTGTGTGCCATTTACTTTTCTACTTTTCACTAACATCATCTTATTTACTAATCATCTTCATTTACTAATGAAGATGCCTGTTCTCTCTGGAAGTGATTTCATTTAGATTCTGTAACAAATTTTTTTTAAAAAATCTGTTCTGACCACTGAAATGTTTGGGTTGTTATGTTTTGGGGTTTTTCCATTAATTTGGTGATGCTTTATGAATGTTGCTACTAAAAGGTAGAAGATGTGATTAGAAGGCTTTCATCCTGGGAATGAAACTGAGCATTGTCATTTGTTTTGGGGTTTTTTTCTAGCATGTAGTGCGACTTGTCAGTAGAAAAATCTGGAGTAGATTTTGCTATACAATTTTATGGATAATGTGCATATTGCAAAATACTGTAGTGACTTACTGTGTCAAACCAACTCATGGAGTGCTTGTAAACTTCACAAGTTAGAAATAAAATCATTAAGTGGTGCTGTCCACAGCCAGAGACTATTTTTCTTTTTGCTGTTTGTCTCAATGTCAGTAACTTTGGTTTGCTGAGTGCTGAGTTCTAGTGAGACAATGTCTAATACTAGCAAAACAAAGCTCAGAAATGAAATATTGCTGCAACTTCTTTTGTATTTAGGTCAGATGGAAGTTTCTGCCTGTCAGGTAGTTTGCAGTCCTTTCAGAAACTGCCTGCACAAACTCACAAAGGGCTTATGTGGTGACACAAAACAGCAAAATTGCTTAATATGGTTGGAATATCAGGGAGAGCAATAAGAGCTCTATGGCAATAACCCTACTGCAAAATCACTTCTGTACTTCCAGCAGCAGAGAAAGTAATCTCTATGAGGTGGGACTGCAGTGGCATCCAGATTTATGCTGAAAGGTGCAAATGTAGCTCTTTCCTAAGCAATTTTACTATATATGGAACGGTGCCTGCTTGCTCTTCTAATATGTCAAGTGAAAAAACTATAAAAGAACTTTTTCGTCTGAAGTTGAGTCAAAATGTAGTTTCAGTCTCTAGATCTACTTTCTGTAAGCAGCCCTAGAAGAAATGTGAGTCAACAACATAGAGAGGAACCTGTGTTGGAGGCTGAGGGAGTGATTATTAGCCCTGGGCACATAGAATCATAGAATGGTAGGGGTTGGAAGGGACCTTTAGAGATCATCTAGTCCAACCCCCCTGCAGAACCAGGGTCATCTAGATCAGGTCACATAGGAACATGTCCAGGTGGGTCTTGAAGACCTCCAAGGAAGGAGACTCCGTAACCCCTCTGGGCAGCCTGTGCCACTGCTCCCTCACCCTCACAGTGAAGTAGTTTTTTCTTATGTTTAAGTGGAACTTTTTGTGTTCACAAAGTGCACACATCCTCGCTGCAAATTTTAGAAAGACTGCATTGAAAAAGAATTCCTGTGAGAGCCTTTGACTCTGCTGTCTCTGAGGCTATAGCTAAGTTTTGAGAAGGTTAGTAATGATGCTTGAAAACACCAATGGCAAAGTCATTTTTAGCTATGGTAGAAGGGTACTGAGGTGCTGCTTGAATATTTGCAACTTCAAACCATATTTATCTTCAGCATCTTGAGTTGGAAAACTCTCCAGCCACTTCAGTTGTTACACCTTAAAATGAGACCAGGACATATCTTTTTTTGTGATATGCCATTTCCATTTTTCTCTCTGTTCCAAACTAAAGTCTTGGAGGAGTACATGAAGATTTCAGTTTGTGGTTTAATCAAAACTAAGCAAAACTTGAGTTTCAAGCAGTGTCTTGAAGGGATCCTGCTTTAGACTCTTTTTTTTTTTTTTTGGTATGTGTGTCCATTGCCCAATTTCTGCTGTTCAGTTCATTAGGAATGTTATTGAAGAAGCATTGATTTGAGGGAAGCAATTGTTTTTGTTCTATTATAAGTACAATTAATACGTAGACTTCTTTTCTGCTTATAAGGGAGAAGAACATTTTGGTAATTGTAAATTCACATGCGCATGCACAAGTGCTTGCCACATCCAATGGCAAGTTGTTATGGGGACTGGCAGACTGTCATCATTTTGATAGCTTGAGCAGTATATATCTTGAACAGAAATGGAGCTCTTATGCAGAGAGTATCATATGTTCCCAGCCAATTTACAGGGAAACAGCAATAACATTTTATCATGGTTGAGAGCCCAGTAGCTGCTTCCTATTAAACTTGCCCTTTCAGATACCTGTCTTGGATTAATTTGTTGATTTCAAATGGAAACTCAGTCTTCTCCACTGAAGCATGACTTTCTAGGATAGACTCTCACTGAATGACAATTACTGTATATTCTAGCTGGTTTCAGACCATTACAAGCTTTGGACACAGTGGAAGACAGAGGACTTCTTCAGTAACTGATTTTAATATACGTCTAATTTTAACTGTCAGTTATATATGCACTGGTGGATGAATCCTCAGAAAGATGAAATGCAAAGCACTTTTAACTTGCTCTTATTAATGATACACTTGCTGCAAAGGAAAAAAAAAATAGATTCAGGTCTCCCAAAGAGAATCTGCATGGTGTTTAAGAGCAGTGAAATTTGAAGTAGCAGGGATTGAAACTGACACTATCTTCCTTTTTCTTTTCCTAGAGCAAAAATATGCCAGATCTAGTGCAGATAATATTTTACATATCTGTTTAATACACATATGTCTTTTAAATTGTGCTTTCACAGGGAGGTAGTTGGAACACTGTGAGAAGAGTATTCTTTGGGAGGGTTATACGCACATTGAAATAGTAAGCTATCTGTCTTGCAGTATACTCACAGCTGTAATTACGGACCTCTGCATGCGACCCGTAATATGGCACAAGCAGGCACTACATTGCTAAAAATACTGATCTGGATGTAACAACAATAAGGAAACAAACAAGCCAAGAGATTTATTTTGACCAAAAAAAGGAACTTCTGTGTATTTGAGAGCTCAGGCATTGTCTGCTCCCAGTGCTGGTTTTTTGGATGATAGCAATTAAAGCAGTTATTCAGAGGGTCTCGTCATGAAGACTTTGATGCACCATGTGAGATAAAATTATAGTTCAAATACTGTGAAAAAATATTGGTGCTTGAAAATACTTCAAAAAAAATATATGGCCATTGAAAGCATTCAGTTGAGTTAGAGGGGGAAAAAGGGGGAGAAGAATAAAGCTTCATCCTGCTCAGGCCAGCAGGGGACTTTCATTGAATTCCAGGGGCAGCTGCAACAATTCCTAAATAAGACTGCACAGCAGTAATGCTACAAAAAGCTACCTTAACGGTGCAGAAAGTGATCTCACTTTGCATTAGGAGGGCAGAATTGCAGGAGATACATGTGTTATGGGAACAGGAAACATGCTGTAGAGCCCGCTGTCTTAAATGCAGATTTTCAAATCCAAAATGCTTACAGGAATAGACATAAATTTTAGCAACTATTCTATTGGTAATGAGCTTTTCTTATCTACAAATTAAAACCTTGAATGCTACAGTGCCTTGACGCAGTGTTAGGTTTGCCATGGCTATGGAGATCTGTGAAAAGTCTGTGATGTAAAAGCTAACTTACTGAGTGTTGACTTCTATAGAAAACCTTTTTAGAAGGTTAGGATATATCCTATTTAAAATATCTTTTCCTTATCTGGGATTGTTACTGGAGATAAATTCCCTTACTTTCTTTTTTGTCATGAGCATAACTGAACATTTGTACAGTGCCAGATAAACTGCTGGTTGTTATTGGCATAAATACAATTGGTGTAAAATTACACTTTCCACTTCATATTAGCATAAATGTGAATTCCTAAGAGTGCACATTTCCTATAGAGTTGAAGAACTTTCAGTGTCTATGTCGAACGGCAGTTTATGGCTTCAGCTCTGTAATAGAACAAATGATGTTTCTACTTGGACAAGCTATGTTTTAGCAGAATCAGTAACCTTATCAACAATTGACCCAGAACTATAATATTTTTGTGAATAGATAACGTGTCACAGGGAGAGGCACGTTTGCCTCAAAAGGATAGATGTATAATGAAGATTTTAAAATAGAAAAACAAAGAATGTACAGATGTATACAGTAGTAATATTTTTTGAGCACTGTAGCATTTTTGTTCATGTTATGAGACCAGGATCATTTGCATTACCTTGCTTACATAAGAAATGCACTAGTGTTCATATGTAAGCACATTGCATAGATACTTTCACACTGCCACACTTGCTTGTGAATTTTTTTGCTTTGTTCAACTTCAGAGAATATAATTTTGATGTGAAGAATAAGCATGTGACCTAGCAGAACATGCCTTTTAGTAATTGAACTGCTGTTCTCAGAGGACCTTTATTTTGCTTGCACTTTGAAAATTGTTAGGTGAAAGGGATTTTCTCAATGCAAAAGGAAAAACACTCTGAAAACCTACAGCTTAAATGGTGGATTGATGCTCTTTAATTTAAGATGTAGCATCCCTGCCCCCAATATCAATACTCTGTCATTTTTCATGAATTATAATAAAGGGAGAGAAATGATGGTAGAGTCCTAAGATATAAAACAAGTCACCCATGTCTTGTGCATTTTGACATTAACACTTCTCTTCCTTGACCTTTGACAGATTAGGCCTTGACCCAAAGCTACTGGCCAAAATCCTAAATATGAGCTCGGGTCGCTGTTGGTCAAGCGACACATACAACCCTGTTCCTGGAGTGATGGAAGGAGTGCCATCTGCTAATAATTATCAAGGTGGCTTTGGAACCACACTCATGGCTAAGGTACGTTAACAGTTGCCTATAAAGTGTGTACGGTTGCTTCTCTCTGGACTTCTAGCAAATGCTCTTCTCAGTGAAAATTTATTATATAGGGAAATTATGTATGCATGAACAGAGGGGAATCCACCCTATTGCTGTAGGCTCTGAATTAATAGAGGGGGGAGTTTTTCTGTAGCCTTCAGATTCTTTCTAGCCACCATTACTGCTGAGCTACTCAGTGAGGTTGTATGCACTGTCATTTTGAGGTCTGCCTTAATCCAGGAGTCCTGATGGGTTTGTGTTTATGGCAAGCCATCAACAAGCCGTTTAGGTACCTCTTGCATGACTGCTCTAGAATTTAGGAGCCTAAGCTCAAGAAACCACTTGGGGAAATCCAGGTGACCTAACTGGGTGCACGTAGTGGCATAAGTATCTAAAATTTTGGGCTAAATCTCTTCCAGATACCTTAAACTGTGTTATTGAACGTGTCCCCTAGCATCCTTTTCCTTGCAAAGCCAACTGTTTATGTGCTTGTCAGTCTGCCTAAGGCCATTTTGAATGCAGAAACCAGATAGGTTTCAACTCATACCCCCATAGACTATTTTCTGCAAGTATCTGCACCATGCTGTGAGCTCTTCTGAATTGTCTTTGTTGCTGATAGAAGCAGTGCTTCATAAACTATGAGTAGTAACCTAGTAATTTAAATTATGTGTCCACAAAATGGGAGATCTGGAGTATAAGTCCTTCTAAGCATGAAGAAATTGTAACCTACAGCTGTCCCATCACAGAAGGCACCTACTGCCATGCTTTTGACTGTTCTAGGAAAAGCACTGTCCTGAGTCACTCAGTGGTCAGGAAAGAAAAGCTCTTGCCTCAGAGGAAAGTAGACAAAGAAGTCAGGGCTCTATATCCCACTGATGAGGACACACAGTGGGAAGAAGGAGCTATAGAACTCTGACTCTTGACCTGCTTCTGCATGTAGCACAATGATTGCCTAAGGTAAATTATAAAACCAGCCCTGGAGGAGATCTCTCATCTAAACATAAGTGCAGGAAATAATTGCACACTGAATATTAGTTTCATGGGGATACTGTCCTGAGGGAGGCATTTGAGTCCATACAGGGCAGCTTTTAGGCATACTGGTTTATGAGTGCTCCCAACTGGTTAGGCATTCTGGATGTTTTCAGCTCTTCCACATACAGTGGAAATTAAGCACTTAAAACTAAAACAACATTCTCAGATCTGGTGATCAAACTCAGATATTGCCATGCAAATCTTCACAGTGCTGAGATTCCTATATGTAATATCTGCCTAACAATACCGTTCCAGTCATTTTGCTGTTGAGTTATGTCAATTGGTGCATTTGCACATTCAATAGAATTAGACAAATTCTGTCCAGAGTGGATCTAGTGTTTTCTTTCGTAATGCTGCATGGCTCAAACTCCCTCCATGGTTGGCCTGTTACATTTTATGTTTAAGGATCAACAACCAATAGCTTTCATTTCTTGATGTATCTGTTAAAATGCTGGAAAACAGCAGTTATTGTGTCATTAAACACAGGGGACAGTGAAGTATTATTTAAATTATTGATTTATAAAATGTGTTAAGTTCTTGTTTAGAGTTTGCCAGGGCTATTGATTAGAGTTAAGTAACCTAATCTTGGCTCTGCCTCAAAGCTCGTGTCCAACTTGAGTGCTGTTTTCAGAATCTGTTCTGTTTGTTGTTCTCCGTTTCAAACTGCAATCTCTGTTCTTATGATTCATAACTCTTATCCAGAATAACCTCACAGTATAAATGTGATGGGGGCATGTATTTCCTTCCTTCTCTT
This sequence comes from Colius striatus, assembly GCF_028858725.1. NCBI lineage: Eukaryota > Metazoa > Chordata > Aves > Coliiformes > Coliidae > Colius > Colius striatus. Next base: position 23,497,441 of record NC_084763.1, read on the forward strand.
TTGAATTTCTTTATACAAGTTTTTTTCTTTCATTCTAAGAGGGACCTTCCTTCCCTCTGGAAGCTGCTTTGAAAGATATTCTTTTCATAGGAGGAATAACAACCTGGCCTGTATCTTTTGACACTGCCAACTTTTGGTTATAAAGCATCGGTGATAACTAAGGGGAGTTCCTCAAGGAGATTTCTAGCTGCTATTCATCTCTTCTGCCTATGCCTCTCCTACCAATCCTGAAGAGTGCATTCTTTAGGCTGAAGTCCTCAGAAAGAAAGACAGACACTAAATTCATTTCAAGCCTCTTGAATAATGCTATTATTTTATAAGGACAGAAGATTATTTTCATAAGTGTCCATGACAACTGATCATGATCAGGGCAGCAGTGACCTCTTTTAAGACACTTCTCCTTAGTTTGTGGAAAGATTTCTGTTATTGACCATTTCATCCTGGTATGTGACATATCATGCAGTTTATGAATTGTGTGAGTTGGGGATTCTTTTTCTGGGAAATACAGAGCAGGCTTCTGCAACTTAAGAAAAAAAAGCTGTCTTCAAAGGAGAAAGAGGTAGGTGCAGCCCTGATGTTGAGAAGAAAATATTCCACAATGAAAATATCTGAGAGTGATTTAGTAATACAGTCACTAAAACCAGTTACTAAACTTCAAGTTATTGTTCACATATCAAGTATGGTAGAAGTCAAGACTTTCTTAAAAATATTTTATTGGCAGTGGATCTCACAAGCAAAGCCATAGGATCCTTATTTTAAGTGTTTGGGACATAAAAGTTTGTCAGACACCTCTGAAAAGCTCTTTAGTCTTGAAATCTGATATTGAAATATAGAATTTAACCAACTTAATATGAAACCTGCTCTAAAGAAATCTTGCATTTAAAACATCTAGTTTACTTTCCCTCACCATCTTTGTGTCCAAGGCATTGCAGGCCAGAAGATTCATTCTTCATTCACAGCACAATTACTAATTAAATGTCTTCTTTGAATCCTGAGAAGAGCTAGATTTATGTCATACTGCTCTTGACTCATGTCAAGACAGCATTTGAGCTTTATTCTGAATGGCAATTTCATTAATGTCAACTGCCAAATAAATGTAAGGAACTAGATATTTCCAGAGTGAGCACTGGAAGCAGATTCTGAAAGAGAATCTATTACCCTATTCCATGCTGAGAAAAAGTGGTTGGAATAGTTGGTACAGCGAGACAGCTGGAAGGTGTCAGTTCCAAAGACTGTGAAAGGAGCCATAAACTATGCTCTGATTTTCACTTTGCCCTTTGCTGACTTTTTTGGAAAATTTCATTTAGAACTGTTTTGTACTATTTCATTCAAAGACTTTTCAATCTCAAGAGAAAAGGTGCAAAATAATTCACAACCTGTAGCTGAAGATACACTTTACTTAACATTTTGTATTCTTTTTTTCCTTCAAAGCTTTACTTTATAGAATGGAATTTAAAAAACAAAACAACATTCCTGCTCTTTGGAGTCAGGAGTCCTTGAATTCTTGAGATGTTGTCTGATGTTTCAACCATCTTGGAGCCAGAGTTTAAAGTATTAAAGTAAACAGACCTGCTTTATGAAATTGTATTTGTGCTAGCATTCAATTCAGAGTTTTCAGGAATTGCATCCATGAGTGTGCCTTCAGAGTGAAACAGATCACAATCATCACTACCAAAGTTTGGAATTAGATGATTTTGCCATTCTACTATTCCATTATATGACTTAAGCTTTGTCGAATAAAATTAATAATGTGGCAACAGATTTCCCAAAGAGAGTTTAGAAGAGGCTAGGAATATGTCATGGAATGTCTTATTGGAAGTGAGGTTAAAGTAACTGTTCCTAGATTTCTCAGGTTGTTCAATGGAATTGCTGGACAAGAAGGAATAACCTTCCCTGATGCAGATAAAGAATATTATTGATCCTGTGGTTCTGTGATTCTGTGATCTGATAGGTGTGTTTTTTCCATTTTCCTAGATCTTGAAGTCATTCAAAGGTGATAGGAAAGTAACTGTAATTCTGATTTGTATCAGAATGACCTTTATCAAGCTGATTTACAGATCAAAGTGACATTTAGAGAGTAGCGTAAGATCTTGAATTTCCTTGTGCTAATTCAAATTCAGACATACAGAAAGTAAAGACCTGTCTTGTAAGTCGTCCCTGCAAAGCCAAAGGTGCTCTCAGCAGTACTAAGCTCTCAGTTCTTCTGAATCAAAGATTTGTTACTTTAAAAAAAAAAAATTCAAGACACAGCAAATTCTATAAAGCGCCATACTCCTGGATGGACAGAAAATCCAGACACCTCCTAGTAACACGTGAGAGATTCTTTTGTAACTTTCTTGAAATGTGAACTGCAAAACTGATTTTGTTGGCAAGACCTTTTAAAGACAACCTTGAGTGCAGGAATTACTTTCATACTTAGACAAGAGATCTGTTTGTATATCCAAACCCTCATCAGATTTTTCTTCTTTGTTTGGTTTCATATCTGATTCAGCTTAGAATTCAAGACATCCTCCAGCCTAGGAGGATTTCCCACATTTCCCACCTCTGTCCAGCATGCATGCAAATGACTACTTCTAGCTGACTATGGTTAGTCATAGTGCCTGGTATTGTCTTTGAGTTCTGTCCTATTTATTTCAGATTATAGCTGTAGTTGGCCAAGGACTTTTAGAGGTCAGGTTTCAAATTCATCCTCTTTGCAACCTCCCTTCCTTTTTCCCCCTCCAAATTTAGTGTTTAAAAATGCAGTAGAATTATTCTCTATGTTCCTTTATCTTCAGTCATTAAAGAAAACTTTGACCTGTAGGAGACTCAGGACAGTCCCCTAAAGAATTCTTTATTACATCCTTCCAGTTAGACTACAAACTATTCATATTCACAGTGGCCTATGCCTCTCATGTTGCTATTAACTGATCACATTACAGTGGATGTATATACACTAAGTGGCTTTGATTTTGTTGTTATTCAGATCCCTGACTTTTTTTTTTTCTCCTGACTTTTTCTCTTTTTCTTCCATTCTTTCTCTTCCTTCCTCTTCCTCCCTCTTCACTCTTCCCACAGGACCTTGGATTGGCCCAGATTTCTGCGACCAACACAAAGACACCAGTTCCTTTGGGATCCCAGGCACATCAGATCTACAGGATGATGTGTGCAAAAGGCTATGCCCTGAAAGACTTCTCAGCTGTGTTCCAATTTCTACGTGAGGAGGAAACCTTGTGAGCTGTCCTATGGAAATGGACACAATAGCAAACCACATTTTTTTATCCGTATAACTCATTTGAGAAGTATGTGGGTTTAATCAAGTAGTGTGCATCCTGATCCCATGCAGACTAATCAGCTTTAGTTGCATAGATCACAACGAACTTCAGGGTTTTTTCATAATTCTTGAAAAAGCAAGCCAGAGGAAGGGATTGTTTGGCAATTAGCCAGACAATTATTTCTTTTTTTTTTTAAGACCCATCAGTGGTTTTTTTAACTAGATGCAATAAATAAATATTTTTTTTATTAAACACTTAACTGTTGGCATATAAAATAATTTACATGATGGCTACAAACTTAGGTGAATCTTGAATAGTAAGAGAATGTTATATAGTGATTTTATGATATATAGTGATCTATTAAAATTTAAAATTTATATAGGAAAAGAGAAGATTTGTTTAATGAAGAAACACAACATGAGGTGAATTTTTTTTTTCCTTGGACCTATTAGCCTTGATTTGATCAATACTTATTTTTTCCTGGGATTCAGGATGGAGATCCAGTTTATAGGCACGCATTTCTGAGTGGAGAGCTGTTACAGCATGTTTACCTGATAGACTTAGTTAAAATAACATAGAATGTGTGTCCCTCTTGTAAAGCTCTGTTACTGTATTTTGCTAACCCACTTTTCTATTTTCTTGTATTTTGTCATCCATTTTCAGAACTCAAGAATGGCACTTACCAGAAGTTCTAACAAAGTGTACATTTGGTTTAGGTAATTACTGAAATATTTTCAATCTAAACAAACCTCATTATTTTGAAAAGAAATAAAAATCTATACTGGTAAATACGTGCTGTATGATTTTTTTGTTTGTTTGTTTCAATGCACTCTTGTACACACACAACCAAAAACTTGTACCAAGTGGTGTTAGTTTTTTAATTTGCTTGAGTTTGTGCATCTTGCAAAACTAAGCTTTTCAAGAGCTCTTACTGTGAAATGCAGATAGTAATATATCTGCATATCTTTTTAACCGTTCACCATCTCTTTGGCCTTGCAAAAGTACAGGTATGTACTTGGCTGTATGCAGATAAATACTGATGTTTATTTCATTAGAACTACTCACAGTCGGACTTACTTGCAGGTTGTAGACTTAATGGTCAGTTATGAATTTACATTCCTATTTTGGTTGTATGACAGGTCATTTTATATATGCACATTTAAGTAACAAAATTGGGTGCTGGAATTAGCTTAAATCTGTAAGTAAGCTTCCAAGAACTCAGACATTATATTTTAACACATTAGTAACAGCATGCAAAAGTCTCTGAACAGTACTGGTTGATCTGTTCTCCTTTCAGTTTTCAGGTCCTGGTTAAGTTTATCTCCTCTGTATTTTACTTGGAGATCTGTCTGGCATCAGCAAGACTGCTGAGAGATGCTTCTTTCTACTACCCCAGCCTGTAGCCACGTTTGCTATGCATGTGTTTGCTGGTAATTCTGGGCTTGCAGGAAATGTAATCGTTAGTTTTCCAAAGACATTATATGCACACATAAATATTTGGAGCAATGAGAGAAGAAAATATACTCAATGAGACACACTATTTGAAGCTTTTAGCTTCTGAAATCATAAAGTCCCTGTTAAGTATGTGGAAACTTCGTTGTTATTTTTATGTTTCTCCCAAAGGCTTGTAGCTTAGGCTATCAGGGGTTCGTTTCTCCTCCCCTGCAACCTCTGATCAAATTTTAAATGCCTACTCTAAAGCATAGGGTACTCGAGCTGAAGGAAAGACTGCCAGAATGCTATTTTGGCAAACTAACAAAATATTCTGTGGTCTCCTTCTCAGAGCAGGGTTTTGCTGAAATTAAAAACAAGCAAAACGAAACAAAACAAAAGCCAAAACCCTTGCTTCAGGGCAGACAGCCAGCATGTAAAGGTTTAGAATAAGCAGTTAGTTTGGCAAAGTTAGAAACAACTTTTTAAGTAAGTCTTATTATGGAAAGTGCCTTGAAACCTTTAATGATGTTCAATACCTGAAGCCAGTAATACAATTTATATTAGAATATACTTGGTTTTTTTCCTAATTCTGCAGGGGAATATGGTGTGACTGGATATATGTAATGGTAGTGGTATTCATGCTAGTTATAGCTGTTCTCCATGTGCATATATATATAATGTATCTTTTACTTTGTATGAGGCATACTTCTGGTCTATGGAAATTAAGCAAGTACTAAAATTATTGTCACTACCAGAAACAGGTGTTGAAAAATGTGATTTGTTGAGTTGAACAGAAAGACTGTTAAATTGGTTGAATTTCTATACTAATTACCTCCCAGCACATACACACAAATTAGGTGCAACAAATTAACTGCATATTTTGTAAATGTCCCAAAGGGAAACTTGAGGTATTAGTTTGACTGTTACACTAGCCCTCCCATCACGCAAACTTTGGAAACTCATCTATATCAAATGCATTTATTGACTAACAGGAAAACATTGACAACCAATAAAAGTAATGATGGTTAAAAAAAACCCAAAAAACCAACTAAGCAGGCTTTTCTCATTTATGATTCAGTATGACCCGTCTTAAGCAACTATTTTTGGTGGTCGTTTAACATAGGAGGCCTTCTATTAAAACTGCTGAGTACTATATTACTTTAACTTTATTTATGGCTCTTACAAGCCTCAGGAGGAAGAAGAGGTATTCTGACCAAGTAAAAGTATTATACATGAGATTCTGGCTCTGCTTTAATCAATGGGAATTTTGCCATTAAGCAGGAGACTGCCAAGATTTCACAGTGTGTGTTGAATCCCCATGTGATTTCAGCACAGATGTGGCCAAGATGCAGCTGTGGAGGAGCTCAAGCACATCCTTCTGACAGGGATTGTGCCACCGTACTAGCACCAGGATTATGAGAAGTTAGGGTGGTGGCTGTAAGAGGAAGGAGCCAGCATGAGTCAATATTACTGGTCTCCATCCCAGCCTTGTCCCACAGTGGATGAAAGAGATGCTGAGGAGGACAGAATAGCTATGATCTCTACCTGCCTTTTCAGCTGTTCAAATCTTATGACTCGTTGCCATAAGAAGACTTTATTAAATGGTTTATGAATCAGAAAAACTGGGGCCGCACTTGGAGCAAGCAGAGAAGGACAACCATCGTACAAAGGCTACTGTACTTAGGCAATTCAGTCCACCAGCTTGATTTGTAGGACCAAGTCATTCCAGGCACAATTCTGAGGGTATTAACTTGATCAGTAGTGATAGCAGTTGCTTTTGATTTGTCTCTATATCATCGTCTTCTCCTCCTTCATGTAAAGATAGATATAATTTAGCTTTTCTCAAGAAAAAATGAAAACATTGTCTGTCTTTACAAGGCTGGCCAATAAGATGTGGAAACTTTGAAGCAATTTAGAAACCTTTGTTGTGTTTTCTTGGTGTGCTACCGCAACATGTGGAGCTAGGGTTTAGGCTTAAGGTTTGCTATGACCCTCTTAAAGTTTAGTGGACTAAAGTTCAGAGGGGAAGTTCTTAGAACTCTTGCTGCCAGACTTGCAAAACTGAAAAATTAGATCTCAGTAGTGGGAGAAGTTTAGTTCAATGTCTACAAATCAGAATAAACTGTGCTTTTGAAAATCTCAAGCTTTCAGTAGCAAGTATGTCTTTTCCATCCTGTGCAACAGCATAAAGGACGTATGGCCTTTAAAGGCTTCTGGTATTTTTAAGGTTTGTTACTTTCCTATATATGATTTATCACAACCCATCCTGCCTCTGGCACAGTTACACATCTGGTTTGGGGTTTTTTTTTTCAGTAATACCAACAGTTACAAAGTTTTCTTAGGTGGATAGAGAATATTTTTATGGTTGGTGTGTTCAATAGATATAGGACGTGGAACTGTGCATCCATATGGCAGCGATTTGTTTTGTTTTGTTTTGGCATTCATCATGGATTGTGAACACCCGGAGTAAATTGAAACAGGTGGAAAAACCTTTCTGAAGTACTAAATGTCTCATAATAACTACTGTATAATTAAGAGCTGTCTGGCTGTTTCTGCATTTACACCCAACTCTTCCTTTTGACCTCGACCCTGAGATGAGGTCTGGATTTTCATTTGAGGTCAGAGATGACTCAGTCTGTTTCATCATTTAGTTTTACTGAGCCTCCATGAGCAATGACAATGTTCTGTTTGTGAAAGTAAATGCTGTACGTGGAGATAATAAATGTGCTAACATAGGTTTTATGAAGTTCACTGGTTTCAAAAAGACTTGGAGTCCTGCACAAAAACAACTGAAATACAACTGATAAAAATATAAGTTTTCATGTACCTGAAATGCAGCTACCCTGGAAAGAAATGTGAATATTGTTACAATACATTTCACTCCTTACAGTATTTTTAGAAAATAAATGGCTTGTATTTTATCATGTTGAAGTTCAAAGGAGAAACCAGGAAAGTTAAACAAAAGTAATAGCCTTCAAATATGGTCAGACCTAAGTTTTATTTGGCCAGAACCAAGTGTTGCTGCTCTCTGTCTTCCAGTTTGAGGTCCATGAAAAAAGTAACTTGTATTTATGCAGGCAACTTAGAGCACTAGCAGCTGTAGGGAAGCAAGTGATGAGGGAAATAAAGAATACTTCTTAAAATCTCCGAGCTTCCTACTTTGTTCGGAGTTTTTTCTTCCAAATGATTTAACAGTGTTAACTGGGCTGTAATCACTGGTTGCAGGCATACCTGAGCCAGCTGTAAGCTAGATGATTTGCCTGTCTGCAACTCTCTAGTCTCAGAAGCCTTCCTGGAGAGCTTCGTAAATGCGTAAATTCCTGGGAAGCAATGCTGTTTAGACAGGCTGTTTCCAGTACCTAAACTGGCCACTTTTGCTCTCAGTCATGTTATTCCCTGGCAACAGAGCCTGGAACCTTTCAATGACCAATATTTACTAAGCTAGTGCATTGGATGTTGTAGCTGTGCTCTGTTTCACAGCATCTTCTTGGCAGCCTGTGCCCTAGTTTTTGTGTGACACCTATGACAAGTCCCCTGGTGTGGTGTAATTATGTCAGGCAGCCATCAGTCTGCAATCCCCAAAAAAGACTAACTTCAGTCACTCACTGGTGATTGAAGCCTGAGATTCTGACACATGGTTCTAAGATATGCTTGGATTCCTCTCCATTTCTACATACAAGGTTTTCCAACAAGCTCCACCTTATTTGAACCTATATATTGCATGGCGCCAAGAGCCCACAGAATATCAGTTGATTACTTTTTTCCTGCATATGACTGTGTTAAGAGTTACAAGTATTGTTCGTGCTCAAAAATAGCCAAATTCTGGTCCTTGTCAAGAGAAGAGAAAAACACTGCTAAGCAAATAGAGAATGGTAGGTCACAGGACTTGATGCCAACAGGTCACTCTCACTGCAAAGCCGCTAGGTCCTGTCCCCACCTACCACTGCTACGATATTCTGTGATTCCATGACTTTTTTCCTCTGCTGGTCCCTGGGTATGTAACTGTGTTAGGTTATGTGGATTCAAACAGAGTCTGTGTTTAATAAAAGAGAAGGAGGCAGTGTCTTGTGCTATGTGACCTACCAGATCTATCAGGGGAAGGTAGTTCCTTGTAAAACAGATAAGGGAACTGCAATCTGCTGCCTCTGGCACCGTGATAAAGACAGAGACACCAAGTCCGGAGACATCTTCAGATACTGCCACTAAAGTCACAGCCAGCAGAATGCAGATCCTGTCCTGCATCGCACCACGCAGCTCTGTTGTCTGAGCAATAAACATCACACCAGCCTCTCCCAACCCTCCCTGGGGCCACCTGTGGCTCTAGTTTTGGCAGCTTTGTCTGCCTTGGCCCTGGCTGCCTGGAATCTACTTTTGCACTTCCTCCCGAAAATTCCTTTTGCAGTGGTGTGCCTGAGCTGGCTGTAGGCCTTCAGTGTGCCTGCAAATAAGATGTTAAGTCTTGCTTTCCATGTGCTCCCAATAGTGCCAGAAAGCACATAACGAATGTGTCTCCCTTGTTTCTTCCAGACTCTAATAAGTAAATAGAGCTATAAACAGTAAGCCAAAAGGATGGGGATAGCAGGCATTTATGGGGTAATAGGAATTTGTTCGTTGAACTGGTCGTTGTGCAACTTCATGACTGCGGTATCTCAGCTTTTTCTGAGAGCAGGAGCGATGTGTGTTTCTTTTCATATAAAGAGGAGCCAAAACTGGCTCTGTCCACTGACCTGTGGCTGTCATTTTGAAACAGACTCATTGTTTACATTTGCAGTAAAAATGAAAGATAGCCATTTTCTTCTCTTAAAATATAGCTGCTTTGCTTTGTTGGGTGTTCTTAATCCCTTTTCCACAAATGGATGTTCCAATCTGTTTGCTAGTATTTTACTTTTTACTTTTTTCTCCATCTATGTAACAGCCTGCATATTATAGGCTATGCATGACATCTAAAATCACATTCAGGAATCCATGAGAAACTCAAGTCTGAAGGTAACCCTGCCATGGTGCTGTTAATAACACATTGCAAACAAGAAGGTAATAAGTGGAAATAATGCACTCATTTAGAAGTAATAAATCCTTTGATCTTTCTTTGAAGCAAGGGTATATGTTTAAACTACCAATTCAGGGACAACCAGATGCCCATAAAGAATGGTTCTTTGCTTTGATAGAAAATCACCGAGGCCTGCCCAGCAGCTCTGGTCTGTAAACAGATTAGTTAAGTGCTCATCAGCTCTGATTTGCATAGGACAGTCTTTGCACACAAACCCTATTTCCAGCCTTAACGAGCTATTTACTTGCAGGAAAGCTACTGGGTTCCTTTTCTTTAGAAATCTCAGTAGAAAAATGTTTTGTGAGAAGAGGCAGGATCCTGATTTGGAAATATATAATGCCTTTCCTCTGCATAGATGTTAATAGACAGTTGGTGACCATCAGTCTGACATGTTTACTGAAACCTCTTTAGTGCTAGAGTGTGGGAATTGGAAAAATAGCTCATAATTTTCATCTGAAGAAGAGTTATTTCTCTCTACTCATTGGTGGCTTTTATCCTTGTCTGGATAAAGAGTGTACATGGGAAGAGGATTGGGAAACAGACACTTCTGTCTGCAGGAGAAGGATCTCAGCACTGAAGTGTTCACTGAAGAGGATTTCACTAGGCTGTAAAATACTCATCGCCTTTGAATAAAAATAAATGTCTCATGGATGGTTACTGGTTTGTGTGCAGCCTGCAAATTTGGCACTTCCATTTTTCCCTCATTAAACTTCCTTTGATCCCCACAATTGCTTTTGTCCAATACAAAGGGAGGTCAGTCTTGGCCACAAATATGGCAGATGGTGAGATTCACCCTAAAGTATAGAAAAGCTACAGTACTTCAGTATCTTTCGCATTTTAAAGTGCGTTACTTCTCAACTGATTTCAGCCTGGCCAATGGTTTACTTTTCTTCTGAATCATAAAGGCAGCAAAACTGGAACTTTTTCTGAGAGGGAGACAAAGATATGAAAAGGTGAAAAAGCACAAAGTGTTGCTGAAACCGGTGTGAGCAGTTTCAGTACAAACCTGCTACATCTGGAAAGGTCTTAAAAATGAAAGACTAGATTCTTTCCATATTAATGATCTCACAAACTTTAGGATGACAAGTATACAAATAAGGGTGTAATGTGTGTTTTAAAACAGAATACTGGTGTTGGACTCAGAGAAGTTAATCCTGCAGTTCTGCCTTACCCTGGTAACAGTGAAAAATGTTATGGATCTGTTTTTTCACTGCTTACACTATTTCCATTTTATATTCCCTTTTCCTTGGAAAGTAAACTTAGGTTAGTGCCTTTGTGCTTGAAGGCTGGACTGAGGAAAATATATATAATTTCCATGGACAGGCTAAATATAGTTAGAAACTCTTCCCTGAACATATCTGTTTGCTTTATATTTATTTATTTCATCAGCCAGATGCTAGTTTTTCACTTAGGCTATGATATAAGAGCATTACTCAAACACTTCCTCAAAAAATAGAATCTGCATTATTACAGGGCACTCTGCATTAGCCCATCAGCCATCTGCCTTTGAAGACTTGTGTTCAGCCCCTTAGTTTTACAGTGCCAAGATTCAAATATGGGATTGCTAGAGGAAATTAATTACTAGTAAATTTAGAACAAAGGAAAGAACCTGCAATTTCACAGCATGTAAAACACCTTTTGGAATTCTTTGCTCTCTTCTTGGAAACCAGTATGTCAAATTCTTGGAATTATTTTAACGGGCTCGATAAAATATGTAGCTATCCTACAAGACATAACAAAATATTATGTTTAAGGATATAAATAGCAGGTAGAGAATTCTTTTGTCTGTAGCCACTTTAGACCATGTCTATTCAATGTGCATTGCAAAGTACTACAGGGCTTGTTTTTCTGATGATCAAAGTGCTGAGTAGGGCTGCAGGAAGAATGAAGCCTGGTGAGACAAAGTTGTGATCCAAGATGGGACATTCTCTGTTACTATGCCTGACCCCTGGGCTCTAGAGCTGCTGCCTCCTTCCCTTCCAGCCCAACTCCTCTCAGCTACCAGAGTCCAACGAGGGACAACAGGGGACTCAGGGACACACACAGCTGCACACATCAGCTGTCCCACACATCCGTGGTACCTGCATCTTTCTGAGCTTTCTGGAACCCTCTTCTGTCTTCGGCCACTTGTTAGGTATCTACTCATGCTGCTTCATTTCACCTCTGAGGTGGACAAAGAAACGTGTGCAGTTCACCTGTATAAACCTGACCTTTCCGTTGATCCTCTTCCTTCTAGTTCTCCATTTTCCCTCTCTGACAGTTCTCCTTTGCTTGTTGCCTCCAGATCAGAGCCTGTTAAAAGTGTGTCTTAATTCCTCCCTTAGCCACTTTGTCATGTAGTTTTCTCACTTCTTCCATCACTCCTGAATGTGCATGTCCTTCTCTGTCCCAAAACACCACCCATGGAGACACATCATTCTCATCCCTAAAGGCAGCACATGATTCCACCCAGCTATCCCGATAGTTTTCTTTTCCTTTTTCCTTGTTAACTAGCATGTTTTGTCTCCCTTGGCTCTGCTGTTCTATTTAAACTGCACTTTTTTTCTCTTGTGCCTTTGCAACCCTTTAGATGTTATACACACTGTGTGGTCAGTCTGAAGAGCGATTCCCAAATCACTGTTCAAGTCATTAAGGAGATTGGATTTTATGTCACCACATTCGCTTCTGTTTTCACATTTTGTACCTTACTCCTGCTCCCTGAATTGGCTTTTTGACTGTCCTCTCACTTCTCCTTCAAAACCAGCTGCATCAATATCAGTCTCTAAGGCTGTGCCTAAACCAGTCCTGAGCAGGAACCTGCTTTACAACATACTTTCTGACCATACCCATTTACCATGCTTAGATTCATGTTGCAGAGCATTCCCAGAGTATGTGAGGTCTTCTTTCAGATGAAGCAACAAAGTAAGATGATGCTCCAGGTCTGTTTCAAGCACTCTCACTTGCTCATGCACCTTCTGTGCACAGGACTAGCCTGCTGCTGGTCTGGAGAAAGCTCCAGATATAAAACACATACAGCGTGGGCACTGGCTCCTAAAAACCAACTGTGTAGCTTTCCAGATTTGACCCTACTGTGCTGCTGGTGTAGACAGATCCTGTATGTTCCTTCAGAGGAGCTGGTTTTTCACTGCTGCTTTAAACCTCTGTTCGTTATTTTAACATTTGAGAGAACTGCTTGTGCTGCATCAAATCAATGTGAGATTGCAAGCCTTAGGCTGCCAGCAGCGTGGAGCTGATCCTCTTCTTACTGACATTGATTTTGTAGCCAAGCACACTCATGGACTTCTGTAGGGATTCCCTTTATGTCATCCAAAGTGAGACACACAATGAAATGTATCTTCTGTTTGGTGAAATGTCATGTCTGTGACTATATTCTGAATATTGTAAATGCTCACCATGAGAAGCATATTGATACTGGCCTAAACTGCTGTTTTCCCAACATAGGAGTTGCAACACAGTTAGCTTTGTATTCTTTTGGAGCTAACCAGGTTATTATTGTGGAAACAAGATATATTAACTTGATTTAAAAACTGTTTTCTTTAGGGGCTTGTTTTTATGACCCTGGGCTTTAAAATATTTCAAAATACATTGGCATTCATGACAAATGTATTTTAACAACATAATAGCTGACAGTTCTACTTGTTGTAAGGAATTCCTTTGATGGTGAGATACAAAGTCCTCAGTAGCCTTGGTAGAGATAGAGTTAGTATCCCCATTAGTTTCCCTTTTATTTTATTTATGTATTTTATTTGAAAGCTTCCCTTCACAAAACCCACAAAAGAAGAATAGGAAACAATCATCACCATGGAAGTGACTTTTCCACTTCCTTCTCTCTCATGTAGTTGTTAGCAGTAATTTACAGTTGCCCAGTTACATTGAGAAGGCTGTGATCTTTCTACCTAAAGTAATAAAGGTCAGTGTGTAGGTCTTATTAATTTACTGCATGCCATAAAAATTAACCAATTGTACTGTACTAAAATAATATTGCCCAAATATTTAGTAAAAAGCATATGATATTGAAAGCAAATCCGTTTCACATGGACTTTCTTAATTCTGTGGGAACAACTGTCATAGCACTAAGCATGTTTATCAGCTGTGCTGTATGGCAGACCTGAGAAGTATTTTACTTTTTCCTGAATATGAAGTAGTAAAACTGCAGTGGATATTTTTGATGCATGCACACATCTTTATTTCTATCTTTGACTTGAGTTGTGCCACTCAGACGTAATTTTACCTTAAGCCAGTAAAAAAATGTGAGTGCTTCTGGTGTCAATGAATTTTTTTTCCATTTATCTCAGTAGGATGGGATTTTTTTTCTCCTGTATTAATTTTTTTGCCAGAATTCAAATTGGAATGTGGCTCTTCAAGTTACTAAAGCTGTCAGATGTTCTATAAAAATCAGATTGTATCATCAAGCCAAGTAATTTTGCAAGAAATAGTGCATGTGAAGAATGTAACTGTCTTCTAAATTGTATTACTGTATGACAGGATTTGTCAAAGTGAAGAGAGGGGCAAATTTTCTGCACTTGAAAGTTAAGATCAACAAATTTGTTGATAAAAAGCATTAATATTGAATAGCTCGATGTCAGGAATTACTGAGGTCGATTAGAACCTGATCTATTTAACATCTTCATGAATGAAGAGGCAAACAAGGACAATCCATTGTTGAAATCTGCAGCCACCTCTGCTGAGTAGTGGTCTGTCATCCCTGTGGCCTCAGGTGTACAGAAAAATCACAGAATCTATGCCTGTGCTCAGTAAAAAAGTGTTTCAGACAGAACCTGTTGTGTTTCAGTTTGTGCCCATTGCCTCTAGTCCTGTCACTGGACACCACTGAAAAAAAAGCCCAGAAGCTCCATCCTCTTTGCACACTTCCTTCAGGTGCTTATATATGTTTATAAGATCCTCACTCAGTTCCCACCCCAGACTGGGCATTCACAGCTCACTCAGCCTTTCCTCACAGAAGAGATGTTCCAGTCCCTTCATCATCTTCATGGCCCTTTATTGGACCCCTTCCAGTGCACATGTCAGCATAATTCCCAAGGCCAGAGCTCTGTGGAGAGACAGAAGTTGAGCCCTGGCTCTCTGTGCATCCTCTACCAAGGAGTTTCTGACAGACATCCAAGCACGCTTGATCTGAAATGACATGGCTTCACGCTCCTCTACCCTGTGGTGAGGTTAGAAATGTTGGCTTCACTGGGGTGTTCTGTTCACAAAGGGACCACTTCACTATAGCAGTCCCCAAGTCCCGAGTGAAAGAATAAACTAACCTTTCTTGTTCTATTCATGCTATAATAACCAGAACCAGTGAAAATCAGGATCTAGGTGAAAGTTCTGTGCAGGTAGCCAAACCAGGTGTGTGAAAGGAGACAAAATGAAAACTGGAATCTAAGACAGAAATTCTTCCTAGCATGCAACTTTTAAGTTAATGCTTTTTACTGGGGGGAAAAGCTTATTACTGTACTGGGTGCTACGAATTAGTCTGTTTTCCGTTGTAGGGTGGCCCTATGAGTCACAATAGTCTTAATCAAAGTGAAAGGCAAACTTTGCCAGGCCACCTTGAATGTAGTGGCAATGTCCTATTTGAAAGCTTTTCTGCTAATGGACAGAGGAATACACTTAGAATTCAACCCGCAATAACTTCCTTTGCTGTAACTTGATGAAGTACAATGTTTTTGCACATGACAGACTAAATCTTCCATTGATCTAGGCTGACCCACTATCTCTAATTTGAGATAACAAATAGCAAGCTGATCATAAACAAATAATGAACAGAAAGAAAATCTGAATTGACTGGATAGGCTGTTTGCTGTGAAATAGTCACTCAACTCTATAAATAACATTCAGTTTGTATCCAGAGGAGGAATGATTTACTTCATAGAACAGGTAAAATAGAATAAATAACAAGACCTTAATATACTGAATCGAGTGAGAAAATAAAAATGGTGATAGATGTGACCTTTGGAGAAATGTTCCATTTTGTTTGTCACTGCTTGGAAATAATGCAATATACCTAACAGGAGGTAAGAGCCAGGCACCAAAAATGTCACTGTTTTCTGTTACCATCTTAATGTGCAATTAAAGTTTTTTTAACAAAGTTAATATATTTTAATACATCACTATGTTATTTCATTTATAGAGTTCCTGTATGCAGGATCACAAATAGATGTATCCCTCTGCCCCCTGCTTTATGGTTGCTGTCACACGTGACATCAGTATTGCTATGATGTGTGAATGTCTTAACATTTTTTTTCCACAGGATTCCTGAGCCTTTAGTGTGCTGATGAGCTGGTTTTATACTTTGTTTCTTCTGGTTTAGATCAAAAGAATTACTTGCACGTGGATGATTCTCTTGCAATACACTTGATGAGCTTCCAAAACAGTGCCAAGTGACAAATATCATTTTTATTTCACTGTTAGTCTTCGTGTTCAATATGTAGGAATTTTCCAGAGTCTTTACTCACAGACCTTATACCCCAAAAGCCTAAATCTCTGTTCTTCCTCAAATCTCTGATCTTCCTCAAAAGAGCCCCTGAGTACCTTATGTTCCCTCTTCTTCAGTTATCCTCTGCCTTTAAGGCAGGAGCATGCTGTGTATTGACATGCAAAACCAAGCTCCAAAGAAAAGACCTGCTGTGTCTGACGATTTCACTGCCAAGTAGCTTTTAAGTTAGAGTTAACCTGAGATTTGGCCAGTCCTCTCATTTGCACATCAAATCCTAATGCTCCTCCTTAGCACTAGTGATGTCTCAGTGTTACTTTTAGTATACACTGGTGGCTAGCTTTGATATTTAGAGATATGCATACATTAGAAAGCTGGACCTGATCCTGGATAAAGTTCTAGGAATGTTTTGGCCAACTGCACTGGGCGTATGTGAGTGATACCAGTAAAAAAACTACTACCTGGAAAACACTTCATTACATGCATGCACTGTTATAGGCAAATCTGTGCTTTGGACTGCTAAAGACAGAATAGACCAGCAGAAGTGTAATTTTACTGCTGACACATCACCTCCTCTGGAGCTTCTGTGAGTCCTATATGTTAGCCAAAGGTACCTACCTCTCACACCCTGCCTTTCCTCAGCACACCAGGGGCATCCTGCTGCACAAATGTGTTCTTGGTGTGGGGAAACTGTACCTGAAGTGCAATGCTGAGGAACCATGAGTCAGCTGGCTTTCCAAAGAGGAGATGAAGAGCAGATCTGATGAGAGAATATGTCCAAGGCTGGCCAGCCCTTTAGTGCAGCAGAAATGCAAGCTCCAGTTGCTTTTCAGTGTTCAACACTGAAGCCTGAAAAAATCAAGTGAGGGAAATAAAAGTGCTGTTTACTGACAATGACAGTAATTCATCATCCAGAAATTCACAAGAAAAAGTGACAAATTCATCCTTGGGAATGCTTTTAACAAATATTCTCTCTCAGTCACTCCGGTACTGCATTTCACAGTCAGGATGACAGCATCTTTGGAACATTGTCTTCCTGTTTGCATTCGATATTAAACAGAGTCTCTGGCCTTGTAAAGATGCAGTAATTACTGTTAAATACATTTGTCCTTTAGTATTTGGAGTGGATTTTTTAGCTTTTTGTACTAATGATTGTAGTACTAATGCCCAACAGTAGGTAAATGTGAGATGCATTTGCATTTCTTATGGATTTTGGTACTTACTGCTATGCCATAGCAATAGAAGTTATTTCTAGATCTATTTTCCCAATGATGTCAAAAACTGAAGTTTTTATTGGCATGAATTAATGTTCTCAACTGTGTCTCCAGTTCTTCCTTCCTTCCAGTGCTTGCAGAATTGCTAGGAGAAGAAATCTTCTAAAATTCAGTTTACACCTCATGGAAGTACAGCTGTTAATAAATGCTGATTTATTTCTTACGTAAATGTTTGCTCATAAAATTGTAGTGAAACAATTCTTGTAGAACTGTAGTCTTTTGTAAGAACAGAAAAGCACCAGGTCAAATCTGACCATACAGAATCAAAGAATGGTAGGGGTTGGAAGGGACCTACAAAGATCATCTAGTCCAACCTCCCTGCTCAGGCAAGTCCACCTAGATCAGGTCACTCAGGAATTCATACAGGTGGGTTTTGAAAACCTCCAGAGAGAGATTCCACACCCTTCCTGGTCAGCCTATGCCAGAGCTCTCTCACCCTCACAGTAAAGCAGTTTTTCCTTAAGTGAAACTTTTTGTGTTCCAGCTTTTGCCCATTAGCCCTTGTACTGTCACTGGACACTACAGAAAAATGTTGCCCCATCCTCCTCACATACACATTTTAAATACTTGTAAGTATTAATGAGGTAAGTATTAACACAGCTCTGCCTCTTGCTTATACACATCAATAATGGATGGATATAGACAGAAGAGTGTGGCAACAAGGAAAGGACACCATCAAATTTCTCCAATCTGCTTTCATGTTCTCTTGCTGTTTTGCATTTTGTTTTCTAGTTTTCCTCCAGTGAGTGGAGGGCAGTCAGTATCCCTCACAAGGTGCTTTGCAGGACTTGTGAAATGTGCACTAATCTTGTCAGGTTCCTGGCATTTGAGCTGAAAGCTAAAAAGTGGGCCTTACAAGCAACCACTGGGATAAGATGGGCTTCCCTGGGGACAAAGTGGTCATATAAGTTGTAGAGGGGAGTAACATGAGTATGACTGTTTCAATTTTGCTACTAGAAAAACTGCTTGTTCTTAATCCTACTTATATTACATGTACAGAAATAACCTCATCAGACTCTGGAAATGTTAAATTTCCTTTCAAAAGCCCAGGAGAGAGATCCCAAGCACATAATCAGTGCTTGTATTCTACTGGTCTAGACTTCCAGACTGTGTTTCCAACTTTCAAACAGCTGCTTCTTCCATTTTCCTCCTATACATGCTAAGCAAGGAGTTACCAATATCTGACTGGAGAAAATGTTAAGAAATTCCACTAGTGGCCCTCTTTTGTCACATCTAGAATTGTGGTTGTTGGATAATGGCAAATCAAATTAACCCTTAAAAAAACCAACCAACCAACCAACCAAACAAACAAAAAACCCCCCCAAACATACAGAAATCTAAAGGAAATCCCAAAGATGCTGAAATTCAAATAGTATCTCCAAAGCTTTGTGGAGTAGTACTTGCTCTAATGAACACTGTTGCCAGTAAAGGGCCTTATCCTCAGTCAGGAACCATTCCTAACCATCTAACAGAGCATCCTTTGAGCATGGAAATACATGTTACAATGTTTCCCCGTTTAATTGCTCTGATTTTATTTAGAGAGGATAGGGTATTAAGAAAAGTCTTCAAAGCAAATAGAAAAGATTAGTTGTGGGGTAGGTAAGAGGCTATTTTCTCACTGGGATCTTAAAAAAGTGAAGATTTGTAAAGCTTTCAAGATGACTAGGGACAGGATTGACTTCTTGTTAAATCAGATAGGGACCTAATTAGAGATGTATAAAAGCAGCAAAGCACCCTGCAGCAGGCAGTTGCCCTGCTGGGAGAAAACTTACTGAAACATGAGGGTAAGGCTAATAGCAGCTACTAAGAAAAAAGGAACAAAAAACCCACCAACCACCAAACACATCCCTTTTAACTGTTTTAAACCCTCAAGCAATCAGACATCACTGATTAGAGTTTAGAGGAGATAGCCTAACTTACCTGATATGAAAACAGGAGACACAAATCTGTTGCCAAAGGCCACAGGCTTGAAAAAAAGACTAAGGCAGTCAACAGATGGGCAGCTAACGCCCCTCCAAGTAGAAGGGTGAATCAGTCTTACAGTTGCTAAACTCAGGATAACAAATCTGCCTAAAGCCTTGCTTCCTCATTGGGAAAATAACCTTTGAATAGATCTCTGGAGCAAGAGAAAGAGATCAAGGAAAACGTGTCAATTTGGGACAATAAAGGAAGCAGAAGGGCCATAAATAGAGCAGATATGCATCCCTAGGCAGCAGACACCTTTTTTTTCTTTTAGCAATTGGTAGTGGCCCTCAAGGTGTTGTTACAGGATGGGCTCTCAGACTTGATACTGCATTTCTTCTTACTGCGATTCATATAATATATGATCCTCTGTTTTCATGTATATGAAACAATGTTGTGATAGAAATGTGAACGTGCAGGGGAAAATTATCCACAAGCCATCTGTTTCGGTGCATTTGGATTCAGATATTTCTCTGGACTCATTTTTACAAACAGAATACAAAGACTAACCTGAAATTTAGATTTTGTGTTTCCTTTTTCTATTGTGATCAGTAGAGGCTGAAGTTTAGAAACTGAGAAAGCTCCAGGGCAGAAAACTGAATAGCTTTACTTAGAAACATTCACTCATTGAAATAGGCATTTATAGCTCAGGAATAACATTTCTGTGTTCAGCTAGAGCTAGGCAGTCTGGCATGGTGGACCTTCTTTTGCACTTTCTGAGTGAAAAAATGCTGGTCATTGCTTGCATGGGTAAAATTATGATTATTTTAATACATTGTAGCACAAAAAGAAATTGTGTCCTGGAAGTTTCTTTAATGGGAAATAGTAAACAAGGAAAATTATTTAAAAGTCATTTGCCATTAAGCAAAACTCACTTATTTAGCACTGAAAAAGTGACAGAGGTCATGCCAATATGGTTTTAGATTAACACAAAACTTCCATTATTTTCCCTAATAAATGTTGAATACTTTGGTAATGCTTGCTTGCTTAAGTAATATATGCACACTCTGATAGTTTAATTTTCATAAACTTGATTGATTCAAATGTTGACTTTACTATCACAGCTTTTATATCCTCATCTAATCAAACTACATGTTTATTATTTCAATTTTACATATTTTAGTAATTGGATTGTGTACCTTAATGGCACACTAAGGTTTTGCATAGTTTATTGAGGAAAAAGCTGACTTGATATTGTTTCTCCTATTTTAGTGCAGTAGTCTTAATGTTTCTGCACCAAGCTAAGCTCTTTGGAAATTACTTTACGGGAGAAGTATATGACCAAGTTGAAGGAAATTAAATGAGACTAAATTCATCAGCTCCTGCATCCCTGCATTATTCTTGCTTGTTGATTGGGACTCTTCCTCTGCATCTGCTTGATATAACAGTCATTGCATTCCAGTTTCATGCAGGTGGACCTAAATTTCTGTATTATTCATGTGGCCTTCTACTTGGAAACTGAAGTGGCCAAATTAAAGTCTTGCAACATTCAGTTTTGTCTGATCCTTTCACACTGTCATCATAGATGCAATGCACAAAATTATTTCTTTTCTTTAGTTTTGCTTTCCAGATAAAATATTCATGTAGCATTTCCCACTTGGAGTGCCAAATTCAAGACCTCTAGCCAAAATTAGAGGTGTATCTAGTTGGAAATGTAAAAAAACGAGACTTCCCAACTTGCTAGTCAGTCTTGAAAAACTTAGCCTTCAGCTTTAGTAATTGCAAGTCTTATCCTTTGAGACGTATTTTAGTTTCATTTGCTAATCTCATCTACCCTTACAAGGAGTCTTTTTTCCACGTTTTACTCTTAGGTAATTTGACTTGTATGCATATAAATCATTTTAATATTGCAATAACTGTTTCCCATCTCTGCATATTTTTAAGAGGTTGGTAATTTTAAAAGTTAAGTAATTTTAAAAGTCTGAGTTCTAACATACACAAAAACATTTTTTAGGTAGTTTGTCATCAAAATACTCAGGTTTACTCAGAAATTTGGTTTTCTTGATGGACTCTGTGAAATACAGACAGCCTCTGTGACTTGCCAGTGTTATTGTATGGTTTCTAGGGAGTGGGATAATTCAGATATAATTTCAAATGTATACTTTTTTAGTTCGTGTTTGTTACTTCCAGAGGAGTAATTATGCTTATTTTTAAAATAGGTTATGTAATCAAAACGTGAATTAATGAAATTTATCAGTTAAGCTTTATATGTTAATAACTCGACCTGTATGCCTCAGGGGTGTTATGTTTTAAGCAAGCTCCTTGATATGGTTTTTATGAACATGACGATAACTGAAAGCACATCTGACAGGTAGATTTGGCAACAAGAGACTGTAAATAGGGTGGCAAGTATTTCTGCTCTGTTATTGTTCTCCCCTTTATCAGCCTTTCTTACACTT
Source organism: Colius striatus (assembly GCF_028858725.1). Lineage (NCBI taxonomy): Eukaryota > Metazoa > Chordata > Aves > Coliiformes > Coliidae > Colius > Colius striatus. Next base: position 23,519,250 of record NC_084763.1, read on the forward strand.
TCAAGTGTAGACATATTGCATCTTACAGGTTGGAGTGGATCTGTGGTTGACAAGGGCTTTAGCAGAAGGGCTTTGAGGAATGTGTTGGTGCTGCCATGAGTGACATACATGTTTCAGTAGGTGACAATCTCTATTTGGAATCAGAATTGAACTGCCAACCCACTCTGGGGTTTGAGAGACCGTGCCGCTGAGGCTACTGCATTTTTGATGAAATTTAAAACCAACGTCCTGTCTGTGGTCATTAAAGACTTCTGGCATATATCCTCTACTAAGCTGCTATATGATATTGCATTAAAAGTTGAATTTCAGAAGTAGATTAAGTGATGCTTTTGAATGTATTCTCAAACACTTTGGGATTTGGGGGATAAAAAAAACCCCTTCATAAATTTAAGTTACTATAATAATAAAATGGGCACACTCTCTTCCTTTTCCAAACAGGTGCACATCATCTTTAAAAAGAACAAAACCAGCTCAAGGTTTCTTTAGCATGTAAACTCAAAAGATGTTAACCAGATGTGAGTCAAGATCAATTTTAAATCAGGGTTTGGGTTCAAGTTAAAGTCTAAACCGTAGCTAAGGTTCAGATTCTGGCTTAATGGCAAGGAAATCTCATAATGGTGTCCAGCAAGATTTCATCTCAACCGGGTGAAAATTTCAAGAAATCACCTATTCTCTTGAGATTCTCATATTTGCCCTCATCTTCAAAGAGGATCCTTCTCTCCAGGTTTTGAAAGACAAGAGAGTGGAGGGACTGGATTTAAGTCTTTGGATACGACTTAGTGATAAGACCTGGATGTCAAGAGTTCATGGCTGGTAATGTTAATTAGCCAGTAGTCTCTTACTGAGGCTTGGTTCTAATGACAGATAGAAACAAGTTTGGAAGGAGAGAGAGAGAGAAAAATGCTATAGAAAATCATGTAGCTTTACTGCTTCATATTTACTGTAACTGTGCAAGTCTTCACTGGTCATTTTTAAGAGCCACTTGGTAAGCAAATCTGTGTAGGTACTTAAGCAGCACTTAGACTTAGATCTAAACTACCCACGCATCATTTACAAATATTCACAGCACTTTGGGAACTCATGGAACCACATGCCTTCGACCCATCACTTTCTAACTCTGCAATAACCCATTTTGCTGAGTACTAATCTTTGCACAGGTCAGCACATTTCTGTCACACAGGCTGGCAGTACTTGTCTGGGCAACATAGTAATAGATCGACTTTATTTGTAATCATGGCATGAAACAATCTGCATGCTTCAACTCTGTCTTTACCTCATCTCTTCCATTTCCTGTAGGATCTGATTTGGGACAGACTGGAAGTACAAACTGGCAATTGTAAAAGGAGTTCTGTCCAGGTGGGCATGTCAAAGAAAATTTCCCTCCAGAGATTAAAGAGCATGTCTTACAAAAAGCTAATTTACGGGTAACTCAGATAGCTGTATCATAGTCAAAATTTGTAGTAAGCAACTGTTGGTGGAATTATTTAACCATTTGAAATCAGCTGACTAGTATCCATGAGCAAGAGGGATCAGCTCATGAAGAAATACTGTCCAACAAAATGGGTGACAGAGCACTGGAACAGGCTGCCCGGGGAGGCTGAGGAGTCTCCTTCCTTGGAGGTCTTCAAGACCCACCTGGACACGTTCCTATGCTACCTGATCTAGGTGAGCCTGCATCTGCAGGGAGGTTGGACTAGATGATTTCTAAAGGTCTCTCCCAACCCTTACCATTCCATGACTCTATGAAAATAATGTGGTATGAAATCGAAAGGCTCATGTGAATAAAAGATCATGGAGCTATCAGTTTTACTCAGGCAGGGGCAGCTAGAAAATATTAATTCTGTTCTGGAAAAAAAATACCAATGTTTGACATTCTCTTTTGTCTTGCGATGCAGCGAGGCCTCAAGTGCTATCAGATTTAAAGGAAAGGAAAAAAAATCCAGCTAAGGATTGGGCTTCGCACATCACAAGACTGGGGCCAGCAACATCAAAATACATGCATGTACTTTAAGTTATTCCAGCAAAGGAAACTCGCTTTCATTGAAGTACTGTAAGTTGATCTAAGGGAGTTTTCTGATGTAATGAACTTTATCACTTTGATCCCCATGAAGAATCCAAGTCAGAGCCAGAAAAACATGTAGATCTGACACTACAACAGGGATATTTGTTTAAAATGAGTAACACATCTTGATTGGTTTTTTGATAGCTAAAATAAACTTTATGCAGTACAGTCTTGAAACCTTGTTGAAAAATGAATGGATAAAACATGTTTTAGCACAAGAGTCAGCTATTCAGTCAGACTGCTTGTTCCTTTTTGATTCAGTATAATAAAAAGTTAAATCCTCCAAAGAGTCATTGCACCAAACTGACTGTGTCTGTTATGGTAGGGCACATATTATCGTAAAGAACTGGATTCATACAGATAATTGTCATGTCAATAGAAACTGAAGCAGACACAGATGCTTGTTTTGTTCTGCTAGTCCTGCCAATGGTTATTTAGAAGTCAGTAGTCAAACAGAATGGTGAGAGTGTGTGTTAGGTTGCTGCACAGAGTTCTTTCCTGCCAAGGTTTATGTAAACAATTTAAAATACCTATTATCAAATAAAGCTTATGTTGCTTCTTTCCATCTATACCTGCTATGAATATATCTAAACCAAGCCTGCAGATTTTGATACTAGGATCTGATAGTCAGAGATACTTGTATCATCTTTATTTCAAGATATTTAAATGTCCATCAGATTTCTTTACAGAAATTTGAAGCTTAATGCACACATAATGGTCATCAGAGCTATACGGCTCTCAACAAGAGACATCTGCAGCCAGTTCCCCTGCAGACTGTCTGCTGATATGTTATCAATTAGCCAGTAGACTGACCAAACACGTCTGTGCTATGTTTTGCCTGAAGATTGCTGAATCACATTACCTGGTATCCTAAAACAGTGATGACTAAGTATATTAGAAAAGGCAAGATGGTGGTCACCAAATATAGAAAAAAATCTGCTCCCTGTTGCAGAAAAAGATCCATTTTCAAACTGCTCCATACGGACCTATGTTTATGATCTCTTCTCTACATTGAATTTCCCACGCAGTGAAAACAAAGAGTGCCACAGAATGCTCAGCTCTTACAAGAGGGTAATTTAGAGAAATCTAACAAGTAAACACATTTTAGAAGGTAAAGAATTATGGGATGATGGTTTCTGGAATAATGTGTGTTAATCATTTGTTAAATAATTCAGTGAACTGAATTAGTTCAATAGCTCACACAATAAAATTCTGAGACTTGAATGAAAACTAGCGGAATGAAAATGTAAAAATTTGAATTAGAAACACCTATTTGTGCAAGATGCTGAGGGAAACATTGTTAACAAAATCTTGAGTTATTATTTTGGCTCAATGGTATATGAACCTACAAGCCATAACTTATGATTTCTTACTGAGATGGTGAAGCCAGCATAGCAAGAAACAGCAACTGATGTGAGTGGCCAGTTGACAAACCAATTTAAGATGATGATAAGCACAGCAACGATGAGAGGATGTGCAGGGTGAGACTTCCTCACATCTTTACTGCAGAAATGCTGATTAATGAGTTCATTGTAAGCTACTTGCTTTTGCAAAAGCTTTGGATGAGAGGAAGTATGAGCAGATGAGTAACAGAAGAAGGCAGGGAAACAAGACAGTAAAGAGACTAATCTTTCAGTGGAGATGGGATGTCTTTGTGGAAGGACTAATTTCAGGCCAAAAATATTATGACTTATGGAGGTTATTTCTGTAAATAGAACATTAGTTTTAAGTCTGCAGGGATGATTTATAATAATAATGCAGGGAAAACAACTAACAGAAAGCATTCTATTTTTTTTTTAAGACAGAGAATCAAAACCATCAATGCATGTGGGCAAGAAACTGATAAAATAATGAAATAATGTCTTCCATAACCTGAATTTACTTCTTGGTCCAATGTGAGTGGGTCAAAACTCCATTTCTTTGATTCCTCCCTGTCTTAGATGTGGTCCTGTCCTTTTAGTTTTCGAGGAACTTAGATGTTTTCAAGTCCTCAGTCAGCATCATAATCACTGTGCCTTCTACAGACAGCAGCAGGATCAGACACAGGAATGACTAAGACCCTGGTGTGACTGTGGGGACATCACTTAATTTGTAATGAGATTTAGGCCCCAGTTTGTGCAGAACCCATCTGCTGCTTATATGTTAGATGGCTCTTAAGTTCTGGACACTGTCTCTTGGATTGTACATGCACATCTGTGTGTGTGTATGCATGTGCCTGCACTTGGGGATCTCATTTGCAAGTCTATGGAAGCTGATCATGGATTTTGTCTTTTCCTTATGTTTCTTTCCTGACTTGACTGACAAGATTAATGCCCTTCCTAGTGTGGTCAAAGTCTTTCAGAGGAGAGAGGCAAGTATTTTGGGTGGCCACAACTAAAGCAGTTTGGGATATATGCAGAATGTTACCCATCTGGATCAGCTTGCTGTTAAAAATTGAAATGCCAATAGGTTTAGAGTTTCAAGGACTGTATTTATGAACTTCAACACTCCCGTCCTGCAAAACCCTTTATGGGTCCATAAAAGCATACACAGCTGCTTTTGCTGTGCCTACATTGACAGACAGAGAGGGGCATCAGCAGAGGCCAGCAGTTGTCCACCCTCTTTAATTGCTAGCACACTCCCAAGTGCAGTCCTGGCTATGCTGATTGCTGTTCTTCAGACAGCACACAGACACGCTTCAGGGGAGAGCATGTGCCAAGGACCATTCCCAGCAGGCAATTTCAACTGGAATATCCTGGGTCTGAGGGGGTGGGGAAGGAAAAGAAGAGACTATGGTATGTAGAGCTGAGCCATGCTGTGCTGCCTGGCCTCAGGGCCAGAGTGTGGACCCTGGTTATTTTACTTACTAGACATTTCCTGTGTATCTCAGTTCTCTGTTTAAGAGCAATAGCAGTACCCCCCTGCTTTGCAAAAAATAAGTGCTTTTTTAAAGTGCTATAGGAATAGGTGAGATTTTAATTATTCATCAAAGATTAATCTAATATTTTTGCAGTCTGCTGGGAGAGTGGATCCACGGTAAAAAAATCTTTATCCTTCAATCAAGATTTTGACTGAGTTTCAGTCTGCAGTGATCTCAAATCTGTAGCTGTGTGAATTCAATGTTTAAGTTTGGGGCACTGTGGTGGCGGTATTTGTGCAAAGTTCAAGCTTCAAGCTGAAGTAGAGTGGAAGGCAAGAAGAATTCAACTCCATTGCTCTGCCTGTTGGGTTGCTTCCTCTCTGGGCAACGTAAAAAAATCAGCTCTCTTTTTCTCCTTTTCCATGGCTGGGACCAAAGAATGCAGGAAAATTAGCCAAGATTAAAAAAAAAATTAAAAAAATAAAAGAAAGAAAAAGAAAAAAACCAAGCACTTTGCTGTAGCTTCAGGGATCCAGGATACTTGCCTTTCTCATCAGGAGAGAGTGACTAGACTGATATACTATTTTCCATCAATCAAGTCAGCAAAGCCAGGCAAAGCACTTCCTTTGACATCAAGGCAGTGGTGACAGTTGTAGAGTTAATGCATTCCTTCTTAATGGAATACCATAAATCTAGGTTCAATGCTGCCAAAATAATGGCTGCAGTTCTCACTGGAGAAGTTGGCTCTCTCCCTGCATTCCCATGAGCCTAAAATAGTTTGGTTCTAGAACTAATAGTAATTATTTACTCTTACTAATGAGGATCTCTAAGACAGTTTACAGGAATGGTTTACCTGTTTGAAGTAATGCTATTGGCTCTTGGTTGAGCACACCACAGCCTTTTAATAATTGTACCACATTTAACAGCTTCAGAAGAATTCTATTTCTTATTTGAAACTGTAGGACAAATTTAGAAAGAAACGATTTTTATTTTTCCAGGAATATGTTTGAATTGTGTCAGAGAGTTCCCAGAGCAACCACAGCTTCCTTGGGTTTAGACTTATTTATAAGGAAATATGTAACATAGAATACAAATATGACAGTAGAATACAGTATTGATAATGGGAGGGAAAAAAAATATTAATTCATTAGCTGTGTTATATTTGGATAGGGGGATGGGGGGCACTCCAAGTATGCCCGGTCAGGAAATCATCAGATTGGATTTAGAGGTAGTTCAGAAGTACAAATGAGAGTCAGAAGACCTCCTTGCAGTCTCAGAAAGCTGCTTTGCAGATAGGGTGTGTATCTCAGTGACCTGCAGATGGAGGAACAATGGGTGCATGGTCTGTGTCACAGAGAAAAGCCCTGACACCACCAGCAGCACAACATCTATAGAGTATTTCCCTCGCCATACCTTGATTCTTTCCTCCTCTCCCACAAGAATTTACTCAGCCCCCAAAAGGATATTATTTGAGATTGTCTAACTTGCTAAAGTTAAACAGTTTTATAGCACTATTCAGGCTCAAGGTTTTACCTCTCACTTAAAAGTTTATTTCACTCTGCAAGGATCATAAAGCACCTTTCAAATTACCAGCCAGTACTACTGGGGCACAGCAGAACCCATTGTGGTACAAAGTCCGTTGACCATAGGATCTAAATGTTAGCGATGCTTTTAACCCTTCTCTGCATCAGAATCTGGAGAGAGATGGTAAAAGCCCAAAGGACAGGGGGACTGCAGGGACAAGGTAACATGCATTTAGGTTCAGTGTGCTTCCAAAGTGCAAGCACATGAGCAAGGCTTCCTCAGAAGGGATCTTCTCAGCGAGAGTAACAGCACCCCTTCCTTCCTACCCATGTGAGAGGACCCCACCAACATACCAGTGATGATGAGAGCAATGCCCTAATGTTGTCCACCCTCTAAAGGAAATTAAAATTATTGCCTGTACTTTACAGATGCCTATTAACTCTGGCATTTGATTTATTTATCCACAATGATTATTTGAAAATCTCTGTTTGGGTTTTGTTTGCAGACTTACACATTCACTTACAAAGAAAATGTGCAAGATGAAAATAAAGCATTAGTGGAAGGTGGCCTAGGGGGTCCAGGCTCCGAAGACATATTATGTGTTGATTCCAATTTCTGAAGGGATTTCTTATTTATTAAACCAACCACTTGAATTTAATTGGGAAGTAAAGGCTTGATCTTGGCACATCTACATCATAAATATTCAACTTGCATTTAGTTCCTAAATAGAGTCAACAGTGAAGGTCAGGCTTTGAGAAGAATGGCAGGACCTACGTGGACCAGATAAAAAACTGCTCACATTGGCTCAGATCATAAGACATGAATGGAGGCAGCATAACACTGGCTTGAGTAACAAACACTTTGGTCTAGATATATATGGGTCAGCCTTTGGTCCAGAGCTCTGAAGACATACTAGCAAAGAAGCAACACACATTAGGTTGTTCACAGTACTATGCTGATGTGCTTGGCTTCTGGGCCAGAGAGGCTTGCATCTTTCCAACTAAGAGCATGGGCTTATGCACGCAGGCATGCACAAAATCCAATCCCAGAGCCATTCCCTGACAGAACGGCAAAACAAACACATGCGCCTTCGCTGCTTTCTAAAGCGTACCGGATGTTAATAAGCAGAATAATTTGCAGTGGCTTGACTAATGACTCTTATTTTTTTTAGCTTGTATCTAATGCATGAAAGCATTTCTGATTGTAATTATGCCAATGACCTATTGTCACGTCAGCTATTGCAAACTGCATTTACTCTAACAAAAAATTGATGGCGTTCTTTTTTATTGGACTGAAAAAAACCCAAGTGGGCAAGCTTTCAAGAATCACAGTCAGGGTACAGTATGTCTGCATTTAATTATGGGGTTGGTGCAATTAACACTTGGGCTCTGCTTTGTTCTATATTCCATGGCTGGTTTTTGAGAAAATACAGTTCTCAAAGGCTTGCCATTTAAAATGTATTTAGCTTATTTTTAGTTAGCATGAAGGGGTTTACATACAACTGCTTAGGGCTGTGAGGGTTGGGCTAGGACTCAAGAGACCCTGATTCAATCCAAAGTGCTCTTTGTGACAGTGGAGAAGTCTTAATTTGTGCCGATATCTCACTGGCCTGTTGGAAAGCAATTCCTTGCTTTAAAGCAGGGACTCCATTAGCAGTAAGTTGCTCACAATGTGGACTGATTGAAGTATGTCAGCGATTTCTCAGGTTTTATTCTTAATATACATGACTAACATGATTTACATCAGTTATTCCCTGATAACCACAGACCTTTAAACCAAAGCATTATATAATGTGCAGAGTCTATAGCTTTGCCCCTCATTCATGAATTCTCTTAAATGTCTAATTCAGATCCAGTTCAAAACAATATTTCTCAAGCATATACTTTAGATTAAAACATATACTTCAGAGTTATTGAAGTAAAAAAAAAAAGATACTAAAGACCTCCTTTTTATTATTTCCTCTCACAACTTCACCTTGCAACACTTTCTTAATTGCAAAACAATTTTGGCTTGAACTTCTACGTCTCAGTCTGCTGTACTGTGACCTAAAGAACAGTACATACACATGCAGAAATTAACTGGTCCCTTAGGAGTAGTCTTGCACTGGAGAGTGAAGGAAGAGAAGGCGTATTTGCAAATAGCTGTATTTTCTTTCACCAACTTAATTGCTTCTGTTTGGAACTTTAAAAATCTCGCCTTACTCTGCAGTCATTTTCAAAGTGAGGTGAGCACAGCATGACTGACTCAAAAAAAAAAATCTGTTTGCTTTCTTATTATAATTTTGGTTGTGATTATTCATTAGTGTTACTCCTCTGCAACACCCCAGAGTGGTAACAGTCGGCTGGTTGTGGCACTTCTGGCATTTCCTAGCTTATACTCTGATTAACTCTACCGTATTAATGAAGTCCTTTTAATATGCTTTTGTGAAAGTAATTTCCTAGAACTTTTAGGAAAGCGTATGGAAAAACAAACTCCATCACATGATGTCACACTGACACTCCTATGGATCATCAGCAGAACTGGACCTTTGGACCTCTAGTAGATAAATTAATGGACTTACCAATAGTAGTACTAAGTTGTCATCATTCTGGGAGAGTAGTACTAGAAATATTTACTAGTTTTCATAGTTATTTGCTGACAGAGGAATGGTGAGACTCAAGTTGGAGATCTCAGTTACCATTTACAGCTCTGGAAAGATCTTCCTCTCACTTTCTTAAGCACAGCCATGTGCCAGGTCTCCTACAACCTCTCTGAGTGCAATATCCTCCTACCCCTCCACTCCTCCTCACTGAGCTGGGCAGCCTCTCCTCCTCATGTTCACCGTTCAGTCCTGCCTTATATTTGGACTCTCCTTTCTTGTCTCCTTGGTCAATCAGAGCCAGCCTTCCCACTCAGTGATTTGTGTGACCCATCTGGTCTCTTCAGACGTGCTTCTGTTTCACAGCCTAGTAACTCCAGTGCTACTTCTGCTACAGTGTCCTTTTCTCCCATCCCACAGTTTCTTCTCAGTCTCCAAATCCATCCTTCTCATCCAGCTAGTTGCCTCTGCCTGTCTTGCCTTCACTTCTACTTTTCCAAGTTGCCTTGCCAGCCTCCAAAGCCAAATTTTCTGTATCAAAACTGTTGATCCACCTTCTGCATGTCTCCGATCCTTCCCTCTTCCTTAAAGTCAGAAAAGACATTTCTGTTGCTGAATTGGCCTGGCTTACCCATTGCCCTTTGCTTGGTACCGAACTCAGACCAGACCAGCTCAGAGACAGGAATATTTTGGAAATAAGGTGATACACAGTAGATGGTTGTAGAGTCTTCATGACAGTTTCTAGGCTACTGGAAATGGATGCCTCTTATGGAAATTTTTCCATTTTAAGAGTCCTGTGATATTACTTTTCTACCTATAATCTTCACATTTCAGTTCAAAATAAAGGCAGAATTATTATAGTGGTGGTACAAAGCAGGTTAACACGATCAAAAGTGTCTCTTTAATTATTCTTTTAGCAATTCTTACAGCATTTCTTATCCAACAGAGTACATAAACCTCACATCGATACCCATATACACATGGCCCTTCATGCAGCCTGATCTTTGACAAGAATCTTCAGTCACACTTTGGACTGGGAAACATTCTCACAGTATTTACTTAACAGCTGTGGACATATTTTTGGAAATACAGAGAACATGATACAGAGTAAACAATCACAGATGCGTAAAGACGTATTTCTCGATCAAATAGCTGATTTTCCTGCCTTTTACAAAGTGTTCCTGACACACTGTTCTCCTTGCTGAATAATTACTGTATTTACAGGGCTAGCATCTCATGATCCTGATTCCTCACCTCTTTACAGAATTCTGTTAAAATTCAGGAGTGATTATGACATTTTGTCCTATAGTATCTTACCACACTTTTTTCATTTCCAGGTGTCCACATCTACAGAAAGTCCTACTCTCATCCATAGCTACCTACAGTTAATGATGGAGTTTTGTCTAGCTCTCTGAACTAGACTTTTCCCCTGGCATGGGAGGCATGAGACACTGCTCAAGTTAGGAGTGCAACATCAGGAATCACAGTTTGCCTGATTCCATTCATCAGATCTCCAGAGATTCCATGCACCCAGAGCTCAACCACAGCTGCCTTCTCTTATGCCCAAAAGGAACAGAGCTACAAGAAAGCAGAAACACAGAGCTCTGTTGCCTTCTCTGATTACAGCTACAGAATGATTTTGAGACGTTGCTATTGAGAAATATATCAACATACTGTTGATGCCTTTGGCCTAATGAGTGGTGATCTAATTTCTGTTTAATTGACCAACAGCCAATTTAAGTTTGGATCAAATTTTTAAAAGTAGCTTGTTTCTTATTAGACTGAGTTGGTTGTTATATATGTGGATCATGACAGCCTTCAGTTAGGGATTAATCCAGCAAGATGCTGGACACTGTGCAGGAGGGCAAGTACTCAGTATACCACCTACCTTATTCTTTATGTCATCAAATCACATCATTATTTGTCTATTTTACTCTGATTTCTGTCAATTAGAGATGGTAACAATAAATCAAATGCCTTGCTCAGTCACAAATAGATCTAACCTACTGCCTGCTAAGAGAAAAAAGATCTGCATTAATCAATAGTAGTATATTGCATGACACAAATGAGAAAATAATTGGAATTAGTTAAGATAATAAAAATACTCTGTGTCCCTCTCTAAAAGTCTTTACAAGAGTAACTAAAACTGAAAGGAATAGTTTGAAGATCAGGATCAGCAGCTGTTTCAGTTTTAGGTTTTTTAACTGTAGTTCTCAATTATTTTGGATGCTGTCCTTAAGGGTTAAAGGAGGAGTGATGAGAACAATTCTTCAGGGAAAAAAATCATCATTTAATTCAATATCTGCTGTATGTGAAGAAAATGAACAAAACAGATATCTCTTGGTCATAAGCAAATAATAAAGTCTCCAGCTAATGTCCAGGATAGGGACAGGCCTTCAGTGCTTTGAATTTCTGGCTGGTAACATCTTGCTAGGAGTCTAGCACACATGGAGGAGAGGTTGTTGACTTCAGTGGAAGTGGCACTGACAAGACAGCATCCTGATAGTTTGCATTTTGTCTCAAAGTGTCCCCAGGTTCACAGCACCTTAGTTCAGCATTGTTGTGAATTAACTCCAGCCAGTAACTAAGCACCACACAGCCATTCGCTTACTACCCCAGTGGAATGGGGGAGGGAATCAGAAGAGTAAAAGTGAGACAGTTTAATAGGTAGGTAAAGCAAAATGCATGCAAGCAAACAAAGCAAAATAAGGAATTAATTCACCACTTTCCATCATCTGGCAAGTGCTCAGCCATGCCCAGGTCAGCAGAGCTCCATCAAACATAGTGGTTACTTGGGAAGGCAAACATCATCACTCTGAACATATCCCTTTCCTTCTTCTTCCCCCAGTTTTATGTGCTAAACATGACATCATATGGTCTGGGATATCACTTGAGTCAGTTGGGGTCAGCTATCCTGCCCGTGTCCCTCCCAGCTTGTTGTGCTTCCCCAGTGTACTCGCTCAGCAATAACAAAAACATCCCTGAATTATCAACACTGTTTTCAGCATAAATCTGAAAAACATAGCCCTGTAGTAGCTGTTGTAAAGAAACCTCTTTCCCAGACAAAACTGGGACAGTCATGTAGCTAAGGGACTTCAGTGAGAAAGAACAGCTGAGGAAGGCCTTTGTGCAGCCAATAAAGGCAAAGACAAGGAATCCTGAGAACAGTCTGTCAGATTTCTTGTGGCCTATGACGAGCTTACCTTTTTTAGCCCATAGACAGTGCAAACTCATTTGACTGACCTCAATGCATAACAAATGAGCTTTAAGAGAGGTCAAATGATCAGACCAAAAAGGAGAAAATAAACTCTTCTGTCTTCTCAGTTTACCTGCTGCCTGGGACCTGAAATCCTAAGATTCAAAGATGGAAAATGGAGCATATTAAAAGGCAAGTTCCTTCTCTTTCTCTGTGGAGACCCTTTCGGCTCTCCTTCCCTATGTAAAATGGAGCAATCCAGCTACCCTTTTTTCATTACAAACTTTGCTAGTAAAAACCAAAATCAGACAATAAAAGCACACTTTCTCCTGATGCTCTGTTTTCTCTTCCTTTCCCTCTCCCTGGCCCCACCTGTACTAACACAGTCACACTTTCAGTAGCCCGTACTGGAAGCAATGCCAGCTTTCAGTTTTTATGAAGAAGGCTAAATCAGGAGTTTATAATAGTCCTTTTATACTTTTAATGTTGCCCATTTTACTGCTACTTTAACATTCACTGCCCAGACATGGCTTGTATTCCACATTCCCAGATCTGAACAACAGAACGCTCCTATTAATTTAACCATATCCTTTCTATTCCTACATTTCTTAAGCAGTACAGCTGTGATTTTGTCTTAATTTCCCAGTGGCCCTTAAATATCTTTCAAATCCACACATGGGATCACTGCAAAGGGAGAAAGTCAAAGGGGAGTCTGCAGTTCTCTCTGCCTTCAAGAAATCTGCAGTCATACATTGCCTTTGCTTTGGCAGTGGGTAGAAGATGTGCTGTACCAAAGTGGTGTAGCTATTGGGTGCCCTCAATGCCTTTACATGCCCAAGACAGGGCTCATTCAGCTCTATTGGTGCTTGAAGACAGTCACAGGTTTTTGTGCTTAACTCTCACAAAAAAAAACCAGGGTCCAACTGTTTTCCTTCCTGATTTTGGTATCTATGTCCAAACTGCAGGCCATGCAAGGACCAGCCTTCTTCATCACCCATCTCTCAGGTCTGGGTATCATTCAGCTGGTTACCCTTTCCTGCAGCCTGGCGAAGATGTGAGAGACAGGGAGATGGAGAAGAAGAATGATAGAAAATCTTGTTCATTTTGGCTGCCTGTGCTTTGGTGATGGGCTGGAAAGTGCTTCTCCATGCAGATGATTATGGAGCCAATTTTCAAAAGTACATGTCTCTAAAACCAGAAGTGGCTAGGGGCTTTCTCAGAGCTACCTTGATAATAAGCTGTAATTGATATTACAGCTAGTGGATGTATCAGCATCCAAACTTCACTTCAAACAGAAATTCAGGCCAAAAGAGACTGAAAAAGCTCCTGTTCAGGTGCTGCTCCCTGAGGTGCCCAAGGTTCCACTGGAGCTGCACTTTGCTGCCATGGCCCTTTCTTGAATTTAACTTTAGCCATATACCTGGTTTTGCTAGTATTCACAACCTCAAATAACTTGCCTGTCTGGATTAAAATGCCTGAAACAAATATTGATTGAGTTTGTGATGTGAGCCGCTCCTTAGGCACACTGTTGCTTAAGGCAGGTCAAAGATTTCTCGTGCTCATTGTAAGGTCAGAAATATCAGAGAGAAAAATATTTGCACAGCACAGCTCCTGAGTGGAGATGGTTCCTGCTCTAGGGTTACACACCGATGTACCTCTCCACCCTCAACACACTAATGAAAACAAATAGTGTAGTACAGTGTGACCTCCCTACAAGCAGAAAATAAGCACCTAAAATGCAATAAAGTAAGACCATTATTGTATTTAATATACTGAATGCTATCACTAATCAGTAAAAATAGCAGCAGCATTAGGTGCTTTTTTAAGTGACAGGTTTGTCAATAGAATAAAAAAAGCCTTTCAATGGATACATGGTAACGTAAGTGCAAGCATTTCAATGGAACACCAAAAATAACAACAGAGAGAAAGGAGATCTCTTTTACCAAAAGAAGAAAAAACTTCAGTTATAGACTAATTTGCTGTAAATCTGTCTTTTGCTTTCTAATCAATCGTTAACAACCAAAGGCCACCTGAGTTAATTGAGACTGATTTTCAGGAAGTTTGATCTGGCATTCCTTGCACACTACTTTGTTGAAGTGAATGTAGGGATAGGAAAACAATAGTAAATAGTAGAGAAATGAAGAAAAACAGACATTAAAGCATCTTTTTAAACATCCACAAAAATGTGTTTATCAGTAGTAGATGTGAAATATTTGGTGGTCATTCAGTAAAGCAGCAAGAAAATTTTTTTACATCTCCTAAAGGCTTTTAAAGATTGCACAAACACATACAAAATCACAGCTATGTTTACTTTTTAAAGCTGAAAATCAAGGGGTTATAATATGGCCACTTAGCCACTGAAGTGAGCAGTTTTGCACAACCACCATCTCAAAGACACCCTCTGGCATACGGATCATAGTAAGATTTTGGAGGATTTCAGCCTAATAGAATAGAGAAATTTGCTAGGCAACACTCGCTGTTTGGCACTGGTAGATATTTTAGTGGAAGGCTAATTAGTGCCCCTGCAGATTTCCCCCTCCTCTGCAGGAAGATCTGCTGTTATTCAGATTCTTTACCTGGCTCCATCTTCCTTGCAGAAGCAGAACGACAGCTCCAACCCTCACTTCTGACAGGACATAACACCACTTACAGGTGGTGAAGGTTTTGGGGGCCTGGCCCTGGGGTCATTGCAAAGGTTTGACTGCACGCTGCTGATGGATGAAGCCTTTGTTTTACATTTTGCCTGAGTAATTGTAATAAATATTGATAGATGTGCTCTGTTATTAATTTATTTCAGGCAGAACTTGTCTGTGAAGCTGTGGAATGACCTTGACAGAGGAAGCAGTGCTTACCAGGCATAAGTATGTTCACTGAGGGCATGGCAAAGACCAGGGGACCCTGTCAACACAGATGAAAGATACCACTACTCAAGGGTAGCTTCCTTGGTGCTACAGAAAGGTAACATATTGCAAAAAGGCAGACATTTCAAACTATTTGATGACACAAATGAGGTCATCAAAAGATGCAATAGCATTGGGGCATTGGAATTGTGAAATGAGGCATTTAATTCCTTTACAAAGGAAGGATGTGTCATTCCTGGGCTGATCTTCTTATTTGGGACTGAGCCTCAGGTGTGGGTTTTCCTGCAGGCATGGTGCTGATCCACAAGCCATTCAGGGACATGCCATTCACACAGCCATGGCACTGTATTTATGAGGTGTGCCGTGGATCAATTCTGTCTCTGTAGGGACAGAGCACTTCTTAGTCTAGTTTCTTTGTAAGATCAAGGCTTTAGTCTCAATTTCCATTTCCTCCATAAAATGTGTATGCAAATATTTTCCCTGCTCACAGACATATTATGAATGGGATTGCTCTTTAAGCAGTTGCTATTCAGCTTCGCTGCCTTTACTGGTTGGCATCAGAACTGTTTTGCATGTAGAGACCCATCTACAGCTGTAGCAGCATTTTTTTCCCCAGATTTGACAGGTGTTTCTGCATTTCAGAGGTAACAACGTATTTGTAGCTCTTTGTTCATTAAGGTAGTTAGAATACATACATAGTTCATTTATTCATGGCAACGCTGAGACAGCTGAAACTCAGAAATGTATTTCTTTCCTTCTCTGCACCCAAGAGGAACCATTCTGTGAACAGCCTTTTCCATCATGAGTTGATTCTCTGCTGGTTAACTTAGAGCAGAGATTTTTGTACTCTGTCTGACAAGATCTGCCCCTCTGTCCTGAAATAAGTTGCTCTAAACTTTTATGTCATATCCTTAAACTGATTGTTAATTTAAATACCAGAATGATCATGCTTTACATTAGGTTCTATTTATGAGTATCTGATAAAGGACTAATAAATAATTAATAGACTTTGTAATAATTTGTAAAGTGAGTATTACAGAGTCCAATAGGTTAATTGGTTTCAAATAACCGTGGCTTAAAACTGTATATTATTCTTTCTACTGATGTCCTTAGTAGGCACATTTAATTCAAGCGACAATTCATAACTCTAATGACAGCGATGTGTATGTGTAATCATGCCTCAGAGTGCCTCAGATATGAAACTTTGCAACTCCAAATATTCTAAAACAACAAAACACACACACACACACAAAAAGAGTCAACCTAGAAATCAACTTAAAATATTATGAAACTCATGGAGTTTTGTGGAAATCATTTAACTTGGATTATTGATGGTAGTGAGGCATTTTAGAGAATGGACGATTTGTGTCTTTGCACATAAAATATAACAAGTGTGTTTTCTGTGTGAAGCTTTGCAGCTTCTGTGTGTTTCTCCGAGTGCTGTGTCACTCCTTTAGTGACAAGTTTCTCAATGCTCCAGAGAATTATGGCAGTTGCACACTCTTTATCCACTAGATATCTAAGTGTGCTTTTGACTGATCAATATGTACGATAGAAGAGTAATGTTAAAAAAATGTCCCCCCCCTTCTCCCTTTTTTTTTTTCTATTGCAAGGTTATTACAGGAAGGAAGCTCTGAAACTTCAGCATGCCTATCAAGGCAGACTGAGTTGACAATGGGGCAGAACAATGTATTTCCTGAAAAGAACTAATACCAATGGACATCTGATCATGTACGTCTTGTATGTCCCAGCTCCAATGCACCCACGAGTCTTACCATACCAAAAATGATTCTGCTGCTCTGTGTTTCCTAGGTCTGGATCTTTGCTGTGCTGTGCCATTTTAGCCAAGCAATGCAAATGAGCCATACGATATTTTAAAATGTCATCCATATGCTTTTGCCTATGAGAAGGAGCTGTAGCTAAATTCTGGTCCTTGCTGTGAGTAGTAAGCATCCCTTAAGCCAGCACAATGACATTACAGGCATGGAGATGAAACTTTGGGATGGTTTTGATGGAAACAGAGCAGGTGAGACCCAAAGTTACGCAGTAAAGATTTCGCACCAGTGTTGCAGGAAATCATCCACTACTGATGAACTATTAACCGACTAGCATTCACTCACTATTGCAGATTTCCTGTAACTAAATGCTAATATTAATTCTTATACTACTAATGAAATGGTTCATTAACAGAAATAGTGATGCTGGGACACTGGAGCAATTGTGGTAGTGTTCTGCAAAAGCATCTAGGAGAGCATCTCTGCATGCCCACACCAGCATAACCAATGGAGGGTCATTTCTGTCATAAAAAAAGGCAACTACTCTATTTTAGGGCCATTCCTATAGTTGGCTTCATTCTAATCAGGAGGAGAGAAGTCTGTACTAGATAAATGCTCACTTTCTTCACTTCCCTTTTCCCATCAGTCATTGTCAGCTTGATATAGAAAATATGACTGTTAATAGCTTGCAGTGGAACAAACATTTGCATAACTGTTACCTCAGAGCCCATAACTCCGACCTAATTGGCTGATAGTGATTAAAATGATTAAGTGACTGTAATTTATATGATTAACCAATTAAGCCATTCTCTTGTGATTGGCCCAGGGTAGGCTCTGGGATGTGAGCTTGTTTCCCAGCATGCATGCCGGCAGTGCATGTTATTAAATATTCTTTTAAATACTTGCTGTTGTTCCTGCCAATGGCACTCAAGGTGCTTTAAAGGTAGTTTAATTACTCCATATCATTTGTGTAGCACAGAGAGTAATAAGTTGAAGGCAATCCATGAATTATTAACAAAATAAACCTAGCACAGGCTAGGATAACACAGAATTACTGAAAGCAGTAAATAGGACAGTGAATTTGATCATCCAGAACTGATGGATGACTGACTGGTGTAAATGCAGACAGTATCACTGCCTGAAACAGAAGTTAATGCTGATTTGCCTCAGCATGACATCTAGATTTTGATCCTTGAAAACTGTTCACCAGCAGGTCTGAAACAAAAGTAGAGGAAAATAATTGCAATTCATTCTAAGTAGAAGCAGCAAACTGACTTGGTTAATTTGTAACCGCTTCCATTAGAAGTGCATTTGCCAAGGGAGTGAATGTTATTTGAGTGAGCTCTGGTTCTTGAAGGGACTAGGCAGGTGGGCAGGAAGCAATAATTAAGCATACTCTTTGTTAATCTCCTGCTAGGTACACTGAAGAGAAAACTGGTTTCATCCCCCTCTCTCCTTCCCCCTCCCACCTTCCTGTGGGTTGCTGTTGCTAAAACAAGGGACTGCTGCATTTCCAGCTTTTTTTCCCCTCTCCCACCTCCTACCCAGACAGTTTAATTCCATGTTTCCTGAGGCTAAACACATCACCTTCATCCACATTACTTTCAATTTCAGCCGCTCTGTGTCTTGAGGCCTTAAATCTGTTGCCAGTTAGCCTGGACTATCAGTTCTGATGCTACAGCATGGTAGCCTTTTAAGAGATGAGAGTAACATGCTTTTCTTTGCAGAATACCTCAGGAAGGCTGCAACTCCCTTTGTGTTTTCTCATCTTCCTTGATAGGTTATTTAATGTCTACATGATACAGATTGCTAACACTTTACTGTAATGTGAGTTAACTAGTTCCATGTGCAATTTTTGTCTCAAACTATGGCCTCGGCAAATGGGTAACTATTACACTTTGTTGTTGTTACTACTACTGTTATTTTGTTGCATTAATCATCATTGTGAAGCGGACTGGGTATTCCCAGTGCTTCAGTGGAGGGTTTCTTAGGGTACAGTATTGTATTTTAGGGTAACAAAGTTTGCGAAGCCAATTGTTTCATGAAGGACGTCCAAATCTGAATAACTTCTTTTGATCCAAGTGTTTTGTTCAAAAAGGCTTTGGCAGGATGGCTCTAGCGTCAGAATGTCTGTTTTACAGTACATTGAAGAAAAAAAATAAACAAATTGCCAATACTCCCATGCTGAGCCTATAGTGGAGCCAGAAATTCATCCTCCAGCTTTGTATCTGTTGGATAACATTGTCTCCATATTGGTCACAGAAAGCACCCAGCAGAGCTGTAGGGATGTCTGTGAAACTGCTGGTGAAGCTCCAGTCCTGGAGTTTGTGTACGTGTGTCTCCATCTGACTGTCTGTATATCACACTACTGATACACCACAAACATTTCAGACTTAACCCTGGGATATGTCATAAAAGTCTCATCTCGCACAGTAGTAAAGAGCTACAACTTAACCAAAAAGGAGAGCAGTAGTTAGGGCTGAGGCGCAGGAAATTCTGCCTCAGACACTGTGTGTGACCTTGGCCCATCACCTCACCCCTCTTTGCGTCAGTTCCCTGTTGTCAGAGAGAGGAATCACACTTTCATCATTCCTTGCATAGCTTAAGGACAAGGCCATTAATATACATAATGCATCCACATAGTACCAGGATGACCTCCATAGAAAAGCTTATAAATAAACATAAATAAGGACATGATGAGTAAAAGGCTTGGTCCTCCCCAGGCTTCAGTGAGACCTAAAAAGCCCACACAGAAAATGCATCTTAAAATAGACCATTTGAAGGTCATAGCCTCCTACCCTTACCTGTCAAGACCTGAACAGAGGCTTAGCCTGCGGAGTGATGGCACTGCTGATGACATCAGCACTCTCCATGCAGGTTTTGGCAGGTGTTAGCCATTTGTTTCACCTTTGCTGCTGTTGACCCAGGAATTTCTTCAGAGTCATGACTCGCCATGTGCTTTCATGGCAACCACCATTTAATTGTATGAAAAAACACATTTCTGCTGAAGATCTGCTGCCATGATATCAGGACTTGAGAAAAAGCAGAGCTTCTAACTGATTTTTTTTGACAGGTTATAAAATATTAGAAGACAGTAAAGTTTTAAAACTCAATTTCAGGTATCTATCCACAGCCAAGTCCCGTTGGCCTAAGGGATCAATCAATGAAACAACATTACATAAAAATGCTGAATTCATGTTATCTTGGATAGCCTATATTTCAGAAATGAGACGGAGCTCTTAAATGACCCACACATGGATTTGATCTGCTCCTCTCTTTTAACTTGCACTTCAGTAGCCTGGCTTTAAAAAAATTAACTGTTTCAGTAATGTGAGAGTCCTTTCATTCCTACAGTCTTCTGATTAGTTCCCATAAAACTGGATAGTAATAAAGTTAAAATCCATTAGTGAGTACAAGACACACAACAGAACTTGTGCTGGTATTTTAAAAAAATTAGAGCCATTATAGCCTCCTGTGGAAGTTTAAATTTAGCACAAATACTTTTTGCTTTTTGGGTTTTTTGCTTTTTGGTTTTTTTTTAATTATTACTTCAGACTGCAGCAATATGACTCTCATTTCCCCATGTAATACTATAAAACCTATTGCGACAGAATGCGGCAGTAGTGACTCAAAATAGAACTGATGAAAGCCATTTTGAAAAGGATAGAGGTACCTTAAATAAGAATTACACAGATTTTGAGTATTTAAGACTTCATCTACACAGAAGGTGGTGCAACAGGAATGGATCTGTAAATAGAAAGTTCTGGCACTGAGGACTCAAAGTTCACATTGTCTGTGTCTGGGAGGCCAATCTAGACCAACACCAGTAGATGTCTGTGAGTGACTGGAGCACTCTGTGCTCTCCCAGAGAAAACCTTGCAGTTTGATTTCAGCTAAAATGGTCCACATTTTATGATATAGAAGCACCCCGATACAGCTTCAATAACCGATGCAGGAGCTCAACCTCACACCTAATGCCACCAAACAAAATTATTCAAAACATCTTTCTCCAGTTCCTGGCTCCTCATGGTGCTTCCTAATTATCAAAGTACAAATCTCCTCTAGCTCTGGCCTCTGCTCCCAAAGCTAAGAAAGAGGCATGACCTGATGGGTTTTTCCAGACCCCCAGCATTCAGCAGCAGGGTCAAGTCACACACAAAATGCTTTTTTTTTTTTAAAAGATGCTATGTAGGGGAATCTCCCCTTTTCTGGCCTAGTCCCTGGAGAGGATGGCCAGCCCAGTCCAAGGGACTCAAAAGCCTTGTCTTTTACTTTGTTGGGCAACCAGCAGGGTGGCAGGGACATTTTCCCAGGTTTTTAGCACTCCTGACTGAGGAGGAAACTAGCCCTGGCTTTCTCTTTCTCTGGTGAAATACCCTAAATACTAAACACCTATTCAAAAAGACAGGCACCCCCAAAACCTCCACCAGCAGCTGGGTTTTAAAAGGGAAGACAGACTAACACAGTGCATAGATGAAGTACAAACCTCTGACAAGTGCTTGGATCAGAGAGTTTCCTCACAGGAAAAACAGTAGACTTTCTCCTCCTGAGGAATAATTGCAGGCCTGGCAGGTGTGCCTGGTGCTTAAAATAAAATAAAAAATTCCATCACTGCACTTTTCAGTGAAGTCCTCTTTTCCTGGATGAAAATCAATTAACTCTTCACTGTGCCTTGAGGCTAACAGACAGGAAAGAGATTAACAACAGGAAAAGAGACTTTAGCTTTATTGTACTGCAGCATAAGGCTCCCCATGCTTGATCCACTCCATGAGTTCTCTAATCCAGAGTCCCGTCTCCACCATGAAAGTCCAAGGTGTTTAAGCACATGCTTAACTTCAAGCATGGGAAGATTTTCAACAAACCTGGTGGAAGTCTGGCATTCACCTCTCCTCCTCCTCCCCCCACACTAGATGGGAGTTCCACACCTAATTGTTTTCTACCCCTTTGAACATTTCCACTCCACAGGCTTTCCTAACCAGTGAAGAACTGCTGAGCTGAGGCCTTCTGCTGTGTTAGAGAAGCTGCTTGTTAGTCCTCTAGTGGCTGGCTTTTGTCCTCAGGCATAACGGTTTATTTGCATGCTTAGGAAGAGTCTTTTTAAATTTCAGTTTAAGGTGATTCTAGCCACTGTTTCAGGCAATGGTCTCTTTCAGTCCTGTTAAATAAAATACTTGGATAAAATGAGGGTCTATGTCACACTGACTAAGCACTGTTAAAACAAAAAACAAAACAAAACAAGTTGTATTGACTGCCTTTCATTTTTAATTCATAGAATCATAAAATGGTAGGGATTGGAAGGGACCTTTAGAGATCATCTAGTCCAACCCCCCTACAGAAGCAGGTTCAACTAGATCAGGTCACAAAGGAACATGTCCAGGTGGGTCTTAAAGACCTCCAGGGAAGGAGACTCCACAACCCCTCTGGGCAGCCTGTGCCACTGCTCCCTCACCCTCATGGTGAAATAGTTTTTTCTTATGTTTAAGTGGAACCTTTTGTGTTCCAGCTTCATCCCATTACCCCTTGTCTTGTTCCTAGCTACAATAGAAAAAAGGAATGTCCCAACCTCCTGACACCAACCATTTAGATATTTGTAAATGTTATTAAGATCTCCCCTCAATCTCCTCCAGACTAAACAGCCCCAGTTCCCACAGCCTTTCCTCCTATGAAAGATGTGCCAGTCCCCTGATCATCTTGGTGTCCCTGCACTGGACTCTCTCCAGACGTTCTCTGTCCCTCTTGAGCTGAGGAGCTCAGAACTAGACACAGGACTCCAGATGAGGCCTCACCAGGGCAGAGTAGTGGGAGAGAAGAACCTCCCTTGACCTGCTCGCCACATTCTTCTTGATGCATCCCAGGCTGCCATTGGCCTTCTTGGCCACGAGGGCACATTGCTGGCTCATGCTTAGCTTATTATCACTCAGGACTCCCAGGTCTCTCTCTGCAGAGCTGTTCTTCAGCAGTTTGACCCCCAGCCTGTACTGATGCATGAGGTTGTTCCTTCCCAGATGCAGGACTCTGCACTTGTCCTTGTTGAACCTCATGAGGTTCCTCTCTGCCCAACTCTCAAGCCGGTCGAGATCCCGCTGAATGGCAGCACAGCTTTCTAGGGCATCAGCCAGTCCTCCCAGTTTGGTGTCATCAGCCAACTTGCTGAGGGTTCACTCTGTCCCCTTATCCAGGTCATCGATGAAGATGTTGAACAAGAGTGGCCCCAGAACCGATCCCTGTGGAACTCCACTGGCCACAGGCCTCCAACTCAATTCTGTGCCATTGATCACCACCCTCCGGGGTCTGTCATTCAGCCAGCTCTTGATCTGCCTCACTGTCCACTCATCCAAGACACACTGTCTGAACTTTCTGATGAGGATGTTGTGGGAGACAGTGTCAAAATCCTTGCTGAAGTCAAGATAGATGACATCCGCTGCTCTCCCTTCATTTAGCCAGCTGATGATGCCCTCATAGAAGGCTATCATGTTGGTCAAACAGGATTTGCCCTTGGTGAAGCCATGTTGATTCCCCCTGATAACCATCCTTCTTATGTTCAATGATAACATTCAGGATGAGTTGTTCCAATTTAAGACAGATAATTACTTAAGATAATCAAGATAGCGGGTAACGAAAAGTGCAGTGTACCATCTTTACATTACACATGACCTTATATCCTATTAGCTGTTAATTTAATCTTCTCCTTAATGTAAATCCTTGACAAATAAGAAACACTTATATATTCCTTATCGTCCTTAGCTGTTTCCAAGCTCTCCAATCTCTGTTACATCATCTTTGAGACAGGAAAACAAATGAATTCTGGTAAGATTTGTATCATACCATTGTAATAGACCCTGGCTTAGTCTCTGCTCTCTTATTTATTTAAATTTTTTTTGGTGATTTCAGGTGGTGCTTACAGGTGATTGTAGAGTAGCTGTAGTGAGATCAAAACCAGATATAATTTAGTAGTCCCATTGAATCCTTTGAGTATGGATTGATTTCTATTTATCACTTAGAATTAAGATCAGCATATTTTCGGTTTGCCTCATTTGGGTAGGACCTTGCCTCAAGCTCCCAAACCATTTTACCTCTCTGTCCCATTGTTACTTTGCTATCAACTCTTACAAAGAGTGGAGACTGCTTTCTCTCTCCCTCTCTACAGTGCTGTCTGTAGGGAAATGTGGTCTTCTACCTTCTCTTTTGTTTCTGTACTTGATAAGATCAGCTTCCTCAAAGACATAGTGGGGCAGCCTGTTCAGTGATGTGCCACATACAATGGTCCTCTTTTGATATAATGATAAACAGCAGACTATATGGAGCAATAAATAGCATCTTAACAGACTGTTTGCACAGACTGTAGATGATCAGTTGCTGATACCCACTCAACTACAGCACAAATATTATAGACTATTTGATCTTTATTTGAAAACATCAGGTTGTGGAAAACAACTTCCTCTATTGTCAGTCTGTTGTAAGAGCTGCCTTGTTCACCTTAAAACCTGCGTGTTTCTAGTTTTAGTTCTTCTGCTTTAGATTTCTGCTTCCTGGATCTTGTTATGCATTTGTTAACTGGAAAACATCAGAGTTACTTTGAAATCTTTGAGTGGATGTTTGTAAGCAAGAATTAAGTTATGTCTTAAATTTCACCTTCATAAGCTAAATCTACAGGATTTCTTTGACAAGACAAACTTTCCAGGCCTCAGATGATTGTCATAGATTTTTATTCAAATAATGGCTTCGTATCTTTATCAAGGAAGGACACTAAAAATGAGACACAGCATTCTAGTGGTGAACTAACTATACTATATTTGTAGACAATATCACCTTCAAATCCTCAGTTATGTATTAAAACATCCCATAACACTTTTGGCCAAAGTTTTATACTGAGAAATCATATGCAATTGTCTGTGTGTTGTGGCCTCTCAGTCTTTCCCAAAATCACTTCCTTGCTAGTGTTAATAGTATGCATTCTCTCAACCTGTTTTTTTTCATACCTATAGTATCTTGTTAAAACACGTATTGTTTGATTGTTTCATATTCATCACATTACCAGGTTTATAATAACACCTGACCTATCCTCATCATTATTTAGCCACTTCCTCCATCCTTATCAGATATGCTTCATAATTTTTTTATTCCATATAAAATGATTAATACTTCTTTTTAGCAGAGAATCAATCTCCACAGAGCCCCGCTAGAAATACTCTCATACATTCATGACTTTTCATTTATAATTTTGTTTTGAGATATAAGGGTTAGGTAATTTTTAATGGTATGGTAGGGTTTTTAATGATCTGCTTTCATGAAATACGTATGTTCTGCATCTGGGCGTAAAAAAAATATTAGGACAGAAAAGAGTTGTTATTAATTTCACCTCTCAAAAGTTTGACAAACACAAGAAAATGGGATTGTCATCAAAGTTTCTACTGAACAGACTTCTTTTTCTCAATGAAAAAACTTCAGCAGAACTAAAAACTTGCAATTCAGAAAACAATCCAATAGGAACATTGCTGTGGTGCCTCCTGAAAGTCATAGCTGAAGTGCTTGAATTTTTCTTTTTAACTCCCTAATTGGCCAACATTTTTGACCTTACACCAGCAACTCCTGAGGTATGACAGTGCATTTTGAGCCTCCTTGCTTCACTATATTACAGGTAAAAGTGGTGAAGCAACATTGAAAGGTAGGAATTCAGGTTATGAATACCATGTCTATATAGACAAATTTGCTATCTGAAAGGAAAATTCACAGCCTTTCTGTGTTTGGATTTTTTGAAGGAAGGATTACTTTTCTGTGGATACTCTTAAAAGTCTTAATATTTATAACATGCACCATTGTCCTGTGTAGAAATGCATTTATATGTTGCCTACTTTTTCTCTTCTTCTTTTTCAAGAAAACACTTAAGCCCATTGACTTAAAATTGAGCACCTACCTTCTTTGTGAGTAAAACTGTCTTGCTTTGTGTAGCCCCCAAATTTCTGGTCTTGAGCACTGAATTGCTTTATACTAATTTGGAGGGTTTTCCCACTCATTCCCCATAACAGCTCAAACTTTTATATTTTGGTTAACTCAATAAATATCTTTACTTTCACCAAATAAACTTCTTATTTCTCCTTAGCTGAAACTCTTGTGCTTATGCCTGTCCTTGAACTAATCCTTCTTTCATAAGACTTCTCTCAGGGTGTGCACACACAAACACACCCTCTCCTCTTTCCTTTCTGGTCTCTCTCCACTGATACACTCCCAATACAACTCTTTAGAAATGACTGCTGAATGCATTTCCTTGTAAGTTTGTCAAATGGGACTAAGCAGGGAAAGCTTTTTCTCAGTTGATGTTATATCAGAGATTTTATTGCACTACAAAGTTGTGTCAAACTCTTTACTGAGAAGATGATGCTTAGCCAAACATATCTGTGTTAGTCGAACTATTTCTCCCTTCTTTAAGAAATATTAGACCTCAATCTGTACAATTGCCTATAATGACTGTAAAAGAGGATTCAGGTGGTTTCCCACTCTGCAATTGGCACTTTGTGTGGTGTTTAACAGGCAAAACACCTCATTGCAAATGCAAATATACTTTCCTGATATGCAAAGAAAATTTGAACCCTGATATAATCTTATGTGAAACCAGTTTTACAACCATCACTACTCAGCTGATTGCATATCTCTTTTGTAGTTTCCTTCCTCTTAACAGAGACAGGATACAGGTTTAACTAATGAGAAATAGTAATTTATTTAGGCAAAATAATTTATTGGCAGAAATCAAGAGGACATTGGTGGTACTGGAACTGTGATGCCTGGAGCAACAGGAATGGTGCTGATGAGGGTGCATCCTCAGCTATGCTGGAGGAGTATACAGGTCTGTATGAGTAACACAGGTGTCTAAGTCATGCCCTTTCTCCTTCATTTGGACGTCATCTGTCTCTTCCTTTTCACTTGCAGAGTGTGTAATTTATACAAAATACTGCTTAGTATTACAGTATTTCCTCATTCAAGATGAAGGTTATATTCAAAATTTTGGTGTGAGTGCAAAGGGAAGTGGTCAGTGAATTAAAGTAAGTAGAAAGTTGCAGCAAAGAAAAACATTTGGCATGTTTCATAAGCTATGGACAGGCAAAGGGACAAGGTGGAAGCTTACAGGAAAAATAACGTTAAACATCATCAATCTTTGACCTAGAAATAAGGAAGGACAAGTGACGGGATATTAAAAATTAGACCATGTCAAAGGCACAGTGAGGTGGCAGCTCTAGACTTCGTTCTTAATTTGATTGCACAGTTGCATTTTACCTGCTCAAAAAAGGCTTTTTCCTGAGCTCTTATGACACTTCCTCATGAATGGGTGTTCAGGTTCTACCTAATAGGACAGACGTATGATTCTTGAAATGGTTTTTAAATGATCACTGCTTAACTTTGAATCCTTAGGCCATAGCAGCCAGAAATACAAATCTTGTTATGAAAACCCTTATATGCAACTTGCCCTTCAATAGTTATACAGCTTACTGTCTTAATTAACTCAATCCAAAAGGTCTAGCATATGGGGACAATATTCTCCTTTATAAATGCAGATATTCCTGCCCTAAGATTGGAATTGCACGTGATCTTTACAGCTGCTCTCCACGCTGTGGGAGACTTCGGTCTGAGACCAGCTCAGCCAACCTGGATGGTTCAGACTTTACATCTATATTCTGGGCTGTTAAATGCACAGCTAATAGAATAGAATAATGAGATGATGTTACTCCTTACTGCTTGGGGTTTTTTCTGGTATTGGCTACCTAGAAAAAGTGGGGTCAGAAATTATGCATGGATTACTCACTGTGTCAGATGAAGGTCAATTAAACTGTCACAAACAAATGGTCAGAGAAGAGCTCCCTGAAGAACAATGACAAAAAAAGTTTTTTCAGACACTTGCAGTGCCTTATAAAACCAGCAATACCAGCACTATGACCAATATACACTTCATTATGGTAGAATGTCAGGATTAATATGAGAGATATCTGTGGTGTCTACTCCAGCAATTATTTGTATATGCACACACATAGGACATGGAGCAGGAGCAGTGGAGAAATGGCACACGATGCCTCTTTGCTTCCCTAACAATGTCACACTTGAAATATGAAGCACTCTCTGAGCTGATGACTTCCTTGTGCAGCTTATACATTATCCTGCCTGGGCAACCACCAAGTTCTGTGCAACAGTACTTCATTATTTTAATTAAGCTTATTGCAAGAGTAATCATGATTGCCATCAGTATCAATCACATGTAATATTTCCAGTGATGTCTGTAAGTGATGAAAGTCCCAACTGACAATAAATAATAATGCTCCTGACTTGAGTTGGCACTTCATTGGACTTCTCTGGGCTGTTCTAAATACTCCAGAGCTTACTACAAAAAGAACTATTTATCTATGACAAAAGTCGGGTCTACATCATATTTGCTTTTACTTCCCAAATGGATACGTTCATACTGTTTCCAAAATTTATCCTTTTGATTATGACGGCTACCATGTCTGAAATGTATTTTAAAAGAAATTAGAGAGGTCTCAATGCTCTGTTGCAGCAATACATTTCCATATATCCTTAATTAATTTTAATTTGAGTAATTCCTTTATTTTCTTGGAAGAAAGCAGAGTATAAAGTTGTTTGGATTACAAAAATGTTTTTGTCATTAGTGAGGAAAGATCTGAAGGAATATCTTTCCAACTCACATTTAAATAATCCCACAGTGTAAAGATGTGGTTGAAACGTATTACTTACATTTAGTCCAGACAATCAGTATAGTTGCTTATTCTTGTCATTGTGTTGCTACAGTTTAAACACCACCTCTTCTGGTTTGTGCTACAAATTTTCTTAACTGGACAAAAACATTTCTGGCATTTTACAAAGAGCCTTATTATTCTTATTTCTTTATATACTTAATGTTCTGAGAGTGACTATTTGGAATTCAGCAAGAGGATACACACAAAATTGATCCAGAAACATGGAACTTCAAATGTCAGTATAATACTTCCAAGAAGTTTCAAAATATTAATATCAGGGACAATAACTCTAAACTATCTTTTTATGACCTCTCATCTGAAAAAAAAAAAAAAGCCACATTTAGGAATATTCAAGAACAGTCATCCACCTCAGCAATAGCTAAGTTCAGCTGTAAGGTCAATAGCTGGCAGTCCAGACTTGTTTTTTCTCTGTTCTTCTTTCTCATCTCTCTCTCCCTTACAAAAGGCAGGCGCTGAGCAGATGTCACCTGGGTCTTTGATGGGTGATAGCAGAGAGGCTTCTTTATGGTATCAAACATTAAAAAAGACAGACAATTTCCCAATTCAGGAAATCAAAAGGCTTTTAATTTCTACATATTGATAGGTACCACAATGCATAAATTCTCTTTAATTATACAAAACAACAGAAAATATAGCATGTAGCAATTTGCAGGACAAGAGCTTCTGTAAATATCCACCTCAGACTGCATGTAGTTATTCAAAAAAGCTCCAAAATAAAACTTATTGGAAGCAGTAATCCAAACGACCACACTGTACAGCACTTTGAGCAGGGCCATACAGCCATCCCCCATAGTCTCTCTGGAGCTATGGGACTGTCCAAGGGCTCAGATTTCCTGTGCAGGGCAGATTCAGGTCTGAGATGGACTTTCCCCTCCTGCCCAGCACTGGCTCTCCACAGGCAGGGACTGAAGGCAAAGGAGCGTGCAGGAGGGGCTGCAGTGCCTCTCTATCATAACGGTATGAACATAATGTTAATGATCTGTGTTAGATGAAGCTTAAGATTTCACTGATTTCAATGATTGCAATGGAAGTAGCTCAGACAACATAGTCTTTTATCCAAAGAAAGCCATCTGAAAGAGTGAACAGTGGAATAACTGAAGGCAGAGAAATTTTTAAAAGTTCCCCTGGATGAAGCAATTAATTCCTTCTACATCACACAGAAAGAGACACGTCTGCCTGAAGCATTGACAACACTGAAGAACATTTTTACATTTCTTTCTTGTCCCCAACAGTAAATTCTTTCATGCTGCCAATTTCCAAATCCATTTTTTCTAATGCCATTATTTTATGTCTGTTTAGTTTAGAAAACACATTCCTCTGTCTGCCTACCTATATTTCCCTTCTTACTGAGGCACTTCAAAACTCAATGTAAAAATGCAAACAGTGCTCTTTTTCACTTTCAGGGGCCTGAACTGAGGAAGTGTTATTCTCAGATCAGACAATTTGGTCCAAAGGGGCACTGTTGTGTCCCTCTTTGTGGCTATTCACTGCTGGAGGGATGTAGCCTGGTCCGTACCAGGTACTTAAGGGAAAGAAACACCTCAGAGATAAACGTCACGTGTTGCAGCAGGAACTCGTCACATGCTTTATTTTCTGAACATAAACACTTTGTAATTTTGCTATGAGAACCAGTCTGTTCCTGGTCAATCCATTCCTCTGCAGACTGTGAATAAAAACCCTTATCCTTATGATTTTGAAGCTTTGTTCAGTACATCAAGTTCAGTACATCACTTCTGTGAATAGGAATTGCTCTTTCCACTTTTTCCGCTTTAGTGCTGCATCCCACCTTTACAAAGATGTCTCACTCTCCCACTTTCTCCTCCTTATATGTGTTAGATATGTCATGTATCTCTTTCTTTATACCATGTTACGACAAGTCACGCTCCTTTGGTGCTTTGGGCTCTTTTTAAAATTACATTTTACACATCAGTAAACTTGTAATGTAGGAACTGCTTTCTTAGTGTTATTTATATCCCTGTGTAGCAAAAGAATTTCTCAGAGAGTAATATGAATGTTATTTATCTGACAGCTCAGCTTTATTGACTGCTACATTTCATATCCTTCAGTACTTTTTGGCAGAGGAGTAAATAACAGTGCTATTAACCTCTAGCACCAGTATAAAAATAGGCAGTTATTAAGGGGTAAATATTACTTTGATTATTATTGCCTCAGTCTGCTTTCTCTGTAAAAAATAGATCCTTTTGTGGATCTAAAAAAACTCCAAATTTTTATTTAAGTTGTAGATATTTATCTGGCAACTTTCTCTGGATAGTTTCTGGTACCTTCAGCAGTAAATAAGGAATATATCATGCTTCAGCCACCTGATTGAATAGGATTGAAATAAGGATATGAGAATAGTAAGAACTGTGCAAGCTAAACCAATGTGCTTAGGGCTGCATTGGCATCTGTCTGTGTTGCATCAGTGGCTGCCTTCTGTGACCCATTCTAACCTCAGATAAATACCAAATGGACTTATGACAGGCCCAGATCTATTACTATTTAAACAGCAGAAGTCTCAGACAGTAGCAATAGGAACAATTAATTCCTTCAGTCCTTTCAGTAGAAATTAAATGGCACACAGGGCTCACATCCTTAGAAGACTTTTTACATCAAGCTTTCTTTGGTTTTGAATATCAATAGATGTGGCATATGTAAATACCTTGGGAACCAGAGTCCCGGCATCTCACCAGGGGTGTTTAGCACCTTGCAGCATCAAGACCTTTGCATGTGACCCTCTAAATCCCCTAAAGTGGTAATATTTCATTACAGACAAGGGAGAGCAGTATAAGTGTCATTTCTGTTTCTATGGCAATTGCAACAGCAGGAAGTGTTAGGGTTTGTTATTCTAGAGAACTCTGGTGCTGGAGGCAACTTTCCTCTTTAAAATCTCATCAGCTTTACATATGGGAAAAAAGTAATGGTTAGCAGGATAAGGATATTTTTAAAATATCTAGTACATAAGGTAGATTTGTATATAAAGTGTAAATGTATATATTGGGTTACACTAAAATGATGTCAAGAATTATTATTCCTGGTAACCATCTGATCTCTAGTCCACCTCTTTCACACTCTCAGATTTAACCTTTCCGTATAAGAGATCAACACCAAATTGAAAGCATCATTACTTCAGACTACAGAACATGCTGAATTTTTTCTTAGCAAGTATTTTTGCTCTGGTAGGTATTTTCACCTTTTTTATTTCATTCCTCAGGTGGCTTATGACAATTGTTTCAGTGGCTCCGAAACATCTGCCTACCTGGCTCCATGAATCACCTCAGGAAAGCAATATCTGTCCTTTCTGAAACATATGACAATGTACAAGCTGTTGTGACCCTCACATGGAGCTTGGCAGCATCTGTGCTAGCGGTAGGATGGGGGCAACCTTTGTGCTCTTAACCTTAATCTTCCCTGATGGCCCAGTGAAAGTATTCAATCTTTTAGGTCTGAGAATAGCATCAGTAGGAAACATCGGGTCTTAGCCTAAAAGAAAATAGAAGAGCTTCTTTATCTGACAGTCTTGACAACGTGAGACATTTTCTCCAGATGTCCTCTGGAGCCCAAAGAGCCACAGGAGTCTTCTTTTTGCAGGGCAGCGAGAGCTGAAATTGGCTAGCAGAAGATCACAGGCTTACCCCTCACAGCCCCCACAGTGGCATGGGTGAATAGTCTCAAGTTTCAGGGTGCAGCTAGCCTTCCCATCTCTGTACCAAATTTGTCATGGCAGGAACATGCTTCACATGACACACAGGAAAGAAGGCTTGTTAACCCTGTACAGAGAAGCATCAGTATGCATATGGACATTGAGATGGGATATTCATGGAGTCACTACAGCAGGAAACATATGAGGCCAGACCTTGAATTTCTTGACACTTATTGTGAGCAAGACTTCATTTGGTCTTGATAAACAGAATGACTTCTGTTTAAAAGGTACGTTCAAAGACCTCGGGAAACATTTGTTGTGGTTTTTTAAAAATGTGAAATCAGTTTGGTGGACCTATTGGAGATCACAATCACTCAGAGACAAAACTGATTTGATATTGTGACCAGACTGAAGCAACTTAAAACAGTGACATTCAAAATTCAGAAAGTAATTGAGGAATGAAGAGTGGCTAAGAGGAGTGAGAATTTGGAAATTATGAGTTTTGAAAATAATAGTGCAGAATGATGAAAATTTTTGAAGTGAGCCCTTTACACTTGGCCCAATTTACTGTGTCTTTTCATTAGTGGAGAAACTTTTGCTACGTGCTCTTCATATAACTAGTCTCATTGTATGCTTGCTGATCAGCTAAGAAGCAGATGGAAAATGAAATTAACTTTAAGAAAGCCTCAGCTAAAGCGCTGTTCTTTGTATACAAACTTGTTTAATAAGGTTATGTCTGTTCTGAGTGTAATTGCTGCAAATCTGATCTTCATCCAAACCTTCATCTTCATTCCAAATAAATTAGTCACTACTAATAAAAAAACCCATACATAGTTTGCAGTCTTACTGAACATGTCTCCAGAGTGACTTTTGCAAATTTGTTGTCATCTGTTTCAATATAAGTTTATCATCTTATTTTAAAAGGTGTCTTTTTAAAGGTTCATTCATGCATGCTGCTTTAAAATTACATGCAGACCAAAAAAATCTATATTGTATATTTTTGTTATCTTTCACTCCTAGCAAGAAGGCAGGAAATTAATGTAGATTCAACAGTATTTACAATGGAAATCACAATGGAGAGTATTGTATCTTAAAATCTAATTTAACTTACTATTTTTAAATGGGTAACAATAATCATGGAACTGTATCTGAAATAAAATCAACACCTATTTCCCAAATAATTGAGTCTTTACCCAAGTGGATTACAGCGCTGATCCAGATAACTGCATTAAGTATAAGGTAGCCCATGTATGATATATGTTATGTTTATAAGTTGGTATAAGTCATAATACAATATTTTTGTTGAAAATAAGGTAACAAAATCACATTGAAAGAGGAGATTTTGAAAGCTAAGGAGGACATTTACTCTTGTAGACTTAGAAAGAAGTCTTCCTCTCCCTCTTTCTGTTCCACTCTCATTTCTTCTTTCATTTGTAGTGAGACTCAAATCCCAAATCCTAGAAAAACAGCAAGTATTTTTTCACTTGGATGTTTATCAGTTGTGATTTTTATCACAAATTCTCTTCTCATTTACTTTTTAAGAAATAGTAAGTTGTGCAGAACGAATTTCTATGCATGTGCTCAGCTTCTGCACAATGGCAGGGCACTGCAGAAGCTTTTGTTTAGGATCAGACCATCTTCATCACAGTAGATTGCTACGCCCTGACCTCGGGAAGAAGTTAAATACCTTGAAAACTCTGGAAATCACAGTTTATCCAAAAGGTTTTTGACCCACGTGACATTGGTGGTGTCCAGTGTCTCATGGATGGATTTTGTGTACCCGTCAAGTTTTAATCTCTCTGACTCCACTCACAGAGGCAAAAGCACTGTCGCATTTCCCAGTTCTACTCTTAGAAACAACTCATTTTGCTAGTAAGGTGGAGCCAAAGGGAGTAATCCTCAAAACTGATAGAGCTCTAAAGGTGCAGGAGCACAGGAGGAAGGAATATACGACCAGTGAAAAGTGGAAGTTTGGGAAAAAGGTACTTGTGCAAGCTTGTGCAAATGCTGCAGCTTAGCTCGGCTAAGCACAAGGGATTTTCTGAAGAACGTTGAACTTCAGTCTCATATGTTTTAATGCTCCAAATAATACTCACAGTTTCCTGATACCTTGGACAGCTTGTGCTTCTTTAGAATCTGATAACCCATGTTTGTTCTACCGGGGATGCTGCATTCACAGGGAATGGTGCCAAAGAAAGAGTCAGAGGAAAAATGGTTATAGGTACAAGGAAATCAGCTCTGCATAGAGATTATATGTCAGTAGGTAATGAACATATCTTTGTCTCTCAATTCTTTATGGTCAAGACAAGAAAGAAGCAACACAGGAAAAGAAAGCTGGAAGGAAAAATATGGTAAAAGGAAGAAAACAGACAAACCAAAGCTTATGGAAGGAACTAGAAAAGATTAGAGTGTTTTATGTGTTCTATTATATTTTCAGTTTTGTGTATAGAATTCAGATTTGGTGGTGAAAAGGGTCATAGACTAAGTGCAACAGAAAAGGAGAGACGAAAAGACTTCACGAAGGTAAGCAGCTATGCCAAAGGTGATCACAGCTTTACCTACTGGGCATAGGGATCATTTAATTAAAATTTATCATAGTAGCAAATTAGCAAGCAGAAACACAAACAAATTTCATAATCACTAATTTCTCTGACATTTTCTAGTATGTCAGATAAATTAGTTCTTATACATCCTTTCTTGCAGTATGAATAATTTATCTTTTAAACTCCCAAAGCATTGGGTCTAAGAAATGTTCATTTTATTTATTAAAACAATAGGAAAAAAAAAAAAAGAAACATCCATCAGCTGCACACTTCTCAGATTCTAAGAGCCCTTTAGAGGGATGTTGTCTTTTCAGAGTGTTGTCTTTAGAAAAGAATGTATTCAATGTCAATACATAGTATATTGACACAGGAAATCCATCTAGTGAGGCATAA
Organism: Colius striatus; assembly: GCF_028858725.1. Classification (NCBI taxonomy): domain Eukaryota; kingdom Metazoa; phylum Chordata; class Aves; order Coliiformes; family Coliidae; genus Colius; species Colius striatus. The sequence goes on from NC_084763.1 coordinate 23,554,420, forward strand.
TACAAAGGAATATTACATACATTTGTGTATGGTGATTTCCACTCTTTTATGTAATTTTATCATTGCATTTTTATGATACAGACATAGCTATACAATCAGGCCAGTCATTCAGGAAATACAGTATTGATGATATTGACATAGTTGACTCAATCTTGAGAACCTTCCATAACAGCATGGTCTAACCACTGTTTCACTTGAGATGAACTGAAGAATGTTTTTAGGCAGCTTCTTGTAATTTGTAATTTTTGCATTTATCTGAATTGCTACAGAGAAGTAACCAACAACGCAATGAAAGACATCCCTTACATCTTCCTACATTTAAATGCATTATCCACACTGAAAGTTATTAAGAGCAAGTTATTTATTTCATACTCAGGGTTTCTGAAGTCTGCAAAATCAGCAATATGGAAATGAGCAATTTTTGCTCATCTCGCATTGTTTAATAGGTTAAACTGAGCACAAACTCAATGGCAGCATGTGATTCACATATAAACTAAGCATTGTTTCTGTTATGGTATACTCTTCTATTCCTTAAGGGCTTCTTCGATTCCCACTGAAGTCAGAGTATTTCCCTTGAAGTAAGATTAATGTATAAAATTCTATACAAGCACTGAGTATGATATCTGTCATAGATGCACAACCCATGGAACTTGGACATGCTACAGTGTGTACTCATTCCAGAGACTTCAAAATCTTTTAAGGCAAAATCTTCCTGCAGTAGTAAGCATGTAATTTTACTGGAAGAATTTTCATTTTTCTAATGGTATTAAGTAGTTTTACACTTTTTTTCCAATGAAATAATATGCATTATTTCTTTTAAATAAAGGAATATTTATTAATTCTTTATTTCCAAGACTTCTGAACTGTTAGAAAATTGATCACCTCAGAAAATACTTTTTGTCATGTGAGTCATTCCTATTGTATAGTTGCCTTGTTTGTGTAAGTTACATTAATTGCTTTATTTGTTTTCTCTCTATAAGCTCTCTATACATATGTATAATTACTGTAAATGGGTTTGTTTTTCAGCTAGTAGGGACTTACAGCTGGTTCTGCAATAGGACTTAAGTGCTGCTGTCATATTAAGTGCCTTTGTTGCTTCAAATCCAAGAGAATCTGAACACTTACCATACAAGGACATGCTCTGTCTATCCCTTAACTCTCACAGAGCTCTGGAGTAAGAAAGCCTTTCTTTCTCCTGTTGAAGCTTAGTCACTTTGTGTTTGAATTAAATATTCTTTAGAACAAATGTGATCACCTGTAGAGATCTTGAGATAAAGAGACCATTGAGTCAGGCCAAAATTAAGGGTTTGAAATACCTGGGGATTCTTCCTCCTCCCAGCTGCCACCCACCTGTCTGCAGCGCATCCTGCACCTCTTTGCTCTTCCCCAGGATATCTCAGCATCGGTTATCACTCAATGTCAGGGGCTAGAGAAAGAACTCCATGAAGAGGAAAGGATAGTGACCTTGTGAGGAGCAGGTAGCATAGTTTATTCTAGCACTTCTGCTTGTCCTACTGTGGCCCAGCCAACCATAGGCTGTTCTTTCTCCTTCCTTCCTCACCATAAATATTTATCTTACACGTAACAGAGTAGGTTCAGCCAAAGTGATTGAATCTAACTTCACACATCACCTGGAGTAATGGGGCCTTTCCAAGAACATGTGCGTGTATGTCCCAGGAGGCAGAAGAACACTTTGGTGCCAGGTCTTTCACATTTCAGAAGAAAGCCCTAATTGCTGGGTTCCTGAGCAAAAGGCCACATCATACCATTAGCAACCCTTGCCAGCTGTAAAAGACATGCTCAGGCACTGAAAGTGTGTGCCTAAACATTAGGCATTATAATACCTTTTTGGAGACTACAGACATACAGGCAGGGCATTGATTTCACCTGGAAAATTAAAAGCTCTTCAAGAACTTTTAATGAATCTTTACTTTGGGACATTTAGTAGCCTTGAGGATATTAGGACTTTGCACTTGTTCCCAGTCCTGAGTCCTAGCTGAGCTCACCTAGTTCAAGGCACAAAAACCAATGAATCCAACATGGTCTCACTGCATTTTATTTTCTGCTGTTCCTGGATTCAATTATACAGCCAGATTGGTCTACAGAGCAAGAGAGCATCAGGTTTTCTCCCACTAGTGCCATCTGGAAGGATTATTACAAGAATTAATGAGTTGCCAAAATATTTTTGTTGCAAATTTCCACTGCATGCCTTATGATTGTCACGGAGGGACACTTTGCTGGCATGGCCATTTCAATAAGACCTGATAATTCCTGGAATTCTCAGAGATAAAAAAGCTGTCACCACATAGTGCCTATTTAACATGCGTATTAGGAGTGGCTTGGCAGAAACTGGAAGCCTTTGCCTAATGAGAAGTGTGGCAAGAAGATGGAACTCCTCCCTGCACCGACATTTTCTCAGCATATTCAAGACATGTGGTAGGAAAGAAGTTCTGCATGTGTGGACTGCTTTTGGTGTTGCAACTCTGTAAGGATCAGCCCTCCACAGCAAGGGAGAGCCAAGTGAGATGGTTTTGCTTTGTGAACATAGTATGAATCCCTTCTAAATTCTTCTTTCTCTTACTGCCAAAGCATTGGATGAATAAGGAACTCAGAGACATATTGCTTGTTTGGATTAACAAACGAAGAAGAGTCTATGAGACAACTATGACTTTTTAATAGTTGCTATTCAAGTGAAGTATTTTACACCCTTGTCTTTCTCCCCCAAAACAAGCATACTTCTGCTTCAGAGTGTTTGTAGTGCTTCTACATTCTGCTTCTGCTGGAAGATTAATCTTTCTGTTTCTAACAAATTGACAGAAATATGATCACTGAAAACTTCAATCAATTTATTCTGAGTTGACCTCTTTATACATGAATCTGTACCACCAAAGGAACGGTTAATTTTCCCACAAAAAGGCAAAAAAAAGAGAACCTACAGTTCTTTAGCTGTCTAAATAATCTTTTAAATTCACATACAACAGATGAATAATGTCAGGATTTGTGTTGTCCCTTGACTTCTCCACATCCTTCCTGGTGAGTGTTCAATTACGGAAAAGTTTTCTCTTCTTTACATTGGAGAGTTATTTACTGTATTGATGTGCAGAGTAAATCAGTTCCTTGGTACTGCTGTACTTAATATTAAGCTATGAGTTTCCAAGGAAGAATGTAACGCATGAGCAGAAGTTGCAAATTAGGAATTTTTTTTTTCAAAAAATATCAGCCTCTTGGGATAGTTTCTATCTTCCTTTCAACACTTCTCTCATGTTTTTGGCAATAATAGCAGGAGTAAGATAAAAATCACACAATGAGCTTGTTGTTGAGTTTATTTACTACTTACAGAGATGAGATATGTGGTTAGTAATTAAAAAACATCTCATCAAAATGTATCTTTCCCCATCCCTTTTATTTTTATCATATTAAGTTCCTAGAAGCAAATCTAATTACTCCTTAGCTGCCCTACGTGAAACAGAAACTCCTCAGCTGCCCCACAGTGTGACAGAAAAACATCACATCACAAAACACATGACCATCACCTGTGTGCATTTCACCTGTGTGTCCTGTTTCAATGACAGAATATGAAGTTACAAAGAGGACTGACATACAGCAAATACAAGGCATATACCTGAGAAGGAGACGGCAAATAAAAAAAGATGGACACTTGTCTTAGAGGTCATCTTTTGCTCTTAGCAGCTTGTAGAAAGCTAAAGTGAGGTTGCTGGCTTGGAGGGGAAACTCAGCAGTTAGTTAGCCATGTTCCTCAAGGTGGGTCCATAAATCTGTCTGGCGAATATATGAAATGGTACAACCCTAATAAGTGTAAGCCTACACCACAAGACAGCTAAAAGCTGTGTCTCCCCAGCTTGCTGGTAAATATCCCTTTCTCTCAGAAGAGTTTCATTAGCTAGGGCACTACCCTCCCTATAGCTACATGGCTGGCAGTCAGCTCAGAAGCTGATTGCAGCAAGCTGGCAGTGGCTCATAATATAACAGGGCAAACGTGTTAAGTGCTCCCTGTAGAAAATCCAATATCTGTTGGCCAACAGACTTGTAAGAGGCTTTGTCTCACAGATGAGTCCTTTTCTTCTCCTACATGATCATCAGTGGTGAAGAACTTCCAGGCTGCCTTGTACTCTCTGCAGCCCTGATGATGTTTACACTTGAAGAGAAAATAACCGAGTTTGTGTGTCCCATTTGTAGAATGTGAACAATGTCCTGTCTTGTGAGTAATCCAGTGTGGAATAAATGACCTGAAATGGAGCACTTGGAGCCCCACCATGCTATTTTACCGAGTCACTTTGCAAGGCCACGGACATATTTGCAAGAAATATTAGGCTCAAAGCCATGCCTCAGGCACCACATCTTGATTTCATTTTTATAATAGTCCAAATCTGAACCTCTAAAATCTGGGGAAGTTAAAATCTGAATCCAGATTTTATGCAGACATAAAATCTAATAATAACAAACTCATCAGGAATATAATGGCTTCCAAAGACCTGGCATGGAGAAAGTATTAACAAAATATAAAAGGAACAGTTAGGAAAGACGTTACTGATAAACTAAATTAATCCTTTGTATTTGTGCATACTAAGAGGACCTCAACAAGATTCTTAAAATAGAGATGCTCTTTAAAGGGATGAATCTACTGAGAGGTTGTAGGTGTCCCATCCCTGGAAATATTCAAGGTCAGGCTGGACAGAGCTCTGAGCAACCTGATCTAGTTGTAGAAGTCCCTGGTCATTGCAGATAGATTGGATGACCCTTAAGGATCCTTTACAACCTAAACCATTCTGTGATGCTACATTTCTATGGTTCTATGAATCTAAGGATCATTTTGATGTTTCGGGGTTAATAATACAAGCTGTAAAATAACTCATTAAACAGAATACCCAGAAATTACCACAGTTGGACAGTATTCACACAAGACATCTAAACAAATTTAAGTACGAAAGTGTTTTATTAATTATGGTACAGGCAACTTACTGACCTAATATGCCTTATTAATAGATGAATATAAAGTAGCAAAGTTGATATAAAAAAGGATTCTTGGGGAGATTATGGGAATTACAGATCCGTAAATCTGACTTCTCTGCCATGCACCCTACTAGAGATTATAGTAGAGAGCTAGGATATACAGAGATAACTGTGCCATAACAGGGAACAATCAACAAGGCAACAACCAGGATCAGTCCAATGCACAGTTTCAAGGGCAGTTTTTGCTGGGGAAAAACTCAAACACACATTGGGCATGGATTAATGAATACAGGAATTTCACCTTTAAGTCTGTTTTCATGGCCTTCTTGTTTTGAAGGTTTAGTATATCTTCTATCATTAACACTCTGGTAATTTTCCTTCCCTCCTTCAGGCTCAATTTAGAAACAAGTGAAAAGAAAAGATGTTTTCAAGTATGAAAGGAGAAGGGTGCTTAAGGATGAAAGAGAATGTGTGGATCATTAAGTTTCAGACAAAGTAATAATGTACTAGTGCATGCTTAGTATGGGGAAAATGAAGAAAAACTAAAAACGAAATAGTAACCTCTACAGAAAATAGTCTTTAAATAACAGATTTTAAATAGCTTCTTAATTTTTAATCAAAATCCTTATTTTTTTAAATATCACAATGTATGCCCTTATGCAAGTCTCTATTGAAAGTAATTTGCACTTCTGATCAACTGCAGTAAATTCGAAGTATTCATATCACATAGTAGTGAGGTATCTTACCTGGCATTTATGGGTTTGGGTTTTTTTTTGTTAAAGCTGTAATGAAGATTGCATTTGCTTTACTTAGTGTAACAATAGTTGTGCACTATTTACCTTTGAATTACAGTGGCACCAAGCACAAATTTGTAGCAGTGTGGGCATCTTATCATAACTCATTTTCATGCATTCACATTAAATTTTCTTTCTGCAGTGCTAGCCTGCATACAAGAGCCTTGGGAATGGGAAAGGGGTGTTGGGGGCATGAAGGCTCTCTGGCCAGATGCTGGATTGGAATACAGCTACATAGTTTCTCTTCCAGCTCAGGACCACTGTGTCTGTTTTCTGCTAAAGGATTTGATCAATAATCACAGACCCCTGTGTCCTGTCCTGGCCCAATTCCCTTACTCACAGTAGTGCAAACAGTCCCCAACAGACGTGTCCTCTGTGGTTTGGGTGATACACTGCATATGTTTTTCTCTCACAGTTAACTTGTCCTTCCTTGAGTCTCAATCATGAAATTTGCCTCTGCATGCCGGTTCTATAACCTTGTGCAGAATTTACAACTCTGATAAACGTGTACTGTGCTTCCTCCCTCCGAGGTGCCTGCTTTTCAGTAAGGAGGGAAGTGATCTGTTTATATTTACAGGCTATTCCCTTGCCAAAAATATCACAGAAATGAAGGGTAGTTTTAACAGATACCAAGCCTGTCAATTTGGCACGTTAATACTCCCACGACTGACCTTGGTGGTTTCACACGATTCTTTTTTTACTGTGAGCTGTTTTGCTGCCACTGACAGACAGCGAATACACATATTCTGCCTGTCAGGCACTGGCTAGATTTTTTGGCTGAGGTTAAGGAGTTGGCAGGTTGCTCGTCCTGTGGCTGTACTTGTGGTGTGCACAACACACATTGCCCCCACCCCCCTCCCTCTATGAAACTCAAGCTGAGGCCTTTATGGTTTGTAAGCAGTAATTCTAGGAGCTGAGCAGCTATCAGCAAGCTAGCCTGAGCTGTGTTAAGCTTGCCTCAGTTGGAAGTTGTTCTATGTTATATATCACTCAACAGATCTATACACTGTGGCGCTTAAAAGAACAGAGCTCTGTCTTAACTTGTAATCATTTTCTTTGAACTCAGATACTGTGAGAAACACCAATAAACCCAGCAGAGACTATTTCTTACCGAGAAAGTGGGACTGTACAGGAATGTGGTTTTGAACAACAGGCTCACAGATCTCATAAGCAGTAGGGTTGCTGGAGGAGGTAAAGGGGCACACATAGCATCTTGGTGAGAAACAGACTAATTGCCCTTATCCAGATCACTGGCACTACGTAAAAGAAACATGTAAAAATGGAAACATGCAACCGCTGTGTCATTGTATTGTGCTAACTTACATTCAAATTCCTGGTACAAGAACATCAACTTGGGAGACACAGAACACTTATACCTGTATTGAGTCTGTTGATGCATTTCATCAGCAGCCTAAGAATACAGAAGTTTACAGGAAACTAATAGCAAAAAATTATTAGAGAAGTCTGAGCTAAACTGATTTGCACATTTGCATGGAAGTGCACACACAGGCAAAACCATATGACTTCAAGAACGGGGAGAGAAAAAAACCTGATCCCCAGCTTAATTTCCCTTCTGTGTGTCTAATGGATCCCAGCCAGAAACATTACATCTGATCATCCTTCAGTTTTGAAAGGGTTTTCTAACTGAACTTGCATCCAAATGTTTCTTTTCAGGCCTATGTTAATGCATGGCTGTGTGTATTTACAGTAAAGCTGCATAGCTGTTCATATTCGCATGAGCAATGTCTCATAGCTGTCTGACAATTTAATGAGACATTTTGAATTTTACCTAAGGCATTCTCACCAGTAGGAAATCCTGTTAGATTTACAAGTGTCCATCTGTTAAAATCCTCCAGAGTCATTTTAGATGCTACACTGTTTGTTGGGTTTTGACCTCCTTTGCTGTGATTGTTCAATTAGTTCTGTTGTGTTCAAAGCACATTTGTGCTGTGCATCTTGGAAAGCACAGTAGTGAAAGAGCAGCCATTTTTAAAGCTCCACTTTGATGAGATTAAAATGCCAGCCAGGATGTGGCATCCATTCCTACTTACTTATTTTCCAGGGAAATGCAAGCTAATGATTCCTTATTTTTCCTTGTGGGGCTACCCTAGTGAGCAGAAGTGCTACAGTGCCTAAACTGAGTTTGATGCACTTAAACTTTTTTTTTTTTTTTGTCCTGTTAATGCATCTTGAAGGTATTAAGCAGGATCAAGTGGATTAAGGTTTCAAGGGTCTTTGAATCTATTCAAAGACCTGCAAATGACACTCTATTTACCATTCACTTTCTGAATCAGTTACCTTACCCATTAAATGGGCATAATACATATGAAATGTGTGGGAAAAAATTCGTGCAACATTTGAAAATCTTTGGGTGAAATAACTGCCGAATTCCAAAGCCACCTCTCTTAAAATAAAAGCAGCCTGTTCTAGTTTCCTTGATGTGTTAATGACAGCTACTCCCTCCCTTAGCTTTCTACCCCTCTGAAAGTGCAAGAACAAATTCAACTCCTACTGCCAGAGAAAGCAGAGGACGACAGATCAGTGTGGCTTACACCTACACTTCATAAGCTCTTTTGGCAGAGACACTCAGACCCTGTCAATACTACGAAGCCAAAATGGCTCTGCTTTGTCCCATGCAGAGACTTCTCTACAGCTCTCTTATCTGCACAGCTCAAGCAAACACCACAGCCATAAAATACATCCTTTCTGTATGTTAAGCATACTGAGCCTGAAAACTATATTGAGCAAGGGTTACAACAATTGCATCATAAGGTCATAAACTTATAATTAACTGTAACTAAATACACAGAGACTGTTCTTCTCTCCCTGCCTTACTGACGAACTCTATAGATATTCTTTTCCCCCCTTTTTCTTCCCAGCTGCTGTGCAATGCCTCGGTAGCATGGGAGGACCCTTGGGCTGGCATGTAATTTTAAATCTTATGGAAGATGCCCACTGCTTTTGGGGAAGATACTGTTAGTGTATTTTGTATAGCTAGAGCAATGAGATCAGTCCCAGGGTGCTAGAAGCTGTACAAACTGTAAAAAGATGGTCTTTTCTCTCTCTCTTAAAAGACATTTAACACCAGAGGGATAGAAGCTGATGAGGAAGCAGGGGTATCCACTGTAAGCAATGGGTTCAATAGCCTTTTTGAGGGCAGTGTGTTGGAGTAGAGCTTCGAGACAGCATTCATATGCATGTAATAAGTTTGTTTGGTAAGGATTTGGGAATATACTTTCCATATCTGAAGGAAAATAGATGAGAAAGCATAAAATATTTTTGGGAATGCATACTGATGGGAAGTGGAAGCTGGAAGTGTTAGAAAGAGATGTAAAAGAGAGTGAGCACATGATGTGAGGAGGCCTGAAAATGCAGACGTGCCACAAGTGGGAGGTGACATGAAAAAGCATGATGAGCACCAAATGATGGGCTAAGAAAAGGAACCTGATAGTAGCATTCTCTTCTATCAGTCTGCTGACCAAGGCCAGAAAACAAAACAGTCCTCCCCTGACATCTATGCTGATGCTGTGACTGGGGAGTATTTGAGGTTGTGACAATACAACAGCCACAAGAGCTGGATGAGAAAGACCGTTTCTTGAGTTTTTTGTCTGCATGTGTGCAGGATGCACAGACCCAGAGAAATGCCTAGTAAAAAAATAGTGTCTGAGTTATGAACTAGTGTGTACCACTAGGGTGGTGACATGCTTCAGGGTAATTAAATTAGGAAATAGAGGGTAGAGGTTTGATTCTGGAAATATACTGAATATTGAGTGTTCTTTTCACATTGAGGATGGGTTTAGTGGTGGGATAGTTAATGGAAATCTTCATATAAGGTTATCATGATGTTGTTTTTCCTGTGGACTTTGTATCACTGGAGAGCTAAGACCTCCACACTATATTACCATATATCGCACAAAGTTTTGTTGAGTGTGCTAGGAATCCTCAGGCAACTCCTGACTCTGATTCAGCTTCCTTTTTAATTGAGACACCTCAAATTCAGAAATAATTTCTAATATTTAAAGGAGCCAGGAAGATGTAAGATCCCAGTCAAGCTAAGATGACTGAAAGTAAATGGGGGTGTGGGTAGGAATCTTATGTAGCGTGATCCTTTTATTCATTATGACACTCTCCCTAGACTTTCTTAAATTTACTACTTTCAATCCTCTCTACTCTGCCAGTTGTGAATTCTATATAGATCTCTGGATATGTGATCTCTGAATTTGGTCCAGTGAATTTAAAAGGGTCTAAGTACTTACCCGTGTGCCAAAATGGAAGAGTTAAGCAATAAAAGACATTAGTAAGTGAACATTAATGCCAATAAGTAACAAGCTATATTTTTATTTCAGATGTCATCCCCCAGGGAGCACGTTACATAGCTGTGCCACTGCAGCAGGAGCCTCCCAGGGCACTGTAACTCAGTGGCACACCTATTCCCTCAGGTGATCATTCACCTCTGGCCTAAGCCAGAAATAAAATAATATTCCACCCTTCCTCCCCTAACCCCCTCAAGCATTCACCACCTCAGCTGAGCTGGTGAGCAAAAATGGACCCCAGGCCCTACTCATTTCCCACCCTCCAATTTCTAATTCCCAGAGAGGAAATAAGCAGCTGTGTGGCCCTGCTTGTTTCATGCACCTGGACAAAGCCAGGATAATCTCTGTGGGGTTGTAAGTGGGTTGTCATTCCCTCAGGCAGCAGCATACTACACACATGTAAAGCAGAGTTTTTCTCTCTTCTGGCATCCTCACAAGTAAGTTCAACTAGCATGTCCCCTTTCTCCTACAGTCAAGAGACTTTTTTACCTCTGAATTTGGGTGCAGTAATCCTCACCTGAAAATCCAAACCTACATCCCACCTTATCGCCATCCAAGGAATACTGGAGTTTCTTCTCACCCTCAAAATACTTTACTCTGGAGCTAGATCTGGGCTCCAAAATGGTCACATCACTGCAAGGCAAAGTGCTGTCAAATCGATCCATTAGGCAGGGTCCCAGCTGGGAAGGGGGTGACACTCCTCAGGAAACAATGGAAATATTTGGAGCAAAAATAACTACCATTTTTAAACGCATTTATTGCAAAGGGCAGGTGGAAAATGGAATTAGATGGAAGTCTCAGGGTACCTGTAACAATAGGGAAGATGATGGCAATGGTCCAGAGCAGCTGGAGCAAAGCTCTCCCTTTGCTTACCCCAAATTTGCTGTGCTCCAGCCAGATTTTGTTCTTTACCCCTACAATGCTTACATTGGGTCCTGTATATGACTTGGGATGGCATGGCAGGTGTCTAAGTCATGGCATTTCATCGCAGCCAAAAATCCTCAGAAGGAAGCGCTAAGGCCTACAAAGTCCTCTGCCACTGTACTTTATATCTCCTCGGAAACTTGTACAGACTGTACCAGTAAGATAACTCTGTTGCTTGCATGAGCTTCCACTGGGAAGCTCTCCAAGGATGAGTGTATGAGCAAACATCACCTCTGCCTGTCTGGAACATAATTCTTTTTACAGTACGTTACTGTAGATGGCTAAAGATGAGAATGAAACAAAACAGATCAAGAGGAACTTGATTTCAAATGCATCCCCCTTTCTTAGGAAGACAGGCTGAGAGAGTTGGGGTTGCTCAGCCTGGAAAAGAGAAGGCTCCAGAGAGACCTTACTGCAGCCTTTCAATACTGACAGGGGGCTTATAAGAAAGATGGGAGCAAATTTTATAGTAGGGCCTGTTGAGATAGAACAGGTAATGGTTTTAAACTAAAAGAGGGTAGATTCAGACTAAATATAAGGAAGAATTTTTTTACACTGAAGGTGGTGAAACACTGGAACAGGTTTCTCAGAGAGGTGGTAGATGTCTTATCTCTGGCAACATTCAGGGTCAGGTTGGACAGAGTTCTGAACAACCCCATCTAGCTGAAGATGTGCTTGCTCATTGCAGGGCAGTTGGACCAGATAGTCTTTAAAGGTCCATTCAAACCAAAACAATTCTGTAATTCCTCTAAAAAGTAGTTGACCTCTTTAATCAGTGCAAATCACTGAACAGAGAGACCACAGCACCCCTAATGGAGAGAAAAAAAAAGGCACATTTGTTCTCTCACTGCTCCAGCAGAGATGAAGAGTCCACAAGAGCTTCAAAGGGATACAAGCATGTACAGTAGTGCCACAGTCACCAAAGGAAATGACAATAGCTGAGAAAGTGGGTAGAAGCCCTCACTTCTCTTCCTTGGGTGGCAGGAGCATACCCCAGAGGTCTGGTTTCAGAACAAACCTAACAAAAAGCAAATAATTTAAAAACGGAATCTTACATGTTTAGTAGGTTTGATAGCTCATGGGGTGCTTTGGAGAGCAGGGTCAATCAAGGACTTGTACAGAATCTCAAAACTAGATTTTCAACATCTGTGGATGGCAAAACTCCTTTAAAGACAAAATTCACCAGTCTTACTGCAACTATCCTGAGTTACACTGGGCTGTGGGGTGGTCATAAGAACTTCTATAAGCTTATATAAAGCTGCCAATCCCACTCTTGCTGTGATCGCTGGAACACCCATTAACTACAATATCTCAGTCTGCTTTGTGCTGGAAATGAACTAACACTCAGTTAGGCTGATAGCTGAGGCAATTTCATTTTAGTTTTAAGAGTAACATCAACTGAGCCATGCCCAGAAAAGACATGTGATTCATTCATGATTTTAAATGAACAAATGAAAACGTCAAAAAGAACATAATTGACTGAAGAAGCAAAGATGGAAACCGGCTATGTTTACAGAAATATAGCGACTTATGAACATTCACTGAAGTTGGAAAAAATACACATGGGGAAAATTTCTGTGTGTGAAAAATAAAAATAGGAAGCTATCAAAAACATGGGAGAGTGACTGGTCAATTAAGTACTGTGTAAAGATTTCCAATTTTCTTGTAGTAAATTATTTATTTAGCCCTTGCATGCCATCAATATATTTTACAAGTTTAATACCCAAATTATAGCTACCCACCCATTTATGGCCTTGTAAATGAGTCCTGACTTATCAATGTGAATTCTTGTTCTAGGCAATGTCAAATTTAGATTGGATTTGGATGTATTGCTTTTACCCTTATCAAGAAGGTTTGCCAGTGTGGTATTTTATTGCTATATTTAAAATGGAAAGTGCTTTTAAATAGACTTGCCTGGATAGCACAACTGATCACAGCTCAGATATGTCATTTCCCAACTTAAAAACCTGTCCTAATCTAAGTAGGAGTCTTGGAGATCCAGCACAACCCATTTATACTGAATGTGTTTCTTTGCAAGCTCAATCTTTTGCGATGTAGTAGAAGAGCTATTGTAGCGACAATTACTTTAATCTTAAGTAAGGACGGCTGGAGCTCGTAGGAATAAAACCAAATGGTAATCTGTATGTTTCCTGATACTTTAAAAGCAAAACAAGCAATAAAGAATGCAAATGAGAAAGTATAATGACTTCCTAAAATACCTTACATTGTATTTGGTTATGCTTAATGGCTCTTATTCATGTTTCAGTTTTTAGCAAAGGTAGGAAACTATACACTAAAGGTGAAGGAATTATCAACGAAGGAGAATAGTATGCAAGTGACCAACTAATCATAAGAGCAGAAGAAAATAAGAACATTGTTGTGTAAAATGAAATCAAAGCAATGCAAGTATCTGGAAAACAGAAGAGAAATTGAGCAGAAACATTACTTGCATTTGACTAACTAAAACCAGGATGTGGTCCAGTGTAGCAGTCATTTGGAAGGTTAATAAAAACAACATTTGTATTCATGACATCAAAGCTAGCTGAGATTTGCATCTCTGCACCAAAGAGCATATCTTGTAAGAGGACAAAACAGAGAGGTAGAAAGCAGGGGAGAGGTTTGTAACAGATGAAAAGGGTGGTCATTTTATTATTACTGCAGCCTGCTACTAACTTTTCAGGGCCACAATTTTTTTAGAGCATTAACTGTCACCAGCAGAAGACCCTGAGGCAGAAAGTGGGAGGAAAGCCCAGAGGAAAAAAAGAGAGGGCTGAACTGAGACATGCTCAAGGGAGATGAAGAACTGGAAACTGCCAATCGCACATAGGGCTGTCGAGCAGATTTTTGCACTCTGACGTCCCAGTACTTAAAATAAGTGCACTCCTGGGGCTCAGCAAAGACATATAGCTCCAGCAAAGCATGCTACATCCCTACACAGAGCAACCATGGGGAAAGAGGTTATCTGACAATAACACAAACAAAGCTTTGGTGATGGAATCGTCTGCTGACAGACAACCAGAGGAAGAGCAAATGAGAATTACAACAGAATAGCACAGGTTTGGCTCAGTAGGGCAAGCATAACAGATTGCATGCAGCAGTTAAGTGGGCATGAAGATAGCGCAACTGGGAAAGCAAACAAAGCTGTGGATATGGGCAGGCAAGTACAGATCCAGCTCTCTAGCTGATCAGGCTCAAGTTCCCTATTAACAACATATGGCTGCATCAGAGTAGGCAAGCATACACAGCAAGAGAGAAAGGAGCTTCCAGGCAGACATTTTGCAATCGTTGACGTTAGATGTATCTCATGCACCGTGAGCAGCCCAAAAGCTTGACATCTCAGCTGGCTAGACTCCTGCAATTGTCCCTGAAGGGAGACAAGCTCCTCCTGAGATCTCTTCACACCTCTTCTCACATTTGTCTTATGATGGGATGAAAAATGTTCTTTCTCTCAATGTCAAGTTTAGACCAGGAACCACAATTTTTTAGATAAGTGACAGTGCAATATTTGATCCAACCCTTAGTACATACATCTGTCCTGTTCAAAGAGGCCAGGACCACTGAAATCAGTTGCCTACCACTTGCCATTCTGCTAGACCTGTGGCCAGTATCTATGTCTCATAAATCCCACCTTGCACCACCCAGCTGACTTACTTTGAAACCACTTTTACTTGCAAAGACTGCTACGGTTATTCAACTCCATTACATATAACACTTTTTCTTGAATCCACAAAAGATTCTTCTTTCTGTTCACACGTGCACTTGTTGTGTACCTTAGCCCAGCACAGTTGTTTTTTGGAAAGTAATGTCAACAGTAATCAGCATAGATGACCCATGTATATTGTGATAATTTGCCATTTGTCTGCTGCCACTCATGTGGCTGAGTTATTTTGAGGGGTCTGCATTACAGATGAAGGCAGGTCCCTATCCAAAGATTCATGACTTCATTGGGAGCACAGCTCTTCCAGCATCCAGTACTTTTAATAACTTCATTCTAAATCAAGATTGTATACTGGTGTCTTAGAACACCCCCTCCCCCCAGCTAATTTGTTTTGGGCACTGTTCCATGTCATGTTGATCTCTCTTGTGAATTTAAAAATGCATCATAACCCTGTTATCTCTGTCAAATTCCCTCTTTAACTATTTTCCACGCTTGTTCCTGCTCTCACTGAATGCAGTCTTCAAATTCCCATTGTGTTCATGGGCATAAAGATTGGGTCATTGAGTCCTGCTAGTATTTCAGCTTCAGGCTTATTCTACGGTTTCTGTCCCACATGTTTGTGTTGTGTTTTGGAACTGCTAAACAGCATAGTCCACTTGAAGGAGTCATATTAGCTGTGAAGCATCACATAAAGTCTTGTCAGGATCTAATTCTCCTAGAAGAAATGTATGTTGCAGAAATGCAATGTATTACATAGAATCACAGAATGGTATTGTTCATATATTTCTAGTTAATCCTCTGTATTTCATAATCAGCTCCTTTTTTTTTAATTAGTTAACATAACTGTATAATTGTGGTCACATTAAGACTAAAATTGTGCCATTGATGCACTGTAGGAGTGAGAAAGAGTGAGGGGAAATCTCCTATTGAACTATAAATAGCCCTTACAAAGTGAAAACAACCTAATCCTTGTTAATCACAAATTAGGAAGGACTGTGCCAAAAATAGCACAATGATGGAGTGTCAAATCAAACGCCTCTGTGCAGGTAGTTTGTACAATATCAGGTGACTATAACTGTTGTGGGAATATCCTTGCTCAGGAAAACAGTCTAACTTGGTGCCAACCAGCCATCAATGACCGGCTTTCTCAGTGACTCTTTAAAAGGCACCTATGTAACAGAAATGGGTGATACGGTCCAGTCCTTCCAAGTTACTTGATCTCACTGCCAGTACAGTATAGTTGTTGTAATCCAAAACCAGGCAATTGTTTGTACAGTAGTTAGTGTAACACAAATCTAACAATGGCTGTGCCAGATAACTCCTACACAGCTTCTGAGAGCACTGTGAATATGTTTGTATTAACAATTCACCCTGTAGGGTCTGCTAAAATGTTTTCTCTCAGCAAGCTAAAGGTCTCCTGGATTTTTAGGCTTCATGACAAAGCCTCTGGCTCATGCAGTTTGATCAGTTTCTAAAGTCTTGACTATATTCAAATATGTTATAATAAGAAACTGCATTTTTTCCACTCCTAGACTCCCCTCAGAGTGTTTATTATATTACACACATTACATAAGCAGGCACTTTAATTTCTTTATGAGTTTTCCATAAACCCTTATTTACTAATGGCTAGCCTGACTTTGTGATTCAGCTCTAAGATTTGACCTTTCCTAGTAATGGGAACCTGGTTCAAATAATGTTTATGGTACCTTTAAAAAGAGACATCATAGAACTGAAAAAAAAAAACCCAAAACAAGCCATAATAATGATGATAAAAATATTTCCTCTATATGATACTTTTGCCAACTTTCTTTCACAGGCTGAATAGTATCTTTCCAGAAGCTTTTAGCATGTACCTTTATTTTTTTCAGCTGTGAATTACAGGTTGAAAAGAAAAAGCAGAAATAGACTAAAGTTGGCAAGCTCTGCTGAAAGGTAAAACTCATTACCTTTGCTAAGAGTTCCACGCCCAGCAACCAGGCTCATTAACTTCATGGGTCTTGACTGACAGCCTACTTCTTCATGGTTTAAGAACTTCAAAAGTTTCCCTATCTTTACAAGCTAGTACCACTGATATTCCAAGACGCTGGCACTGGCAGACCCAGAGAAACAGGTGAGATTTTAATTTGAAGGTAAGCATCTCCAGCTGGATAGGAGTCTCCAGATTGAAGATTCCATTCTGAGCCACTGTTGGCCTCATCAGAAGCTGTATCAGCCTTGCTCAGGTGATAAAGAGATGGTAGGATTAAACTGCTGTACTGCTCTATGACATGCTACCATCCCTGGATTTGACTTTTTGGGGAAGCAGTTTAAAGTAATTCTGGTGATAGCCAACCAGAAGAATTTTTACTGGTACACAAACAGAAGTGAAGAAGAATTTAGAAAAACATTTGGGAAAAGCTTCCCACCTCACAAACAAGCCTAGTTATTTACTAGCTAGGCCTGTGCCTTAATACACTTGCAGTTACTTTCAAAGATGCACTACAGGGAGATCTGCTCTTAATTACCTTAAAATACAGCCACAGGAAATGGCATAAGGCTGTGATAGGCTTTGCAACTTTGAATTCCTACTTTTAATCGGCATTAGTCATTTTAAATTCAGCTTTTTTAAAGTCTTAGTAAAATTGACCTTAGAGAACAATAAAATGGCAATTACGTATGACAAAGGTATGGAGCAGAAACAATTAGTTATTACCTCAATAAAAGAAGAAAAGATGGGACCGTGAACCTACTTACCAAATTCAAGGAAATAGGATAGGCTGCTTGACCTTAATGAAGAAAACCCAAATATTTGGAGAAGGTATTTTTTGTGTACCTCTCCAAAGAAATCAAGCCATTTATCAGTTTACTACTGATACTGTTCTATATTAATTTAATGTCATTGATCAGTCACTTTGATAAATTATGATTTATTTGATTGTATTACAAGTTTCTTAATATATCATCACATTGTGCAAAACGTGCTGCAATGTACCCTGAATAGTCACTAGGTGGTAACATATGCAGATTCGAGCATGCTTAGCCAAATCCTGTACATCCTAATGTAATGTTTGTACATGCTAGAGAAACTTGGTCCATCTTCTGATAGAATGATCTGAAGTTTTATGGTGTCTCATGCTGTTTGATAGAGACAAAACCTAGAGAGCTCTTTAGATGACTAAAACCAGCCAGGAAGATAGCTGGTTTTAATGTTGCTCTGAAGACTTCTGTAGCCGTGTTCATCTCCATGCAAAGCCCAGTCTGCAGGAATTGCTACAAAACTTCATAGGAGAGTTCAGAAAGGTATTTGTTTTCTATTAAGTGCTATCAGCCTTTCCCAAAAGGATGAAGAGATTGTGGTTTGCAAGTTTCTGCCTTGGTGCTTTTGATATATTTACAGAGTGTTTCTTGCTAATACAGGGCAAGGTTGCCCCACACACCCATGCCAGCAAATAAGGAAGTACAAATCTCCTGGGTGGCCCCTGTTCATCCCCCGTCTGTGCCTGACAGGCAGAGCAGGCTGCCAGGGAGCAAGCAAAGCCACAGTCCTCCACTCCCCCACCTCAGCACACAGCGGGAAGTAATTTACTGGTGATCTGGGGCAGGAGGAGTCTGCTTTGCTCTCTGATTAATGGGAGAACTACTAACAAAAGCATCAGTTCCCCAACTGAGAGCAGTTCTCTGACTCTTGTTTGAGGAGGAGCTCACTGTCTGAAGAGCACCAAGGCAGAGCCAAATGGATTTAGACAGAGCTGTGCAACAGCTCCAAGGCCCAAAATCTGCTTATCTCATTTTTTTTGGCAGTCACAGAAGGAAGGGTAAATTATAGTCATATTTGCTGGTCCTTTCTGAAAGCATGTGATAGCTTTCCTGCAAAATACTAGCAAATAGGAGGGAGACAGAGAGACATAGGGTTACCTAAGAAGCTATAAGATGTTTCACGTAGAGACATCAAGAGGGAGAGAGGTTGATTACCAACTTTTAATCTACACAGAGCTAGAAAGATTACTGATCCTAAGTGTGTAGCACTACTTCAAACCTTGGTCTCCCATTTCTGAGTTAATAAGCCTGCCCTGAGGAAAGGGAGGTGACTGAAACAGCAGCATGTGGGCTTTATTTGGATTGTCCCAGCTACTGAGTCTGCCCTGTAGCTTACTAAGTGATTGGCACATTAATTAAAATAAATCCCCAGACATTTCTAAAACAAACATGCTTTGTCCTTTCTCCCCCTTCTTTGAGATGTTTGTTACCTTTCCAATAGGCTTTCCAAAAAAAAAAAGAAGAGGAATCAAGTGAATGAGCTGTAGAAATGGTATTTCCAAAGGCCTGTTTCCTTACCTTGATTGTGTACATGTGTTTTGCCTAATATAGCAGTATTTTCTTAACCACTTGAAGCAATACTTGACACCTGGCATGCTGAAAAGGAATGTGAGAATCAATGGGGTTTTAGTTTGTATTTTAGCGTCTGTCAGATATATCTGCAAGAATATACCAAATGCTCATTCATTCACTGTCTTGTTCTGCAGTTGGAGCGTTTTGACTACAATACAAATGGAATAGAAGAGTGAATCAGAGAATAAAAAATAGATCCACATGGCTATTGTATGAAACTATGACTTCATGTTGACTGAGCTGAAGGATTTTTGCCAGACTTTTTTATTCATATTGGTTTCCTCTGGTATCCATTTGTGGCACTGTAATAATGATGAGATTTTATTATAATCCTTTATTGTAAGTATGGTTACTCAGTAACAAATACAGTGATTTTTAAAAGTAAATATTGATAGCCAGTTCATGGTGATTGGTACAATTTGAATGGCTAAAAAAGAAAATGCAGTACCAGAAATGCTCATATTGAAGAACTCAAATCTGAAGTAAGTTTAAATAATTTATAAACTGTCTGATCACCCAGAATTTTTGAAGATTAGGTAATGTAAACTTAGAATGTTGGAGAATCTTAGAAATCATTTTAAAAACCTCCAGAGATGATGTTTCCACAACTTCCCTACATGACCAACAACAATCCCTAACTATCCGTACTGCTAACCATCTATAGTGCTCTCTCTTGATGTCTAATCTAAACCTCTTTTGCTGCAAATCATATCCAACGCTCACTGTTTTATTCCCAGTGGGCAGAGAAAAGCTAATTTCCTTTCTGTCTGAACTACCTTTTCATATTTGAAGACTACCAACATTGCTTTAGAGCTGAAAGGAAGCAAAAAACAACAGATTCAGTAGCACTGCAAGGTCTAATTGAATTTAGGTCTAATTTATTCAGGATAAATTATTCCAGGGATTACACTGAATTTTACCCAAGTTCTGAAAGAGATGTGACACTGGCCAGGAAATGTTGCCAGGCAAGGAGATGAAGGTGCTATAGACTTGGCTATCACTGCACCTAGAACATGCTCAGCAAAGCAGGGCAGAGGAGGAAGGACACATGCAACTCTGAAGGTGCCCTGACATTTCCCCTAGCATAGGAGGAGCTCCCAGCTCCTGTAGAACTTGAGGGCAGGCATAAGTGACCAGGACAAGCATCCTGCTAGCACTTGCAGTAACCCAGCTAGCCTGAGACCTGCTTTTCTGATGTTGAGGGGTTGGCCAGAAGGCAGAATGAGGCTAAAAAGTAGGGTGCATCTGAAGCACTCCTTAGATTTTTGGAATCTAAAAGATTAATTCGTTCAGCATGATTTAGATAGGTTTCTGTGGCTTTGATCTAACCTTTTATAGATCATAACACTGTTGATTTGTAAGTGGAACAGGCACTCCTGAGGAAGAGTAACATGTGATTACTAAAAATATTCAATTTTCATTGTAAACAAACTTGGGGCATAATTTTCATTTCATAGTGTTTAGATTGTATCTATGGCCTCACAAGGAAAAAGATTCTTTTAACAAGCTTTAAACAAGAGCCAGAAAAGAAAAATCAAAGTGGTGATGTGGTGTATTCTTGTCCACATTAAAAGGAATTATCATAATATGCATTTTTAAAAACAGTTCTTAAAAAGTGATATGGCAGTTATCTTAGTATGCAAAGATAATTACACAGTATTGTTGCATCAGCTTTATTTATTCTATTCATGTTCCAGATAATATTAAGAGCCATCCTAATCATGAGTATTCATATATGCTTAAATCTATGTGAAAAGCTCCATCATTATGAAGGTAGACCTAGCCTAGCATCCTAAATTCAGGCTAGATTCCTATGTGACTGCTAGAGATGAGAGCACATTAGTTTATTTTTCCATCTGATTCCCCCTCATAGTTCTTTTTTTTTTTCTTTTTTAGTTCTTTGAGTCTCTTTGATTTACACTCTTGATGGTCTACTGTTTTGAGAAGACAATGTTGTGGAATCCTTAAGTCATCTGTGACCTAGGTCACTAGAGACAGGAGCAATTTAGTAAAAGTATTAATTGAAACTCTTCTGACAAGCTCTACTTCTGCAGATGAAGTTACACATCAAACATACACAGACTGCAGCTACACTTCCAAACAGACTAAGATTTTCAATATCTCACAAACAGGCTCCTCAATCACCAGAATCTAATAAGGCTATAATCATCATTGACACTATAATGATTAAAATGAATAAAACCCATTAAGAAAAGTCATGTTGAGTTATTAAAAGTTTCGCTCTGTGTGATATGTAATCTTTTATCCATTTTTTATGATGAAATCTGTAACCATCTATCCACAAAAGACCATTAATTTACTGCTCTGTGGATGTTACCATGCTCTTTAGTTTAACAGCTTATCATTGATTTCTTGAGGGAGATATTATATTTGGAGAAATACACATGGAACAAAAGCCAGTATGTTACTATAAATTTGCCACTGACAGGATGATCAAAGTATTTTGGTCTACTCAAAGCAGAGGGCTGGTGAACAAGTTCAGAAGAGTCTGTGGGTATATCCCTGCTGTTGTAGGCAGACCCTGAGGCAAGGCAGCAGATACATGTTTTCAAGAATCACAAACTCTCGTAAGAAAAGGTCATGTGCACTGCAGGAGGAAAAACCATAAAATTTCCATTAACTAGAGCCTAGTTAACCGGCTTATTGGCATCTATTAGAAACAAATTGCAAACAAAACTGATCCTATTATAAACTTCCCCTCATTCCCTCAGTAAAATAAAGTCACTGAATGGACCACAAAAGACAGGAGGAACACAGTTTGTCAGATGATTTGCTTTATTTTCAAGTGAAGTATTATGTTTCACCCACTGAAGGGTCTAGAATCATGACTGGCAGAAAATTGCATAGTTTCGGGAAATACATGAATCAGTGCATTGAGAGTAAGCTGGAGGGGGAAGGCAATGCACTCCCGCTCACATTCTTTTAATAGGGCCTTTTTTTATTCTACTAGGCAAACAGCAATAAAAAAATGTGAATGGAAGGATGTGTACACAAACTTTCTGTTTAAGTGGTGGGAGAGCACTCTTCCTAAAGTGTACTTTTTCTCATAATAAACTCAGCTCCGATATCTTTATTGCTCATCTCCTTTTTAATCTTATTAACAATAAAGCCGAAAAAATGTTTTGAAGAAGTCAAATAAAGGGTGTTGTCTTTCATTTCTGGGCATTCTTTCCATTTACCTGGGATGACTAATAAATTGTCTTTCCCAACATTTTTAGTGCCAGGTTAAATCTTCAGTTGGTGCACAGTCACTCAATAGCAGTGAAGGTATGACAGTTTTTACTTGCTGAGGATATGACCCCATCTGTATTTTCCATCTTTTTTTTTCCTTCAGATGCCTCCTAGCACTTCAGATATAGCTATGAACCAAAAAAAAATCATCTTGGTTTATCTGAGCAATATGCCACAGAAATGTAAGACACTTTGCAAGGGGAATAAAACAAAGAATATATGCTTTTAAAAGACATATTAGCAAGACAATTATAAAAGTCGGTTATCCTCTTCCCCTTTATCAAAAGAAAGTAGGGAATGGAGGATGCAGGAGCATGGAATATACAGTAATGACTATGGATGTCACTTTGACATAGAATAGAGCTGTAGGGAAGTTGCCTTCATTTAGGCACTTGTGCAGAGACAAGGGTGTGCTGAGGAATTTACAAAGAGGAGCTTGCTCCGGCCAGCACTGACCTTTCACTTGCTCTACCGGTGCAGAATGCTGCTTATCTGAAAAGCCCAATCTCTCCAGCAATGCAACTAAAAGAATAATAGAAAAGTTTCTGAGTAATCATTTTTGGAGTTTGGGAAACCATCTAAAAACATAAGTCTCTCTCTTCACAGTAATAATTAACCTTACTTTGAGTGTAGTGACAAATATCTGCCATGATCTCCTGGTTATGTACAACAGCTAAAATAAAAGGAGATGATGGGGACCACTTGCTCTGACAACGGGAGTCTTGCATGAAGCCTGTATTCTGAATTTACTGAGACATCCATACTGAGTTCTATTGAGGCATTTCTTTGGTCCATATGATGCTATTTTTCTTCCCTTGCAAACATTAATGATTAAAATTCTATTGCACAAATCCCCCAGCCTCACAGAGCCTCCTTCACATTGTTCAGCCTGACCTTTTACAGAACACAAGCCAGGCAGTTTAGTACAGTGTTGACAGATTGAATCCAATGACTTAGATGAATCTGAAGTATTTCAGTTTGTCAGTCATATGCTGATTGTATGCCATTAGTACAAAACTGGTAGTCTGAGGTATTTATGGTGAACTCTCCAACCATCTATCCATTGAAGAGTGTTAATTTACTGCTCTGCAGATGTGACTGTGCTCTTTAGTTTAACAGTTCGTCTTGCTGCAGGGCAAGGAATTTGTGAGATTCAGATTATTCTGACAGGTGACCTATATTCCATGTTGCAAAAAAATGGGGTTCCTGCCAGACCTTCTGTAGTGGTTTTGCCTGGGCCAGGTTTTTTGGTAGCAGGGGGAGCTACAGGGGTGGCTTCTTTAAAAAAAGAGCTGCCAGAAGTTTCCCCTGTAGCTGACAGGGCTAGGGCCCTGTCAATTCTAAGATGGACCCCACAGATGATCCAGGCCTGGCCAATTAGTGATGGAGGTAACATCTCTGTGAATAATGTATTTGAGAAGGAGAAGAAGTTGTTGTGCAGTTGCTAAACTACATCAGCAACAGGGAGTGAGAATGTGAAAATATCTCCTCAGACAACAAGGTCAGTAGAGAAGAAGGGGAGGAGAGTGCTTAGGCCCTGGAAGAAAGGCTCCCCTGTGACCTGTGGTGAAGACTATGGTGAGGCATCTGTGCCCCTGCAGTCCATGGAGGCCACTGGGGAGCAGAGATCCACTCACAGCCTGTGGAGGACCCCACGTCGGAGCAGGTGGATGTCTGACGGAGGCTGTGACTCTGTGGGAAGCCCAAACTGGAGCAAGTTCCTGGCAGGACCTGGGAGTCTGTGGGGAGCGAGGAGCCCACACCAGAGCAGGTTTGCTGTCAGGACTTGTGATCCTGTGAGGAGCTCACACAGGAGCAGTCTGTCCCTGAAGGACTGTTCTTCCGGTGTGTGACCCACATTGGGGCAGGGTGTGAGGAGCTGCCCCCATGGGAAGCCCCATGCTGGAGCAGTTTGTGAGGAACTGTAGCCCATGTTGGAGAAGTTCATGAAGGACTGTGTCCCGTGGGAGGGACCCCACAGTATAGCAGTAGGAAGTATGAGGAGGCCTCCCCTGAGAAGAAGCAGTGGCAAAGTCCATCTGTAATGGACTGACCACAACCGCCATACCCCATCCCCTGTGAGGCTGAGGGGGAAGGAAGGGGAGTCCCAGGAAGTGGGAGGGCTTGGGGGAGGTGTTTTAAGATTCAGTTTTATTTCTCATCTCCCTGTTCTTATTGTTTCTTTAATAAATCAAACCTTTTTCTACCTAAGGTGAGTCTGTTTCGCCCGTGACGCTAATTGCTGAGCCCTCTCTCCATCCTTATCTCAATTCACAAACCACTTGTTATACTTCTCTCTCTCTTGTGTCCAGTTTAGGAGGGGGTGTGATATTATGACTTGGTGGACACTTGGCTAAACCACCACGCTTTCCCTCACTCCAACTCAGGTTAACGGTTTGACTCTGAATAAGTCAGAACACCGTGTACTGGGAAACGCCTGGAAAAAGAGATTCAGAATGCTGTGCCATTCGGTCTAGCATCCCAATCCCAGCTGTTGCCAGAGCAAATGCCTAAACATGAGGAAAAATCCAAAATACAAATTCAATTTCCAGTTGCATATCCAAGTGCCAAGTATTCCTTCCTGATCCTTGCAACTAATTCGCTAAAACTCTGAAGCATGACTTGACTACAGTCATGTATAAATCTAGAGCTTCAGCTATTATGAAAGCAATGATTTCTCCCTCATCCCTGGACAAAACATGGAAGGGAATAAATAGGAAAAAATTGGGCTTCATACATATTTGATTCTTTAAAAAATATTGCAGATCATGTTGAATAATATCTGTTATCAGAAGATTTAAAGGGGAAATACCAGGTAGATGAAAGCTTGTTAAGAAGTATTCTGTGGTAGTGAATGAATTAAAACAGAGGAAAATGCCTCCATCCTTGAATGACTATTTACTTTAGTACATCTCAGGCTAAAATTAAACTGACTGCTAAAATCTATATTATTTTTAAATCTTTTTATTTTATTTTGTCTTCATATTATTGGAAGTATAAGTATTTCTTTCAACAAGGCAGTGACAAGTTTGTTGCATTAATGTTTTCCTGGTATTAGTCTGAACTGTAATTAATTATAACCCTTTGAAATTACTCTTACTGGCCAAAAAATGTGAGGGAGGTGGAGGAGGAGAGGCAGTTCTCACATGAATTATGAGAAAACAAGTCACTTCAAGAGTTTTAGAGAAGCTGTTTGTTTGTAAGGGATGATTATGGACTGATGAGTCGGCTGTTCCACAATTACAGGTGGAGAGCGCAATAAAATCTTGCTGAGTTTGGCCATTGAAATTATATGGTTTCTTATATAGTATAGTGTTGTTGTCAGCAGGTAAATGTTATATTTTAAGAATGGTCACTTTACAACACATAGAACTATACAGTGGCTGAAGATCAACAGGCCACCTGGTAAATGATAGTATAAATCCACAGAATTACTTGACAGGAGAGTAATCGCTGCAGCTTTGTTCTTGTTCTGAAATTATAGTTTACTGAATAGGCAGTATTTTCTTTGTAAATATTTTTCCTACAAATGTATCAAAGAATAGAGAAATTTTTGCAAACATGCACATCTCAGCCAGAAGTACTGCATCTTATGATCTAGCTGGTCAAATTTTCCTTCCACTTGGTAAGAAAAAAAGCTTTTATTCCCTTTTCCTTTTTTCTTTCTTGCTCAAACTTCTAGATATTTAACCTCAGCACTGTCTTTAAAATGGTGGTAAAGATATGCATCTACAGATTCCTAGATGTGACTGTGTCAGAAGGGTGGGCTTTTGACAGGGAATATCTGCCCTGAGCAAAACACAGCATATGAGGAATATGAGCTAGCTTGCCCTTCTTTAGCCCTTGATCACTTGTTTTGTCATTGCTCCTGACCCTTGTCTAGTGGAATGCAACTTCCTCCCTGTTTTCTGACTGTGTTTTTATAGGCAGAGGCAGCTGAGTCAAGCTGCAGAAGTCACTCAGAAAATCAGCAACACTGCATGGAAAGTTGTTGTGCCACTCACCCACCGAAGACAGTCAAAAGGTAATTTCCTTGTTAAAGCATAAACCAGACCTTGGGATTCCCTCCCAAGTGGTATCCCCTTAGCAGTCAGTCCCCAGACTTTGATACTTCCAGATCAACAACCAACTAATGTTTCCTGAGGGTCACTCTGTAAGACATCTCTTATTTCAGAGTAGTCAGAAAAGTTATCCATATCTGTTATCAATCATCGTACAAGTGACCTTTGTTCTGCAAATTCAATGACATCTTAATGATCTTCTTAAGGAATATTTTTTACAAAAGGACACATAACAGATACTTGAGAGTATTCAGCAGCTAACAAGCTTATTTATACCCAACATGATGTTAAGTGTTATAGTTCTCAAAAAATCTTATTCTCACAGAGAATGTAAGAAAGGTCCAAAAAGTTCTCTATGGGACCCAGACATTGCAAAACTTAATGCAGATTACTGCCACCAAAAAAATGTTCCAGTATTTTAAATGATTAAACAAAAGGGTCTGCAATAGAAAGTCATCTTTGAATGCTTATTTCTACACGTCTGAAGTGCATAGGCTTTCAAAGAAACTAATAGAAATTGTCTTGCTATAATTAAGATACCATAACTCATGAAGAATAAATCACTTTTTTCAATTATTCTTCTATCTAATTATACATCAGTGTTTAATTAATATGTAGCAATGGTGTACTCTGTCAGTACCTAGGTCTTTCTGTAAAAGCAGGAAAAGTGTTTTGGGTTGGAAACCACCTAACCAGCATTTTACTTGCATTCAGGTATCTTTCTCACACACAATAAAATATAGACAATTTAAAATGAGAGCCCAATTTTTTTATATAACTGTCAGCAGTGAGAAGCAGATATGTTTGAAGGTTTTTTTGGGGAAAATTTAAACTAAGCAGCAAGGTCTTACTAGGACTCACGTTTCACAGTTTGATGTTAGGTATGCACAAGACCTTAAAAAACGAGTTTAAGGAAAGTAAGGAGAAGGAGTACCTACAGAGTGCCTATTGGTGTAGTTTAAGGCGCTGCATACTAGAATAATTCCTGCACAGCTCTGTTGGAGGTTAGTGTTATTTTTAAGTGTGTAAGTAACCAAGAATCATCACTTTATGTGAAGCCTCATCTTGCATGGACAACCGTGTTCAGAGGCAACATGTGCCTCAGCTCTCTATGGATAATTTGTAATAGCTTTTTGCTGACCAGAAGTTGTATCACAGATTTCCTTCCCGTCTTTTAAAATTTGCTGTTAGTTTGTATTTTAGCACAGTAATAATAATGTATCTGCTGGAAGATATGTCCGTGTTTTAAATTGCTTTTTATGCTACTGGACTCTTAAACTAAAAGGTAATTTTTCTCAGATTTGACATGAAGTCTTGAATTTGACCTCTGAACTCTGCATGACTACTCATAGAATCGATTTGATAGGAAAGGTACACTATTGACTGAATCTTCCATTATGATTATTGCAAGGTCCTAACAATCTCTAGATAGACAATGCACAGGCAAACTGTGTATCATTTTGGTAGCAATGCTAGAATTACATTTATTTGCAAAGACAACACTGAATTTGCAATTGTACTTGGTATTTAGAATCTAATTTAGTTTCATTTCTTTGAAATGATCTGTTACATTGACTTGCTTAATCTCGAATACTTGTTAGCCTGGGCTTCATGTGGCCAAAGAGTTTGTTGAGCACAGCTTTAGCCCCTAGAAGGGATCCATTTGCCAAAAAGAGCTCCAGGCACTCACACAGTCTTGCATCAAGACCTTCTGTTGCTATCACTTGCATATGGAAAATGTTAGAGAACCCAAATGACTAAAGCAGGCAAGAAGAACAAAAAGAGAACAACAACGACTTTCACGTGTGCCATAAATATACTTTGGCAGTGAATCCATTTGTGAACACAGCACACTAGACAATTAGGGGCAAATTTTAAAATGTGTTCTCATAACTTTTAATGCAATATTGCATGCCTGGTTTTCATAGGAATGTTTTCAGCCTGGTAAAACTCATGGGTTTGAGTTGAACTGCATGTGAAAGCTGGCACGCAAACACTCCTTGTGTAATTTCAGAGGCTGTGAAGAGGGGTCTTTGAAAACTGAACCTGCTAATTACCATTCTAATGCAGAGATAAAATATTTTTTATTTCCCTTGATCTTGCAGGGTTTTCACAAGCTTCAAATGAAAATAAGTGTTAACTTAGCAATACATCTCTGGTAAATTACCTGCAAAATTTAAGTAGGTTCATCTGATAGCTGGAGACCCTTAAAGTGTCTGTTAGAAAACTATACTGATGAAAGACTTTCTTATTGATTGCAATCATTATTAGCTCAACTGGCCTCAGACAGAGAATAAATATGCATTGTATCTCTTGAGAAAACAAGTTTCACAATTATATAGATTTTATTAGACAAATAAGATAAAAAAAGCAAATATGGTCAGCTCCCCTTTGGAGAAGCCTGTCCAGCTTGGAATCTATATGAGAGCTTAGAGCAACTCTCTCTATTATATGATTCATCTCTCCCTATAGATAGCCCTATATATCACTGTAGAGTGTGCTGATTAGAAGGGATGTTACTAGGACCCAGAGGCCTAAATTGCTGTTTGATACTGCATTAACATTTCACGTTTATTAACTCAACATACAGCTATTGATCTGAAAATAAAATTAGTGGTTGCTCTGGCTTAGTAGTGAAGAATAGCTCTTTGTAAGGGAAAAAAACCCTCATTCTTGATTGCATAACAGTAACCATTAAATTTCCTTATAATAAAGGTGTCTAATTAGCAAAGATTTTCATTTTTTCACTATACCACAGGGGGCCAATCACTATTCTGAGCACATATCACTTAGGTGCATAAAAATTTCCATTATGCTGTTGGTTTTCTTTTTGAGAGAATGCCTGGGAATATATCTGAATATAGATATGGCATAAGTATTTTCTACATAAAATTAAAATTCCCTTCAGCAGAAAGTGTGCAAGAAGGTTCTGTTTCCTCTCTGTCTCTTCATCATTCCCAGCTCTGAAAACTTTGTAATGGATATTGTTATCACAAAAAGAAAATGGCTTTGTTGTTTGAAATAAAATTTCCCTGCAAAGCAAATATCAGTTTTTTAATAGGGCTCTGCTTCTATTGAAGATCCCCTTGCCTCGCTTAGTCTACAGATGCCATTTAAAAACATAGCTTGCCTTTCAAGGATGCCTCCATCAGAAGGCATGACTCAGTTTACTGCAGTTGCCTCTCTGTCATGTAGTTCAATGCTGTGAAACAGAAATGAAGAATTAGAGATATATTGGTATACAAAAACATCAGATGAGTTGCTTTGACATTTGCCTCAACACTTGTGCTGTGTATGTGTTTATGCTATAACTGTAAGGCTTGTCAGGCTAATCGTTATGGCTGTGTTGTTGATCTCAGAATGAGAGACTACTATCAGCATCTCGCCACTTGGTTATGCTTAGGCCAGCAGGTTCAGTAAGTGCAGCAGATGCACTGAAATGTAAGAAAACTGTTTTGAAACATAATGATGCAGTGTTCAAAATTATCTCGAGTGATGTTATTAAAGTGCATGTGGCACCCAGTGAGCATTAATCTGTGCTCACGCCCAACACCCATGTGGAAGAGTGACAGAAAATAGTCACATCCTGGATGAGTCCTATACATTTTTATCCAAGTGCAAATCAGGGGCCATCCTCAGAAGAGAAGTTCTGTGATGCATTGGCAACACATATAGTACCTGCAATTTAAAAGCATGGTACCATTTTGGGTGTTAGGGTAAGATTGTTGGTTTTCTCCTAGTAATATAAACCTTTCTACCTCTCTAACCGTACTAAATTTATATATAAAAAGCAAGATTGAATTTATAATTCTTATACGAGGATGAGATACAGATTGTTGCCAGAAAACATGAATTTTAACTCTGGGCTTTAAGAAGGTTAACTATCCACGCCTGCTTTCTGGTTGAATGGAATCAAGTAGCATTATGGACACAAACACAAATTCCTAAGTATTTTTAAGAGAGAGAAGGGGAAAAAGAAGAGGAAAAATATGATTTAGCCTGTACAATATTCTTTCAATCACCATTTGCAAAGGTTAAAATTTGTGCACAAAGCTGCAATCCTGCCAGTTTTTTTCTGGTTTTACTGGTTTCAAGTGAGAGTTCAGCACTGTTTGGAATTAGGAAAAAAAAATCAAACTAAAACTCATCATAATTAAATATTTCCTTTCCCAGTTAGAGCTGCTATTTTGACTGCAATACCCAGCTACTCAGATCAGGCAGTCTCTGAAGCATATTTTGATGCTTGCATATTTCTTGCCATCTTTGGCCTCTGTTTGGAAAGCTGTGGAAATGCAAGTTTTGCCTCCATCTTCTTATGTAGTAAACCTATTACTGAAATGAAGAAAGGGTCAAACTCGTGGTTAAATATATTGTCTTTCATTCCAGGGCTTCTTATAAAAGTGCAGCTAGGACAGCTGTGGTGGAATCAGACAGCCAAGAAAGCCTTCTAACACAAGATTATACCCAACTGGTTTATATAACCTTAATTCAAGCAGCACAACTAATGATAATGATATGCTACAGTATTATTATGCCAGGAATGTATGAAATCAAGAGAGAACATTTCATTTTAAACTTTGCTGATTTTTCACATTTGCTTAGCATTTTCTCTAATGATTTCTTGCACTGTTTTTATGCCACCTCAGATAAAATGCCATCATACATGATATTTGCACCATTAGGCACAAAGTAAGCATTGGTTATGATTAGAGGCAATGCTGTGAAGCATTCAAAAATGTAAAGGAGATGACTTTCAAGTATACTTGCAAAGACTCTGAAGCTTGAGTGTCATTTGCTTTCACTATGCCAGCTGGGTGATTTTCTGCATTTCAACAAACCTGACTACCATTTCCAAGCACATCCATACAAAATTTTCATCATTCATATTTGGGTGAGGGTTCGAGTAAAAAACACATTCACACACACACAGAGCAGAAATTCAATGAACCTATCTAGAGGGAATTAAGTGAAAGAAAACACAATAATTAATATCAATCATAGAATCATAGAATCATTTCAGCTGGAAGAGACCTTTAAGATCATCACAGTCATAATGTCATCCTTTTGAAGGAAAGGAAACCATTTTCTGTCATAAGCTGCATCTTGTCAAACAACACCTCTAATATTTGGATTTTATTAAGACTCTTGTCTTTGTGGAGCATAACAGTGATTTTGACTTATTGCAAAGATAAGGGGTGAATAATGTAATTAAACTGAATTAATAAAACTCATGCTTTTGCAGTGTTCACATGTCAGTATGGGAATTTTTCCCAGCTATTTCCTAATGGTGGAATCTAACGGAGAACAGTTCTACAGGATTAAGCCTCTACGATTATTCTGTTCATCCTCTGGCTTATGAAGAAGAAAGAACAAGACTAATTCTGAGCTATCTGAACAGTTCTTTCACCGTTTGGCTAGATCAATTAGAGTGCAGTAAGTAAAACAGATGAAAGAAAGTCTGAAACAAGCTAAGACTGAAATCAAGTCACTTGGTATATGTGTAGTGCAGATCTTTTAATGGTCTTGTCACATGTAAATTATTGTCATTTTTCTCTGAGTTTGTGGTATATTAGTTTATTTATCCAGAGAAGTTGATCTAAGGTCCAGAATCTAACTTTCTGTGAGGTCAGTGTTTGGAATACTATAGTGATTTTTCTGAACCATCAGAGGTATAAAAGGCATGCAGATAATTTATTGGAGTGGTTCTTGCTGACACCATTTACCCCGGTGTGAATGATATGCATGATTCCATTGGAGTCCATGAGCGTTAACCCAGCAGCACTCAAAAACGGAAGACAAAAATATTGCTTGTATAAAAAACTTTAAGGTCTCATATATCTATGCTCTCTATACAAGATATTTGCAATAACTTTCCATTTATTCTTTCATTTTGAAGTTGATCATTTTAACAAAAAACAGAAATTAAACATCTGGTTAAGAAGATACAATGACTTTCAGATTAAAATTATTGATTGCCCTTGAAATTAAGGTGATTTTGTGAGGCAGGAATTAAATCTTGATTAGATACCCATAAAAGAAGTTTACCTGTGCCAAAATCTTCTCACAGAACAGCTGAGGTTGGAAGGTACCTCTACAGTTTATCCAGTCCAGCCCCTCTGCCCAAGCAGGGTCACCTACAATGAGTTGTGCAAGGCCATGTACAGATGGCTTTCAAATATCTCCAAGAAGGAGGATGACACAATCCTCCAGAGCAACCTTTTGCCATTGCTCAGTCACCCTCACAGTGAAAAATGTGTTTCCTGATGTTTGGCCAGTGCTTCATACTCCTTTCCTCTGTTTCTTTGCTGAACACAAGGAAGTGTAGAGCTCATAAGAGCTCATGGAAGCTGTGTCCCTCCATGCTGCTAAGAAAAGGAGGTACAGAAACAACTCTTCTTTGTTTTCCTGCAAGTGAGCTCAGATATAATTATCTTTCTAACACTTGCCCTTTAATAATATAGTTGCTTTTGGACATATCACAAAAAGCATGCCACAGTCTACCAAAACAGTATAGATCTCACTAAAAATATCAGATGGTACTTTCAACTCCCTTTGCTTTGACTTTCCTATCTCAAAAAAAAAAAAAAAAACCAAAAAAAGATTACTCTGAGATGAAGGATCATTTACCTGGTACACAGCAGGGCCTAGAAGAATGACAAAAAACATAATCACAGGCAAAGGATAAATAATCTGGAGTAGCCATTTACTTTCAGTCAGGCAGGATGTAGTTATATCATGCAAGAAAGAATCCATCCCTCCTGCTCACAGTGAAGTTCAGATGTTAGATTCTCTCCATTGACAGTATTGTAACACTAGAAATGGGATGATTTTTTTTACAATTTTCAAGCAGATCTTCTAACCAATTGCTAATTGACAGTGAAATAAATCAGTAAATGCTGGAATACTTGTAGAGTAGTTTTAATCTCAAAGGTTATAACAGCAGAATTACTGCAGATACCTTAAACTTCAGTTCAAATTAATATAAATCATCAGAACAGGCTACATTTGGAGGAAACTCATTGTTATCAATAATTAGTTCAGCTAACTGTTATGATTTCAGAAGGGACAATATCATCAGGTTAACATTTCATGTAATTCTTGAGAATATGTGCTGTTAAATATCAAAACCTGTCATTTTGCTCCTTCTGAGAAGAGAGAGGTATTGGAAAAAAAGTCAGCACAAATCAGTTTAACCTAGCTGGGACTGAAAACACACATCGTCTTCATCTTCACTTTTTTATTCCAACATGTTACTGGTAGGAAAGGGCAGAGCTGCTTTGACTTAGACCTATATTTCCACATCTTTACGTGTTTGCATTGTTTGAAGCACAATTTAACCATTAAATTTCTGGGCTTGCAGTGATCAGATTTTGGGTAATTGCAGCACAAATACAATGCTATTGTATTATCAATGCATTTTTTTAAATGTCACTGAATTCTAACATTTTTTGACCCTGAAAGTCTAATCAGATAGGAAGTGTGGAATAAACAGAGATAAACAGAGAATAAACAGAGGCCTTTGTATAGGTAACATATTAGCCTCAGGCTGTTGTCACTCCAACAATGTAGTCGATAATTTAAATCCATATATTGTTTAATGGGATTTGATGCTGTGACATGCTTTCTTCCTTCAATCTAGCCTATATTTGTTCCAAACAGTTAAAAACAAAATGCCCATGAGTCAGGCAGATCACTGATGGCAAAGGAGCACTAGTTCAAAAAGCTGGAAGCACTGGCCTTTATAAAACTCCTCTAGTCATTAATATGCTAGTCTTTTTGAAGTGGTTTACTGAGAGGAAGGAAGGTGTGGAGGCACTATGCATGCACAGCCTTACCAAGGTAAAGATGACCAATAAATGTCTAACTTGAAATGGCTTTCAACATATATTAGAGATTAGGCAGTGGGGTGCTGTTTTACATGTGAATAGGCTGACAGCACTACAAAGAGAAGGCCAGAGAACCTGATGCTAGTCACTTGGTTTACACATGTCTAGTGACACGGCTAGGGATAACGGACATAAAATAGAACTCAAAAAGTTCCACTTAAACACAAGAAAAAGCTTCGTTACTGTAAGTCTGTGGAGTCTCCTTCTCTGGAGGTTTTCAAAACCTACCTGAATCTGTTCTTGTGTGATCTGATCTAGGTGAACCTGCTTTAGCAAGGGTTTGGACCAGATGATCTCTAGCAATGCCTTCCAACCCCTACCATTCTGTAATTCTGTGTTTTCGAAGCACATATGTAACACCTAAGGGGAAAATATGGACAATTGCCAGTAGCATGGTTTCAGCTAAGTCACACACGGAATTTATTTTGGTGGAAACAAATTCTTACACATTATTTTATTTGAAACATTGATGTTTGAATTACTTGTAAAGTCTTGAAATTTATCTAGTTACTCCAGGCTTATCAGAATTTATAACAAGATATTTCATTTTGGCCCGGGAAATGTCTTTCTTTTTTTAAGAGAGAAGATAAAAACATACCAGTCCTCAGTATTCTAAACATGGAATTAGTGTCAGATAAGTGACGGTCAAAATCACCCCCTATCCGAGACTCTGGAATGAGAGGATGTTCTTCAGGCTTTAATAAGGCCACAGCATCCTATGGCAAATAAACAGCTATGAGATTTTTTTTTTTCCTCCAGAAGAGCTTAGACAAAAGTTGTCATATGCAGAAGGAACAGCTGTACTGTATATCTTTCAAATCTACAAAATATTTGCGTTAAATCACAAATGAACCTCTAAGAAACAACTTCAGAAGAGCCTGAATTTCAGAATATGCAATCTAATCAGCACCAAGGGAAAGGAGGAATGGATTAGAAATAGAAGGCTCTGTTTATTCTCGTCTGAGAACTATGGAATGTACATTTGTGATTTTGTTTAAGAGCTCAGAAGATATCAATGTGGTCTATAACTCAGTATTATTGCCTCTGTACTCCCCAAATAACTTAAATCATCAAAAGAGCTATGTAGAAAGGTACAGGTCAAAGTCAAAACTTCAAAACTAATTTCATCTGTGTTTTAGGGAGCTGAGACAATTCACCCATAAACTTTCAGGTGTGAATCAAACAGTACTGATCCAGTTGTTAATCTTATTTTCTGTTTCAGATTTAGGTGCCTTTAATGTGCTTCAGTAAAAATAAACTTTGTAAGATTTCTCCTGTCTTAAGCAAATATCTCAGAAATACACTGTAGAACTGAAACTCATATTTAAACTTAAAATATGTCAAACTGCATAGTCTATTTTCAAAATTGTCTTAATATAGAAGTTTATTTAACCAAACTACTAATAATAGGCCTGGTTGATAAGTATGACTTGATACTGGCCTACCCAGCCAGGGCTGGAGGGTGGCATCTCTCCCTGTCTACACAGCCACCTGCAAAGTAACAGCTCTGTCCTTGAGCACATGTGAGAAAAGATCTTCTCAATCCAAAGACACCTTTCTCTTTTTCCCCTCCCTGAGCTAC
Organism: Colius striatus; assembly: GCF_028858725.1. Classification (NCBI taxonomy): domain Eukaryota; kingdom Metazoa; phylum Chordata; class Aves; order Coliiformes; family Coliidae; genus Colius; species Colius striatus. Next base: position 23,590,229 of record NC_084763.1, read on the forward strand.
TTCTTCCATTATTTGCAGTCACTCGCCCTCTCTCATGTTGTCTGTCCCATTTTCTGCACCTCTCAGTTATTTCCATTGGTTTTTTTTACACTATTTGCTGCCACCACCTTTCTAGATCTGTTTCTAATCCAACAGAGATTAGAAAAAAAAATCCGACACAAAGGCCTATGGTACTTTCTCAAGGTCTCCCAGAAAATCTTGCCCATTGTCCCTCTCTGTGGTATGGTCTTCTCTGGCAGTGCACTCCACCTCAGACGGCAGGACAAACAACATCCTTTTCTCATTCTCTTCTCCTCCTTGGTGTAGTCCTCTGAGGAAGCAAGCAACAGACTACTTCATGCTACCAAAGGGGAAACAAGTAAAAGGAGAATTTTACTTGCCCTAATTATGAGTGACTTTGCTGAGTGGTGATCAACATCTTTACCAGGTTTGGCTGCAGACAATGGTAAAGCAAGGACAGCAAATAGCAGAGGCTGAAGCAACAGCCCCGCTATCTGCAATTAAGGCAGATAAGCCTAGGCTGGCTGCTGCCTCTAGGAACAAGGAATGAGACAGACTACCAAGAAGCTCACAGCAGCTCTGGCCCAAGGGCTGCAAGCTTTGCCCTCACACCCGCTCAGCCCTGTCAGGCTCTGCCTCTTTCTTCCCTTTCCCTGTCAGCAGAGAATGAGCCCTACGCCAGGGCTTCAGATCAGCTACATCTCTGCCTGACAAGCTGTCCCAATCTCTGCCCAGCACACCACACAAAGACTGCATGGAACGACAGTACCCCGAGGCACAAATGGGAAGAGGGGAAGGTTGCTCTCAAAGCTACTTCTGCATATAGAGAGTAATGATTTGCATTTTGGTTTGGGAAAATGAATGCACTGTAGTAGTAATTTGAAAGATCAGGAGATACAACAAAGATCAAGACCAAGATCATTTAACCAAGACATTGTGCTAAAATGGATGATTATTCCTGACCTCATTACTCCTCCCAGTAGCAGTGCTCCTCTTCCCACACAGCTTACCATTGGAAAGTAGCTTTTATTTTGCTTACAGAAAATTAGCCAGGGCTAAAATCAGGCTTAAAATGGAAATTATCCCACAAATTGGATTAGATATACATTTTAGTGACAAACTCTTGAATGCTTCTTGTATATTTTTTAAAAACTGTCCACAGAAAACATTCAGTCAAAGAGTGGCTGGAACAAATGATGGGAAAAGTCTGGTCAGATGTTGCTGGCCCACCAATCTCCATGAAACACGAGTCATCTTTATCACTATAGAGAGCATTCTGGGGAGACTAACAATTTGTCATGGATGCCATTCATCCATGCACATGGAGCCAGCACCCAACCAATGCACCATATGAATTCCACATAATCCTTCTTCTGTAGGCTTCAGAAGTATGTAGGCTTTATCCAGACCATAGAGAGCCAAGAATTTTACCCATGGGAAGTCAAATGAAAACTATCCAAGGCAAACTGGGAGGAAAATGTCACTGATAAAGGATTGCAGAAGCACATTTGGAAAATGCCCTTACTTCATTGACCACAAGGAAGATCCAGATCACTTAACAAATATTGTGTCTGAACCTTCAATTACTTGTGTGAGTTACTATCAGTGGAAGTAATTCCATTAAATTAATGTCTAAACATTTGCAAAAACGTCCAAAAGTGGTTTTTTGGGTAACCAAAGAGAAGGATATTTCCAGATATTTTTCAGTTTATTTTGTTTAAAAGTTTTTTTTAAATGACATCCTTCAACAACAGTAGAGGAAATAATAGGAGAGAAGGCAGAGTGTAGGAGACGGTTCATATTCAGAGAAATCTTTCATATAAATTTGCTGCTAATTGCTTCCTTCTTCTTAAGACATCAAATAATGCTATTGATCACACACAAGTGCTGAGGACAGCACAAGGATGGTTAAGTGTATCAGTAAAGAAATATTCTCAATGAGACAGAAAGCAGGGTAAATCTTGACCAGCAAATTTCACTGCTTCATAATTTAAAGGAATATTTATCTTATCATTAGTTTTGCTTAGTTTTTAGCCCAAAATTTGAAGGAAGAATGAAAATCAGGTAATAATAGGCAGCTGTGATTTGCTGTCATTCATATATTTCCATAGTCTTTAATATAACAGTTAAAATTCCAACCAGAAAAAGGATGATCTAGTTTTTCGTGCTGTTTCACAATATCATGCTGTGAAAGTTCAGTGAGATCATCACACAGCCACAGTCAAAAAAAATATTCATAGTAACAAAGACAGATTTACTCCGAAAGTGTTCATGCAAATATTTTTATTCATGTTTTGTCGAGCTGCTTTAAACAGCTAACCCTTGTTGTAAGAATATGCTAATATGTAATTAAACTGCACTCACATCATGCCATATGGTACATTTGAAACATAAAACACAGTTCTATTATTTGGGGAGGGTTATTTAAAAAGGAAAGAGAAAGAAAAAGGGAGAACCCAGGGGAAAAGACAGTTTATCTGTCCTCCCACACTTTATAAGCCAGATTTAGCACTGGGCACTGTTGTTCTGAATGAGATTTGACAGTTTGAGGGTTAATCATAGAATCATAGAATCATTGAATGGATCTTAATCTTTTATTAAAGACAAAAGCATGTAGTGATATGCAACAAAGACTATTGCATGTGTTAGCGGTTGGTTTCTTTTCTTTAAATTAGGTATAATTAAGTTTTTAGGGAAAATATTTACCTTTGATATGAAGCCATGAGCAGGCAAACATGTACGCATGGGGGAAGTAAGCTTTGGAGCCAGTGGGAGTTTGCCATTGACTTCTATGGGAACAGACCCTGGCTCTCTGCCGTTTTCCAATCTGATATTAACATGCAAGTCAAGATGAGTGAGAGGAAGAGATAAAGAGAGAAATGCTAGGTTCAGAAAGAGTGTTTGGCAGTTAGGTGCTTAATTACTTAATGGCATGTGGAAAATGTTTATGCAGGAGAGCAGACCCAGGTAAAAATGATTAATATCTTGTTTTAATTATACTTGATCACTTGATTGTGTGGTCATTATTGAAAATGACCTGGTATTTCATTTGGGAACTTCAGAGCAGCAGGAAGGTGAGGGGATGCTGTAGTCTAAGGCATTAGCTTCCTACTAGTAATGTTTGTATTTTAATGTGCTTGACAGATCACAAGTTAAATGAGTGATGGGCTTAACCTAACCTTTGCTAGACGATCACCTACATTAAAAAACCCTACATAATTTATTAAAATCATTCAAATACATTTCTCAGTAGAGCATTCATTGTCTAGTTTTCTTTTTAATGATAACAGTCCACAATGCTACCATCTGATGGCTATTCAAAGAGATATACATGAAATCAGTCAGCCAGTGTTTTCAGCTTAGTTCCCAGAATCAAAGACCCAGGTTCTCAGATGTATTTTATTGTCTAAAATAAAAGTAACTCCTCCTTAGCCCTCCTCGGGACCTGGATACAGGTATTTCCAAAATCCATCTTACTTTGAATTTGGTACATAAGAGCAGAGAAGCCAAAAATTCAACAATGTTCTTCTCAGTAATGTGAAAAACAAGCACCTTTTGAAGTGAATATTGTCAAGTGAACATTTCAAGATGAGATTGTGGCAAGAAACCTGAGCTACTATACAGAGAATTTGAGTCTTCACAGTTGGCAGGCAGTAGCCTTTCAATGCAGGGTTATTGCATGCAGAAATATGTTTCTGGCCTCATGGGAAGAAACACACTGCATTAAATTCTGCTGCAGCATGAACAGGTTGAAAGGTTTCTTTCTCATGATGTAACCTTTCAGGAAATATACACTGACAAACAAAATAAAAATACCCTCTCCTTCATCAACAAGAAAATAACCACCTTGTTAACTAGCCAAGAGTGTCATATGTTTTACCTCAGCTCTGCCAAGCACTTCCTTATCTTAGAGCACATATCAAAACACATTCTTGTTCTGCAAGGCAAGAAAATAGGATGTGCAGCATAAAACGTCTAAAGCCGTCGTGTCACTTGATAAACCAGTGCTAATGAGAACCATATGAAACTGTTGTTGGCATAAGAATGCCTTAGGACATTTTGGCATGTGCAATCCACCAAAGGCCTGTAAGGACTAGAGGACAGAGGCAATTTTGGCTGTTGTCTGTCCATGACTAGCTCTATTTTTCATATGCACCCAGGTTAAACTTTTGACCACACTGTAATAAGCATATTTTAAATTTATTTGAAGAGGGTCAGGCCTTTACCCATAGACTTTTAAGAGTTGGATGGTTAGTTGTGGAAACTCATCCAGAAATCCCTTTGTTAAACTGAGAACTTATATCTGAAACATAGTCAATTTAAAGGTTTAAAATAAAGAAGAATTCATTGCATATCTATTTAAGTTATTCCAAAGGCTAATTATTCTTGCTGTCAAAAAACCTGAATCTTACTTCTCACCCCAACTTCTATATATTAGCTGCTAAGTGTTGAATATCACCACATCTGATAGTCTGAAGAAGTCACTGCTATTAAAATATCTCTGCCCATTTACAGATCACAATCAAAACAGCTCTTAATATTTTCTTTAATAAACTGAGGAGACTTAAGCTTACACAACTTTCAACAAGACAAAAAATTTTCTTTGTCAGCCATCACAGAAGAATATTTTTAAATGGAAAAAAAGGTGAATGGCAAATTTGGATTAGATTTGAACACAGCTGTACCAAAAAGCTTTTATTTTAACATGTGCATTAGTATAACACTATTATATATTTAAATAGAAGCCATTTCATTGACCTAATAATAAGACAGCACAGAACTTTCACATTGTTGAAAGAATTATAGCTCTGTGTTCAATGTATAATAAAATACAGTCAAAACATCCTAGTATGATGCCCAGGGAAGACAGAACTTGTAGACTGCTGGTCCAGGGAAATGATTGATAACAAACTAAACATAAGCCAGCAATGTGCCCTCATGGCCAAAAGGGCCAATGGCATCCTGGGACGCATCAAGAAGAGTGTGGCCAGCAGGTCAAGGGAGGTTCTGCTCCCCCTCTACTCTGCCCTGCTGAGGCCTCATCTGGAGTCCTGTGTTCAGTTCTGAGCTCCTCAGCTCAAGAGGGACAGAGAACTTCTGGAGAGAGTCCAGCACAGGGACACCAAGATGATCAGGGGAATGGAACATCTTTCATATGAGGAAAGGCTGCGGGAACTGGGGCTGTTTAATCTGGAGAAGAGGAGATTGAGGGGAGATCTTATTCACATTTATAAATATCTAAAGGGTGGGTATCAGGAGGTTGGGGCATCTCTTTTTTGTCTTGTATCTAATGACAGGACAAGGGGTAATGGGATGAAGCTGGAACACAAAAAGTTCCACTTAAACATAAGAAAAAACTATTTCACTGTGAGGGTGATGGAGCAGTGGAACAGACTGCGCAGGAGGGAGTCTCCTTCCTTGGAGATCCTCAAGACCCGCCTGGACACGTTCCTGTGTGACCTGATCTAGGTGGACTTGCTTCTGCAGGGGGATTGGACCAGATGATCTCTGAAGGTCCCTTCCAACCCCTACCATTCTGTGATTCTATGAAAAAGGACTTGCACAAGAAGAGATAATGAGAATTCTGGCAGGAGGAAGAGGAAGGTGTTCCCTGCACTGGAAAATATGTTAGAATGCTTGTGTTTCCAAAATGGGAACGATAAAGAAGTCTTGGTAAGGTTCTCTGCTAATGGGAACCAGAATGAGAGAAGTTCAGAAGATTGTAAGATGACACATGATTAAAGATGCAGATAGGAGTTCTGTAAATAAGAACAGAGAACTTGAAGTGGACTTGGAAAGGAAGACAACGGACAATAGAAGGAAGGAAAGATTTGTCTGCTCCAGATTACCAGAAGAAGATAACAGCTTTTACTCCAATATTTTTAAAAGACCACAGAAAGCAAAAAGGAAAAGGCTAGTGAAAAACGGGTAGCTTTAGGAACTATTATTAAGAAGGTATGATTTTAGAATCAGCAAAGATTTCAACACATGGAATGGTCATAAAAAAGAGATGAGTTTGTAAGCTTGAAGAGAACGAATTTCCAGAGTGAGAGTTCATCCACACAGACAGTTATAGCCAAAGGTTCAGGAATGATATTGTCCCTGATGATGCTTACATTCTCAGGGAAAGAGAAATGGGAAAATAAGACTAGATCAAAGGAGGCAATGAAAGGGCAGTAAGATATCATGCAGGAAAGATGTGTGCTGTTGAAGTTAGTAAGTTGAAAGGGGAAGAGTGGTAAGGAATAAATCAAGAAGTCTACAAAATCCCCATTGTATGTGAAATACAGATCTTTAAAAAGATGGCACCCTTCCAGAAAAGTGGATTATGTTGTGGGTTGTAGGGCATTAAGAAGACAGAAAAAAATATATGTAGTTGGGTCTCTAAGGCTAATGATATTTTGTTGACTTTACTATTGTCAACATTTTATCCAGACAAAATTTTGCACAGATAAAGGAAGTTATCCCCTTTCTTCACCATATTATGCTGGTTTTATGTCAAAAATTAAAGAGGATCTGAGTGAAATGACATAGCTACAAGATATTATTCCTCATTTTGCCAAGATTTCTGGATAAATAGGCTCTGTGGAGGTAAGAATAACAATACTTACTTTTCTTTCAGTATGCTAAAAGGCTTTGAATGCATCTAAATACCTAAATGAAAAACTGTAAGCAGGACAAAACAAATCTATTCAGTGGTGAAATGGTTTAATTTTCTTATAGATTATGTTATTGATCAATCTTATGGGAACATAGGATATGACCTACCAATATGGAATATATGAATAATAAGAACTAAAGACATTGTTGACATTCTTTATAAGTGCATTTATGTTTACAAATTATTAGTTAGATCTACAGGCAATATATTGCTCAATACAAACAGTACAAATGTTTTTATCTGGACATAACTTGAAGTAATAAACCTTAGAGATTTGTCAGGAGGGTTGTAAATGTGTGCTTTCCTGGATCTTAGATTCCCAGCCCATTGTCCTAATTCACCTTAAAAAAAAACAGCAGGCACTTATCAAGTATAGCAAAATGGAATGGCTGTCAAAAAGAAGTTGCTTCTTTTTTATATGTGCTAAAATACATTTCTTACCTACCTTTTTATCTGTGAAGTGCTATTAACTCACAACAGTCTTATGTGCATGATACAGTAGTTTTCCTTTGTTGTTATACTAAACAGATTTAGGAGTTAATTAAGTCATCTTGAATGAAGTCTGATTGAAATGTGACTGAAGTGCAACAGATTTTGAATTTCATTGCTCTACAAATAGTTTTCTTGACTTGAAGGATATATTCTAGTACAGTATTGTTTTGAAAGTTAGGTCACATTTTGGGATTTGGGTAGACTTTGTATAAATAGTGTGCTTTTGGTTTGTTCTTTTGCATCCCCATGTTCCACGTTGATTTCAGCTTCATACTGGAATGTACGTAAATTCATATGAAATGCAGGTAAATAAGAGCATGTTGCTCTTATCAGTCTTGCTAAACATTGGTCATGAAACATCACTGCCTCTCTCAATATGCTGTCCTCTAGACCTCAAAGAAACAAGCAATTTCAGATCTAGGAACTTTTTATGTCTTTAAGGAGAAGGGCTCAGTTCTTGGTTACTCAAGCATATCTGAAAAATGTAAATAGTAAATCTATTCTTGAATGCTATCAAATTATCACAGAATCACAGAATGGTAGGGTTGGAAGGAACCTTTAGAGATCATCTAGTCCAACTCCCATACAGAAGCAAGTCCACCTAGATCAGGTCACACAGGAACGTGTCCAGGCGGGTCTTGAGGACCTCCAAGGAAGGAGACTCCTTCCTGGGCAGCCTGTGCCAGGGCTCCATCACCCTCACAGTGAAATAGTTTTTTCTTATGTTTAAGTGGAACTTTTTGTGTTCCAGCTTCATCCTATTACCCCTTGTCCTGTCATGAGATACAAGACAAAAAAGGGATGCCCCAGCCTCCTGACATCCACCATTTAGATATTTATAAATAGTAACGAGGACCCCCCTCAGTTCCCACAGCCTTTCCTTGTAAGAAAGATGCTCCAGCCTCCTGATTATCTTGGTGGCCCTGTGCTGGACTCTCTCCAGAAGTTCCCTGTCCCTCTTGAGCTGAGAAGCCCAAAACTGGACACAGGACTCCAGATGAGGCCTCAGCAGGGCAGAGTAGAGGGGGAGAAGAACCTCCCTTGACCTGCTGGCCACACTCTTCTTGATACATCCCAGGATGCCATTGGCCCTTTTGGCCATGAGGGCACATTGCTGGCTTATGTTTAGTTTATTATCAACCAGGACTCCCCGGTCTCTCTCTGCAGAGCTGCTCTTCAGCAGTTCGACCTCCAGCCTGTACTGGTGCATTGGGTTGTTCCTTCCTAGATGCAGGACTCTGCACTTGTCCTTGTTGAACCTCATGAGGTTCTTCTCTGCCCAACGGAGTGAACTTGCTGAGGGTTCACTCTGTCCCCTCATCCAGGTCATTCATGAAGATGTTGAACAAGACTGGCCCCAGAACCCATCCCTGTGGAACTCCACTGGCCACAGGCCTCCAACTTGATTCTGTGCCATTGATCATCAGTCTCTAGGTTTAGTCTTTTAGCCAGTTCTTGATCCACCTCACCATCCACTCTTCCAAGCCACACTGCCTGAGCTTTCTGATGAGGATGTTATGGGAGACAGTGTCAAAAGCCTTGCTGAAGTCAAGGTAGATGACATCCACTGCTCTCCCCTCATCTAGCCAGCCAGTTATGAACTCACAGAAGGCTATCAGGTTGGTCAAACAGGATTTCCCCTTGGTGAAGCTATATTGACTCCCCCTGATAACCATCTTTAACCATATGTTTAGTAACAACATTGAGGATGAGTTGTTCCATCACCTTTCCAGGGATGGAGGTGAGGCTGACCGGCCTGTAGTTTCCTCAGTTCTCCTTCTTGCCCTTTTTGAAGACTGGAATGACATTGGCCTTTCTTCAGTCTTCAGGCACCTCACTTGTCCTCCTTAATTACTCAAAAATGATGGAAAGCAGCTTAGTAATCACATCAGCCAGTTCCCTCATCACTCTTGGATGCATCCCATCAGGTCATTTTGATTTATGAGTGCTATGCTTGCCCAACACGCCTTTAATCTCTTCTTCATCCACCAAAGGAAAGTCCTCCATTGTCCAGACCATCCTACTATCCTTGCTGCACTGGGCTTCCCAAGGGCTGGCTTTGGCTGTAAATACTGAAGCAAGGAAGGCATTCAGTAATTCATCCTTCTCTGCATCCTCTGTCACCAGGGCACTCTCTGTGTTCAGCAGCAGGTCTACAATCTCCCTAATCTTCCTTTTGCTGCCGATGCACCTAAAAAAACTCTTCTTATTTTCCTTTACTTTCTTGGCCAGATTTAATTCTAGAAGGGTTTAGCCTTCCTGGTTGCAGCCCTGAATGCTGTGGCAATGTTCCTATACTCTTCCCAAGAAATCAGGCCCTTTTTCCACCTCTCATAGATGTCTGCTTTCTCCCTGAGTTGTCCCAGCAGATCTTTGTTCATCCATCAAGGCCTCCTGCCTCCTTTTCCCACTTTTCTGTTGTGTGGGGATACACTCATCTTGGGCTTGGAGGAAGTGATGCTTGAAGATCGACCAGCTCTCTTGGGCACTTCTACTTTCTAGGATCCTATCCCATGAGATTTCTCCAAGCAGGTCTTTGAAGAGGCCAAAGTTAACTTGCCTGAAGTCCAGAGTCACAATCCTGCTTGGTGTCCTGCTTCTTCCACATAGGACTTGAACTCCACCATCTCATGGTCACTGCAGCCAAGGTTGCCTCCAGCCTTCACATAACCAACCAGACCCTCTTTATTTGCTAGCACAAGGTCCAGCAGCACAGCCCTCCTCCTTGGTTCCTCAATCGCCTGTGATGGGAAGTTGTTATCAACAATCTGTAGGAACCTCCTGCACTGTGTGCTCTTGGCTGCGTGGCTTTGGCAGCAAATATCAGGGTGGTTGAAGTCCCCCATGAGAACTAGGGATTGTGATTGTGAGGCAGCTCTCAGCTGTTTGTAGAAGGTCTCATCCACTTCCTCCTCCTGATCAGGTGACCTGTAACAAACTCCCACAACAGCATCACCAACCTTACCCTGCTCCTTAATTTTCACCCACAAACATTCAACCCACCTCTCATCCCCATCCAGGCAGAGCTCAGTGCACTCTGATTGCTCTCTCACATAGAGAGCAACTCCACTTCCTCACCTCGTTGGCCTGTCTTTCCTAAACAATACTTAGCCTTCCATGACTGTGCTTCAGTCATGTGAGCCGTTCCACCACATCTCAGTAACCACAATGAGGTCGTAGCCCCACATTTGCACCCACATCTCTAGTTCCTCCTGCTGTGTGCATTGGTGTAGAGGCAGTGCAGGAGCTTACTCAAACACACAGTTTTCCCTGGATGGATGCAAGAGGATCCTCCTGGATTTGATACTCCTTCAGGGTGGTCAGCCTTCTGCATCTCATCTTGGTGTGTAGCTGAGGAGCACTCATCATTGCATTTCCTGCCTTGACCTCTTTCCCTGTTGGGTTGGCTCATTCTTTGCCATTTCTCCTCCCATCCCCCAAGTCCTTCAATTTAAAGCCCTCTTGATAAAGGTTGGCTAGCCTATTCCCAAATATTCCAGTGCCCTGGTGAAAGAGGTGTATTCCATCCTGCCCTATCAAATTACATTCACCAAAGAAGGTTCAATTGTCGTAAAAACCGAAACTTTCTTGCTGGCACCAACCTCTAAGCCAGGATTTAACTTGTGTCATTTTTTGCATTAGTGACTTCCCTTTTTCCTTTGGTGGACAGGATGGAAGAGAAAAGAACTTGTGCCCCTCTACCCTTGACTTGATCTTTGGAAGATGGAAAACAAAAAAGAGAAAAAAAGTAATAGGTGTGTATTGTGAAGTCAGATTTTTTGCATCTGTCTAGGTACTTTTATTGAAACTTGTAATGACTTGCCAGTTATTCTACTAAGTAGCTTGAGAGCCTTCAGGTCATCCTAAGAGTCCCATCCAATGCAGGAATGTCTTCTGCAAAGGGTTAATAAATACTGTGTCTAGTCTAGTTTTCAATTGATTGGGAAATGACAGTCTTACTGCTTCCCCTGAGAGATCTTTTCATGTAACATCAATTCCACAGTAAGTCATTTCTGTTTCTCATTGTGTTGCCCTATAAAACTTTCGGGGGGCAAGGGAAAAATAACCAAAATGAATGAGTAAGGCCTGTGTCACATTTAATTAAATATATTTTTGCCCTTGGAATGAAAAGGTATGGTGATAACTGCGGTCACCGGGGAGTCCTGCCTAAAATGTCTTGGCATCATATCACCTTATATTCAGCACAGATACAAAATTGAACAAAATTTGCAATTATATTTGAAACAAAAATGTGGTGCTAGACATCAAATGCATGTAGCTGAAACAACATATGAACACATGGCATCTTTGCTAAGTAATTTGCTCTTAATTGTCAGCACATTTAGTACTGGCATTTTTAGATGCATTTTTGGTTCATTCTCTAACAAATTACTCTACACTAATTGTTTCTCCCAGCAATTTATTGCACAGCTGGGAGACCAAGTTGCAGAAATGCACACACACTATCTTGCATTGAATTCGTTTCTTGAAAATGTTTTAAATTCCATGAGGTAGTCAAGAATTATTTTAATTGCAGTACCTACAATGAAAGTATGGAATTAATTAAATGTCTTGCGGGGCAGGTAAAGTACAGCTTTCAGAACCTATTGCTTAGGAATGTTTCAACAACTGTAATAGCATAAATCAAGACACCTCTTGGTAATGGGGATAACTGTGACATTTCGGAGGATCTCTTAAAAGCGTATTTTTATTTAAAAGGTGAACATCTGCTAAGGTAGCAAACTCATCTGTATGCTAAAGAACTGTCTTTCTGAGGATCTTTCCATTATGAAATACCTGTCATGATTCTCTTGTGCAAATCTGTTAGGTTTCACAAATCTTTTTCTCATATCTCTCCTAAGGGACACTTATCATTTTTGATGAGAGATAAATGTTCATAATTCAAAAAAAATGTTTTTATCTTAAGCAGCCCAGAGTCTAAAGGCTTACCAAGGAACATTAGCTGGAACAGTATAAATGGAGATGGATCTTTAGAAAATGAGATGGCTACTCTATGTTTTCAAGAAGGGCTGATGACACATTATAAGTTGGGAACGATCTGCCAAAGTTCTTCTCTCTTAGATCATGAATCACACTGCTCTGATGTGTCAAATCACATCAAGTGTGATCAGTCAAATCAACTGACATTATGAAATGTTTAGAGATTTTTTTTTTTCCGTGTGAGAATGATCTCATAGCTCTCCAACTTTACACTGGAAGCAAGATCTTGAGACATCCAGGAAAAACTGGTTGTGTGAAACTGGGATACATTTTAAGTCTGAAATGAGGAAATTCATGCCAGATTCTTCAGGGCCTTGGGTTTGTTTGTTTGGGTTTTTTTTAATATTTTAACAATATTTTGCCATTGTAAAATTATTTTTTTATGATTGGAAGTACTCCATGCTTTTATTTGTCTGTGAAATGTAAGTGCCATGAATTACTGCAGAGGTTTAATATTATCTGTATACTTTCAAATGCAGTGAGCCCTTTGAAATTCTGGCTTCATTGTGAAGACCAATCTTGAAAGCTGTAAGGGTTAAAGTAAGCACAAGGACTTAGTCATAATAAGATGAATTCACCTGGTTATGTTTGATCTTGGCAGCTAAGAAGACCTGGACCTGTGAATTGCTTGGACTGGAAACCCCAGCTGCTACAAGCACAAGCCAAGGTCTATTGTCAGACCTACAGCAAACACAAGGTCACAGAAGATGAATTTTGAAAGCTCCATATGGTTTCACAGCAATGGCCAAGACAATGAGTGGGGAAGGCAGCATGGACTGGGGACTCTCCTAACATTGAAGGGACTGTAGTTATAGGCAATGTAAGAAAACAGGTCTGCAAGACAGTTAAGTTCTATTCATATGCCACCATTCCCCAGCTCCCCCTCTAAAAAAAAAAAAAGATAAACTGGTTGGTTGGGGATTTTGGGATTGTGTTGGGAGTCTTTTTGTTTGTTTGAGCTCTGTGATTTCGGTTGGTTGGGTTGATGGGGTTTTTTTTCAGAAAATGCCATATACACACATATACCTAAATTCTGTATTAAGTTTCCAAGATGGTTCACATGTGTATAAAGCAGATATGCAAAAAACATAGAGAATCAATAACTTGCACATGCAATCTCTGGTTGTATGCACAGAGTAAAAATGTATGCAAATTTTGCTCTTTTTTTTTTAAAAAAAGTCATGTTCATCTATATAAAACTTTAAAATCTTGAAATAATCAGTTAACCATACTTTTAAAGTTATTTACAACTATCTGAATACACTGTTTTTTCCATTTTCTACCACTTAAGGAAGTGATTAGCCAGTATACTTGTACATTTTGTTTCAGTTTTATTCTCTTCTCCAGAGAGTAGTATTCTCTTTTACACAGGCCAAATACCTCCCTTTTAATTTTAGCTATGAAAAGGGAGAGCATTGCAATCTAATAGAATAAATGCAGGCTAAGTTAAGTTGGCATAGCTCTGCCAGTATTACTGAGATGTCTGCTTAACCTAGATGGGAATTTCCATTTATTTCAATTGAAGAAGGGCTAAGGTCCTAAACGGAAAAAGGAGTAGAGCCAAATAGCTCTTATCTGAACAGTTGTGGGGTTTTTTCCTCATAAATGTGCAGACTGAAATCCTAAATCCTGTAGATTGCTTATCAGATTGTATTATCTGCTGATGTTCAGTCTCTGCTATCTAAATCAACTGCTCTGAACAGCAAGACTGCAACTTTCTATAAATCACAGCTTATTTAAAACAATCGGTCTGTGATTTGCATGCAACAGAGGTGGGTGCAGCACCTGAATAAGTAGAAGGTGAAATGGAGGAGTTGGGCAGCCCATGACAGGGACAAAATCGTACGAGAGAGCACATGCTACTAGGGAAGAACTAAATAGCCTTCCCCTACCCAGTATTTCTCTTCCATGCCAGCAAAGAAGCTAAAACACCTGATATAATTTTTAATTTAAGAGATTTTTGTAAATTACTTCAGCTGTCAGAGCAAAGGATTTGCTACTCTGATAAAAATTCTTTTTTTTCCTAGACATACCAGCTAGGCCAGCAAAAGGAAATCCATTCCTACAAAACTTACCCCTCTTATCCTCAGATCAGCACTGCTATCTTAAATAATAAAGACAATGCTGAGATTGGCAAGTACTGGCAAGAACCTTAGTGGTTTGGTTCATTTCAGCAGGCTACAAGAAAAAGCCAGCCTTATTTCCTGGAAAAAAAGCATCCTGGCAGCAAAAATCCTGCAGTTTACACATCTGACAGAATAAAATGGGGAATCTGAGTAATTAAAGGCATTTATTTGCATCAGGAAGCTGCAGAGAGGCAAAACATAGACAATTTGTTATTATCTACCGCTTGACAGCTGGACAGGAGCAATTTTTGTGGTCCCTTTGGCTATATGTTCTGAGTCAGCCTAAGAGGCACTGCCCACAGCCCATCTACCATGGGTCGAGTGTCATGTTTTGCCCTGAGAAGCATTTGGGCTCTTATTCAAGCAGCCCGCCCTCAGACTACTAGAAAGGTTACCTCCTCTGTGGCCACAAGCAGAGGTAATGGAGCTAGAGACGGCAGAACTATTCAGTCCTTCCCCTCCTCACCACCAAAACTCAGCCAACTCCAGCACAGTTAAGGAGGATGCAGTTATAGTAGGGCCAGAGCTTAACTCAGAGACCTTTATTAAATGTATTTTCTTCTGGAAATTAGAGTACAAATAGCTGGTATTTTAGTTAACCTTTGCAATGACATATTTATTCTGGTGTACCCAATAATTTCTTACCACAGTTTTTTTTTTTCCATGTGGAAACTTCAGACATTTCTATTTCCAGAAACGGCTTTGAAAGAATTATGTTCTCAGTTCTCTGTAGAAGTGTGATTATATTTGTAACAATTAAAAATCCAGTTTCCCTTAGGGAAATGTCACTGGTAATTATCACAGTGATGATTCAGAGAATGCTTCCTTCTACAACTGGCTCTTGATAAATTGCTGGTACTTGTTTGACACTCTCAGTTCTCCCGTTCGATTAAATAATCATCAGGAAAATATCCATATCATCACTTCGTAGTCAGATGTCAGTCTCCTTTCACGCTGAAGCGCATCACTCTTGCTGTTAAAAATCACAACCACATCACTATGTGAAAGGCAAAAAAGTCTCAAAGATCACATATGCATGGTTCATAATCAGTGTGTGTCAGTAGTAATTAGAAGAGCTATCCACCTAAACACACCTCTAAATGAATACCACCTGGGAGGAAAGTGCAGGGATAAAATGCTTGTCTTACTTTGGCAGCAGTACATAGCAATAATTAAATCTTTCATGGCGCTGCTGGTCTTTTCTTGACTCTTGTTCATCATTGTCTGTGTTTAGTTGTGCATTTGGCTTACATCTCACGTTGACCACTCCATACCACTGGGACTAGTCAATAGAAACATTTCCACTGACTTCAGTCTCTGCTGGATCAAACTTTTCATCTCTTCATGGAATGGATATCACTTTCCCTTGGGAAAACGACATATTTCACATCTTTACTCCTCTCATTGAAATCCTGCTCACTCAGTCATTCCTCTGTTGGTGTTCTCTGCCTTGGCTGTCATTACAAGTACCACATGCAATCACTAACACACACCAATACCTTGTTACTATGACTTGTAGTGGTAAACCACTGTAAACCTTAAGGTGTCTTTCCTTTTCCTTTCATTACCAACGTAATTTCCAATGTTGTCTAAGACCAGAGGAATCTCAGATTATGTTGTCAAAATACTATATCTTGGAAAATAGTACTACTTCATCCTAAATTACAGTCTTTTTGGTAGCTGATTGCAGCTCTGTTTTTCTCTTTGTTTCTGCCTTGTTTTTTAGTTCCCCTAAAGATGCAGTTAAGATGCAGTTCTCTCTCACAAATATGTAAGAAATTCTCTCATTCCAGGCCAAAGCCTTAGCACCTATAATTCTTGGGCATTTTTTAATTTGTTTTCTCAGCCACAGGCCTATTTCTATACTTTTTTCACTCTAACATGCAGTGAAACCTGTTGGTAGTTTCCACATACTGCAATTTCTTTTCACTACTTAAGTAGGTTTTTTTTTCCCCAATCCCTCATAGTAAACAAATGTAGTATGCCTTTAACCTCAGACAAGCAATAGACATTCACACAGCAATGAATGGATCAGCTTTCCAAAAGTGGTTCAGCAGCAGAAATTCTGGGTTATGACCTTCTTTGAACTCTTGACCCATTGTATCTGATATGCTGTCTAGTCTCTTGACTGATTTTCAAATCAGTCTCTAAATTCAGAGAAGCTACCTATGCATTTGGCCAGACAGATCACATGAGCAGATGTGAGGTGACCCAAACAAGGTACATAAATGATGTATTTGTGATTAGGTTCAGTAGCCCACTGTGCTAGACGTCACATAGACAGTTCTCACTCCACGAAGATTTAGTATTTCAATGAAGGAAGGAAGCCAACACCTAGGAAGTGGGACTAAGAGGTGACAAAAGAAGCAGAAAACAATGTTTGAAAACTAAGATAAATAAAGAATATTAAGAAATAGTTTTGAAGTTGCAATGTCAAATAACCAAAGTTAGGAAAATCTAAAAATTAGATTGATTTCACTTTGCCTTTGCTTATGTGATTGTATGCTGGGTTTTTTCAGCAGAAATATTTTGTCATCCAGATAAGAGGTTGTCAACGTGAAGGTGCTTACTACTTTGTTTTTTCTGCATTGGTCACAGAGTGCTCTGCAGGTGCACTTACTACATGTCATCCAAACCCGTACCAGGAAGATAGAATTATTCATGGACCTGGTCATCATGGTTCTCACTGCAGAATCCCCTGTGCCGATTTATCAAAACACCTGCAGAGGCTCATTGTGAAGTTCCTGGCAGCCCTTCTCAAAGTGCTTACAAACAAGTCACTGACGCTTGCTCAAATGATGATAGAAACCCATCACACATATTAGAAAGATCCTGGAGTAGATTTTGCTAACACCTGAGCTAGATCCCTAGTCATGAAGCAGTTGCCCTTTGAGAGCTTGGCTCAGCCTACAGCTGAGGCAGGGGAACATTTGTGACCTTGGGAACATTCCTGGCACTGGCACTATGGAAGGCTTCCATTGAAGATGGCTTTGGTGGAAGAGTGAAGTCTGTGATTCTATGACACAGAGGACTGAACAGTAGAAAGGCCTACAAAATGGAAAAGACACCTGGATTCAACCCCATCAGAGAGAGTCTTCAGGAAATTTATAGCCAGATCCAAAAAATTACTCTGGCTCTTGAATTAAAAGCTATACAGCTTAAGCTCTAACTTCAAAACTCCAGTTGTAAGAGTCTCTTTGCAAAGCAATCAACCTCTAAATTCCATATGTGTTTTTCATTTCCACTGTAAAGATTTCCAGATTCCAATAATTGTGTCTGCTATCCCAGAACTGTCAAACATGTTTGACTCCTACACTATAACAGGAGCTAGAAACTCTGTCCATCCCCACATCCTCCAAGAGGCTCAGTCAGGAAAGTGTTGTAAATATATTTTGACATTATCTTCAGGACCTGGCTCCACCTAAACTGGCACAGCTAATTTCTAAATTAGCTGAAAAAGAACTGCCTACTCTCATATGTATCTATATGTATGTATGTATATAGTTCCTTGCATTTTAACTAAATTATTAGGATTTACACCTCCTTTCTCATACTTCTCATGCTAATGTCCTCATTCCCAAGCCGTAGAATATTTTAGGGTAGAGGGACTTTCTTGTGTCACTGCCCAGGGAAGAACTCATGATTCATTGAGACAAAGACTGAGAACACAAGAGAGATGATGGCTTTGTAGCCCATTCAGCCTTAAAATACTCCTACAGAGCTCATGAGAGCTGTAATTTCTCAAAGACTTGCATGATGACAAGTTTGGGGAGTGTCTCAAAGGGATGGTAAAAGGCACATCCTTGAACAAAGGCCACAAATTAATAAAGACTGCCAGATTTCAAGATAGGGGAGAGATGACCTATGTTTTTCCAAATAAAAGGTCAACAGAAATTTTTAGCCTGGGAAGAACACCATGTTTTTCTTCATATTCCTTCTTAGAAATGACAGTTTATTTTCTGCACAAATATATGTGTTTATATATATAAATTCACCATCAAGCGTACACGCAGCATAGAATATTTCTATGGTATTTGGCAAAGTTGAAAGTTATTCAAAGAAGGATCATATCATGGGAAATATCAGTCAATCACAGCATTATCGGCCTGGCCTATAACAAAACATATAGCTAGAAAGCATCTTGCACCATCAGATTTTCTGTTTCACAACAGTGACCAAATATTTCAGTAAAGAACTAGTGAGAAAGAGTAAACTGGGGAAGAAGGAATATGTAGTAAATCTCTCCTTCTTAAAAAATATGCATTACTGCTACCTGTAAGAAAATTTAATCTGTGGGCTAGCAACCTGACTTTCAAGAAGAGAGGCACATTTTTTTCCCGAGCTTAAGCTGTGAGCTGGGACAAGGATCTCAGAAGTGGGAGCAAATAATGTAGAATGATTGGGGTTGCCCATGTGGTACCTTTTATTTCTTTCTCAACTCATCCTATAGCACAAACTGGTAAAGACTTGTTGCAGTAAGTGGGAGGAGGCAAAGAAGGCTTTAACTCATCTCCCTGCAAGATGATGAGACCAAGCTAAAAGTCTGTATAAAAGATATACAGAGAAACACTCTCAACCACTAAGTAAAATGCAGGCATCTGTGAAGAACTGTGCTTCCAAGGACAGCCACTGTTTCCACTAGGTTAGCTCAAGGAGGCAGGGATGATCTATCAAGGAGATGCTATAGCTGGTGGGTACTTGTAAACTCTGAAGTCAATTAACTGTTCCCAATTTAGAGGAAAACATATGTATGGGTTTTATTGACGTGAGGAGAGATGGTAAGTCATTGAATTACATGTAAAGGAACGCCTCTCACTCCAATACTGCAGGCATGTATTATATTGCTAAAGTGTCTCCAGGATGAACTGCATAATTTCCAGGTAATACCTTACAGAGTTTATCCCAGGTCAAGTGCCACAGGGTGAACCTAGTTACAGAAATTCTTTCTAGTTTAATCCATCTTTTAGGGGAGATTTTGGGAACTGCAAGTGTTCTTCCTCATCATTTGAAATATAAAAGCTGTATTTTAATTGTATCCTCCAAAGCTATGTACAATTTTTCTGAACTTTTAAGTTCTTATTAATTTTGCTATAAAAAATAATTGTCTTCTACATATAGACAACAATAGGAAAGCTACATGTACTCAATCTGCTCTCCAACACGTGCTGTATATATTCATATGCACATACAATAGTCTTTGAGTAAGTAACATCTGTAATGTTATATTTATTCTGATTAATGAAGAGAAAGGTATTAGATCTCCTGAGCCCTCAAATGCTGTTCTGCAATTACATGACAACTCGATTGCAGATCGTTGTTGCTTCAGGTTATTATTTATCTCATTTCCTCATGATTGTCTTGAGTTAGCTCCTTTATAAATTAGGTCTTACTATTAACATAGTTACTAATTAAGCTTCCAGAAGGCTTATGTCTGCAGAAGGAGGTGATGCACTTCTAAGGTCTGGTTTATCCAACTTTAGTTAAATTGTTTGCTGCTGACATTTCTGTGAAAGCTCCAGGGACGATCCAGAAGCTAGTGCATTACTAATAATGCTTCTGACTTTGTTACATGTAATTCTGAGGTTCGCAGATCGACTATTACAAGCAAACATTCTAAAATGCGAATGTTGTCAGAAGCAACAAGTTGTTCTAGACCCAACAATTTGAACTAAAACTCAATGTCTCTTCAAGAGAGATGAATGAATATTGCGTAAAACTGAATCTGATTAGGATGAAAAAATCATTACTAAATTCTAAAGTATGTATCTACAGAGAAGAGTGTAAGAGTGGTTGCAAGACATATACTTCCTCACTACAATCCTTAAAATCCTGCTCAAGTATCTGACAGAACAGAGACGCTTACTGTTTGCATACTAAACCATTGTGAAAAAGACAGCAGAAGTTCCAGGACTACCCCAGGTCCCAGCAGCAAATCCAGAAGCTGCCATTAGGCACCGGGATTCCTCTACAGGAGCAGAGAAGAGCAGGCACAAGCACAGAGAGCCATTCTTTCCTGCATCCTGGGATGGAGCTGCCGTGCAGTTGTGCCTCCCCGTTGCAGGCCAACTGGATCTTGTCATACACCCTTTCTGCCTGTGTATGAGGGTTTCCTTTAGGGAAGAGGGATGGGGAAGAAAGCCTAAGTAGTATGCAGCCTAGTCTCTCAAGACGTTTGAGATGTTTGCAACTCCTAGTTCCTAGTGTTTGTTCCTTCATTTTTCTTTACATTAGTGATTGGAGTCTGGCAGCCATCAAACAACATGTTTCTGGGGTTAGGCAACTACCAGACAGAGCTTTTTGGGGGGATAGGTACCTTGGTTCTGCTAGGGCTAAGCCTGAGATACTTTTGTCTGCCTATAGGCAAGTCTAATGTGAGGGTTAGAAGGGATTTTGAAATTATACCACTGTAAATACTACAACATGAGAAAGAAGCAACAGTGTACTCTTACCTGTAATGTTGTGTTACTGCAAAGAGGATAGCAGAAATGTGCAAAACCAATGAACTATTAGAAGCAAGTTTATCATAGATTTTTGAAGTGAAGAAGATAAATGCAAAGTGGATGGGATGTGTTTCACAAAGCAGCAGAAAGTAGACTCACGCAGATACAGCTTTTTCAAAGACATAAATTTTGTTTAACAGAAACTACTTCCTTGTTGAAATGATTGTCTCATTAAGTCATCAGTCTGTGCGGTAAAGCCAAATCACATGAATGTTAACAGACTAACAGACTAAACAAAACTATCTGTGCCAAAATAAAGGATAACTAGGCGGCCACAACATTAATGTGAGAGAGAAATTCAAAGTTGCAAAGGTATTTGAAACACAGCAGAAAGCATGTTTTCTTAATCCAAATATCTAATAAGTGCTGAAAGAACGAAGCATACAATTGAAAACACACGCCCAAACTGAGGCTGCATAGTGTAGAGACTGGGTTTGCAATAACGCTGGAGAGAATTGACACAATGCAAAGGTGTTGCACCAGTCCCTGATAGCAAAATGCAGTTGGAGAATGAAGTTCTGTTAATGAAAAAAAGGTTTTACTAAGTCTCTTAATTAAATCTATACTGGTGTATTCTGTAACAGGCTGGCTTCTGACACTGGAAAGAAATTAATAAGGAGTGAATTCCAAATAGACAGTGGACCTGAATACAACATAATCACAGCAAGCTCCGTGCCCAAGGTTAAAATTCAAAGCTCTGCACATTTCAAACAGCAAGATCAAAATTAGTCCATTTGGCACAGTTGTTCTGGCCTGTCTGCTAGCAGATAGAAGAATTTGAAATAGTGGAACAAAAATTCCCAAGAGTGCTTGATTGAAGAGCAGTCTGCAAATGCAGATGATCAAATCAAGTAGATAACCTATCTATGGAATTGAATTCTAGACTTCCTTTCAAAGAATGCCATGGGACATTGAAAAATATCGGGTGCATTAAAGGCATATAGCAAATCTTATAATTCTGAGCCAATTTCAAAGAGGTGGAAAAAACCAGCATAACAAAGTTAAAATTAATAACTGCTCCCAGGCAGAGCCATGGAAAAAATAATGTAAGACACAATCAACTAAGAATGAGAAGATGGCAAGACAACTTTCACTAAAGATGGGTTTTTTTTCCTTTGTCTGCTTTATAAAGGAAGAATCCTGTGAACAGAATCTATCTTTTTTTTTAATGCTAATATCTTGTTTGGCAGTGACATCTGCCTTCCTCCAGCAGACTCTGAATGCCTTCTGATTCAATCCAGATTCTGATATAAAAAGTAATACTGTTTTAGAGTAACACATATAAATGGTTTGAAAAACAGGTAACTAATAGATCGACAGAAGAGACAGTCCTCACCTAAGGGAGAACTATCACAGATCCTCCAGCAGTTCTCCTATGGATCACTACTACTCATTAATGTCATCAATTTTTTTTTTTGGAGGTGGGAGGAGATTCCTGGAAAAAAATGTTAACTTCTTGGACTGTAAATATATTTTAAAGACATAGCACTTTGACTAAATTACATGAATCACATGGTAAATGTCCCCACATCCGATCCCATATTTAACTTTATCACTGGATGTGGATCTGGGTCAGCCTGTGGTTGAAACTTCTGATGGATTGGGAATCACTGAAAGTGAATTACCAAGGTGATGTGGTAGCTCATGAGAGTAATTCAAATGGAGACAGCAAGAACAGAGAGGGGTTTTTTAACTACAAGGACAGAAGGGGTTTTTAACTGTATGTAGCATGATTTCATCATTAGAATGCAATCTTCTCTTTGGAAAGGATGAAGACAAATTATAAAAATATTCAGAGAAGTGCTAGAACACTTCAGATTCAAAGATACAATTTAAGATTTGTTTTAATGCATCCACGTACCTTCACTTCTAATTTGTCAGCACTGAACATTGCACTAAAGTCTCCATGGTGTCACAGAATGACATGAGATGACTGAAACCTGGGGAATGAGAAAGTTGTTATAAATGGACTGAACTGAAACAGACTGAAATCAACAAATCTCTAAACTATTGACTAAGAGCTATGGCGATGTAGCTATCCGTTGCTAAACTGAATACTTAGTACCATAGGCTTTCCAAAGCATGAGCTTAAACAGCATGCAGAGATTCACATGCAAAGTCTCACTTGGATATCTGTAAGGCTGCAAATACCAAAAAAGACATTGAATTGATCAAAATTATTATGTTAAAAAATTTAGAATCAATGCACTACATAAACAGACATGTCTGTGAAATCATCCTTGGAAGTGTCCAACTTCAAAGTTGAACAACCAATGGCAGAAGGCTGAAGAAAGACTTTGGGTATTTGAGAGGAAAGCAAGAGGAATGCCTAGATGAATATCCATAGAAACCTTTCAGATATCCTTCCACACTTACAAAAAGAAGAAAATCTGAAGTATTCTTGGGACTTTGCTTCTGCTCTGAAGCTGAACTTTTGCATCGGTGGAAAAATGAGTCATCTACTACTAAAAGAAAGCCTTATGAAGAGTGTGTTTTGTTCATGGGTAAGGAAGTAGCTGAGAATTAGCTAGAACAGTGTAAAGGCATTGGTACAGCAACTCTAGAGAAGGCAGCTGAAGATACAAACATGGTGCCAGCTGCAAATATGGTATAAGAAACAACAAACTTTGAACCAACGCAACAGAGAGTGTGAAGAAATGTTTTTGCGATTCTTCTACAACAGTGGCAGAATGTGTGGATAACTCAGTCAGGAAACAGGAAAGCCTTACTAGTGAAAAGATATAGTCAACATCACTAGTACCTGGTGGGATGAGTCACGTGAATGGAACATTTAGATTATAACCTGGATAGCATAAGTAAACACAGTGAGCGGAAAGAGGGAAGACCAGTTTAGTAACTATAACACAACTAAAAGGTCTCAAAAGCATATGGATTGATGTACCAGGGATTCGGACAGAGGTGTGTCACAAGACACCAAATCAAACACAAGAATGAGATGAATTACCTCTTAAACATTTGTCTGTAATATCTAGGAATAAAAATAATAGCATCTGGACAAATTCAGTTCAGCATGTGTGCTACTTTATCTCATACAGCTAGCAGTAAACCATCAGAAATAGTTTTGAAAAATCATGGATAATTTCCCAATTTGAAAAGCATATTGTCCAGCACGAAAAAGAACTTTTTTGGATCTTATTACAATGAATTAATTTTTAGACTGGAAACTGGTGGGTGGCTGAAGACCGGAAATTGCATTGCATATGAGCAATATCTACATGGAAGGCAGCTTCTTAACTTCAGAATAGTCCTGGGAGAGAGTGAAATGAAGACAAATATCTGAAGTAAAAAGATCATCATATTATGTGCAGAAGGATCTGTATTACATAGCAATTAGTACACATTAACTGTTCTAAAATGCAGGAAGTTGACAAAGGAAGCTAATGACAAAGAAAAGATCCAG
This sequence comes from Colius striatus, assembly GCF_028858725.1. Lineage (NCBI taxonomy): Eukaryota > Metazoa > Chordata > Aves > Coliiformes > Coliidae > Colius > Colius striatus. The sequence continues at coordinate 23,614,430 of NC_084763.1, forward strand.
GGGTAATAGGCAGTGTCAAAAAGTTCTAAAATATACTGAAAATAAAAGACATCCTCTCAATGGTGTGGACCTAATACTAATTGGAAGTGGAAAATCAGTGTTTTAATCTTAATTTGGAAATTAGTGTGATGTAGTCTTAACAAAATATGAATACTAAGTACTTTCAGTAAGATTATTAACTGAAGAGGATATTAAACAATGCCTAGTGGGATAGAGAAATTATAATAATCAGTGAATTTGCAAAGTAAAGAAGTGACTGAGGAGAACTCTGAGATTTTTGCAAGAAATCTTGGAATACTTGTGAAATTTCACAAGATAATGTTGTGCTTCTATTCAGAAGGAAAGAAGATGACCCAGTAACTGTGGGCTGATTAGCATGGCACCAATATAAAAGAAAATAACAGCAAAACTGACATGGACTGAATTTAATAAAGAATTCAGTAATGTAAATTATATCAATAAATACAGTTTTATGAACAATAGGTCTTGGCATTGCACATTTGATTTATCTTTATGAGATTATGGGTTTAGTTTATAAATGTCTCAGGAAGTTACCCCATGACATGCTAATCTTAACATGTTATATGCTATCCGTATATAATACAGTATCCCTATCCAATAGGTGTAAGAGGCTACTTTAAGCAAGTTAAGAATTGGCTGATTTAAAGAGCACAAAAGAGTCTTGCCAATATAGACACCACCATTAAATGGGATTATAGCTAATGAGATTCTGCCCAGACTAGTATGTTCAGCACCACTGGGTGTTGTAATCGGGTCATCAGAAATACATTTATATACCCAATGATGATCAAATTTGTGTCAAGGATGCATGTGCCACATTGAGCATGTGGCACCTATAAATCTACATAGCTGTTACTATCTGTAAAGATGACACAGAGCGCAGAGCTTTCAGGGGGCTACAGGGGGTTTGTTTGTTTGTTTGTTTGTTTCTCTAGTAGATATGTTCTTCTAGGTTTTACCTAGAAGGGCAGTCCTGCAGCTGAGGTGCATGAATGTCATAGAGAAATCCAGAATAAATCCCAGTCCACATTTCAGCTGGCTGCAAGGGGAGAATAAACATTGACAGAACTAGGGGATTCCCCCTTTTTTTTTATCCTCCTCTCATTTTTGTATGATTTTCCACTTAATTTGTAGTTGTCAGAGGAGGCAAGTCTGTGCTCCTTTCTAGATGAAGGTTTAGTAAATCAGACTTTTTGGGTTTGGAATAAATTTTACTTCAGGTCTGGTCGTTTGTGGAAACTGGTTTTGGAACCTATGACTCAGTATCTCCACATTAGCAAAAAATTCCCTCCCTAAGGTACATAGACTTAAGTAAACATTGGAATAATTGTAGGATAATTCCCAGGAGTGATTCATAGTCAATGGGAATACAAGGCCACATGTTAATTGTAATCTAGTAATAGTAGTTGCTTTATTTGGTCTGTAATTCATCTTTGATCCTGCACTGCAACATCAGTAAGCAAACTTCCCTCAAATAGACAAAAAAGTATTTTGGGGTGAGTTAAGACCTTCAGAATTTGGTCCCAGGCAGTCAAAGTAGAAAGTGCACAAATTTTTAAATGAAAATTTAGCAGAGTGAAATCAGGCTGTTGAGACAAATGTCTGAACAGATTGTTAGGGTCTTTTCTCTTGGATAAGAAATTGAGAGCATTTCTCCCAGTGCAAATTCAGGTCTCTCCATACAATGAAGAAACAGCATTTTCAGACTCTGACTTTTGGTGGCAATGTATGACAAACCAACAGGACTTTGTTTCTGAGGTGTGAACATAAAAGATGCCCTATGTAACACTGTGATGCTGCTCAGGAACAATGTGGCAAAATGACAATATATGAATCCTCAAAATGCAGATACAGAAGAGCAAATGAAATAGCTCAGGTTGGATCAGAGATGCTTTCTTGTAAAAAGTCGAGTGATTGAGTTTCAAGATGTACTCTGGTCCCGGGGATTGATGGCTCGCAAGACAGTCTCGAAAGACTGACTGCCTTCCCCAGAGTCATCTCTCCTAATAGTGGGTTTGGAAAGTCAGCATCGCTTTCCATTCTGCCAAATTTATTTCTTTATTAATCAAAAAATTTCATCTTCCCCTGGCTTCAGGTGATGTTTAATTTCTTTTTCTTAAAGCATTGTATGACTACCCGAGAAAAAAGAAGAAAAAAAAGGATGAAAATAATACAAGAAAACCAGAAATGCGTCAAGGTGAGCTCCCAGTGACAGCTGTCTTTTATTTCCTCTTTTTTCCTAGCACGCCTCTTTCGAGGGCGCTTGTCAAGTACGAACTTTTCCCCCGCCTCTCTCTCTCTTTCCGAGCGACTTCTGATCTCAGAAATGCATTTTATGCGTTTGATGGATGAAGCGATCAATTTCTTTTTCGACCGAGTGTTTTTGTTTTGGAATAAATTGGCGGTGCTTTTTTCCTCTACGCCTGTTCGTGTGTTAGTTTTGTTTCCTCCTCCCCCAAGGTAAATCTAGATTTCTGTAATGGTATCTATATACACAGTACGTGTCATTTAAATAAGACATTTGTCAAGCGTCTTTAAATCTGCGGTCAGCCTCATTTAACCTCTAAAATTACGTTTAACGGGAGATCTTCATTAGCCAAATTGAAAGGAACGTTCAGTATGTTGTAAGCAGTAGCGTTTCCCCGCTGTTGACCTCCTGGCTCTGCAGCGAGAAAGCCTTGCCTGGTCACACGGGTGTCCGTGACACGGAGCCCTGCAGGATGGTTTGCAAGCAGTTGCTTTCAGGTTTGTGAGGTGTTTCGGTGGCTCCTGCTCAGAGGTTTGTGGAATTCGTGCCACCTGGCCAGATTATTTGTTACCTTGCAGGGCTTGCTAGCGAGAGCTCGACACCCCCGCCCCTGGGTTGCCTGTCCCAGAGGACACCAATTACGGGCACTAATTGGACAGCGATACATCAGAGTCCGCCACTGAGACTGGCTCCTCGGAGCTCCGGGGGTCCTGCAGTCTGGCTTTTGTTTTAGAAACCGGGGTTGTTCCAGGTTCCCTTGTAAGGAACGAAAGGGGGGAACAGGGGCACGTGCCGACCCGCAAAACACTCACTGACCCGCACGACTCCTCCGCTCCGACTCGCTGCTCGAAGCCCCCGCGTTCCCCCGCTCCAGCAGTGCCCATGGGTGGCTGCGCCCCACGCTCCCGGCGCATTGACTCGGGGCTCCCGGCTCACCGGGAGGACGTGTCACCGCTTACTCTCCCACACTCCCACCAGGAAACCACCTCTTCGTGGACAGCATGATCGCTCCTCTCTAAGGCTAAACTTTGGTGGCTCACGGGGGATTCTGGGTGACTCCTTGACCCCAGGAGTCCGGCAGACCCTCGCTGCCCACGGGTGGTAGCAGGTCCCACCCTCAGGCCCCTCTGGATAAAGGACGGATTGTCGGGCTCTGCCTCTAATACAGCCCAGGCGCTCCCTTCGGGCTGCCTTCCCTCTGCAGTGGAGTGAGCCTGTTTGGGGCAGTAGGTGTTTCTCCGAACCCGTGGTCACCTCTCTAGTTTGGGTACGAGCCTGAAATGGCCCTTCTAGGCAACGCTTTAGGGCCAGGAGGGGAATGAGGGATATAGGTAAATAAATATGTGTTTGGAGCAGGGGTGAAGAGAGGGAGGAGGCAGTTACACACTGGGACACTCAGAAATAAATCCAGTTTCTTTCCTGCTCTCCATCTCTTGTTCGAGAAATGCAACAATTCTCCTACTTAACAAACATTGCCCGTTTAAACTTTTGGAGCGGTTTGATCAGCTCCGAGTTACTCAGCCTCGGGCCTTTCCAGGTGCTCCTCGCCCAAGCCCGAGGGGAGAGCTGACGTTTTCAGGAGAGGTGCGGGGATGCTCTGCCAGTTTCAACCCCAGCTGGGCGGGTACCCCGCCGCAGCCTCCCCGGCCCGGGGGGCGGTCGGTAGTGTGCAAGACACGGCTAGGAGAGACCCAGGATTCGGGCAAAAGCAGGGCCCATGGTGCCAGTATATACATAGATCTTGAACAGAGAGGCAGAGAATGACAGCCGTTCCCAGGGTGAGCAGCAGCGCGGTTTGCATCTTACCGCGTGGTTTAAAAGCTTCATTTTCACGTGTCCTTCTCAGGAGCAAAGCAAGGCCCCGCGGAGATGGGGCTGTGGGCCACGAAGGACGGCGTCGGGCGCGGGTGGTTTCGTTCCGGATCGTGGCAGCCGATGCGGCAGGGCTGGAGTTTCGCAACGGTCCCCTTCACAACTCCACCTGCGGCCCCGCTCCCTTCCTCCGGACAAGGAGGATGTGCCGGCCAAGCGAGAAGGCGTTTGATCATTTACTGCCCACGGAGGCATTTGTTTTTCATTTTGCAAATGCTTCCCTTTAAGTAATTGTTCCTGTTAGGAGCGTATACCTTTCAGTGGGCTTCGCCGCGCTATAAATAATCTCGATGAAGATGCAAGGATATGACTTTCACAAGATTGGCCAATTGATTAAATCTGTGACCTGCAATTGCGAATAATCTTGGAAGGCTATTTAAACAGATGAAGGCCTAAATTGTCTTGCTTGTATCTGAATTAATTTCTCATTCATCATCATTATGAAGTGATTGGTTCTATTCAGACTTTGCAGTCTACTGGAACGAAACTGGATTTAAATGAGACTGTAACACAATTTAAATACTCTCTAGCTTTAACGAGGCCAATCGAGCATCTGCAATAAACACAAATATTTTTCTAAACAGCCTTGTTTTAAATAATTACTTAATACTTTCATGTGATGTTCTTAAGTGGCAATTTCTGTTTCTGAAGTCCCAGGCACTTCTTTGCAGAGAGGGCAGCAGGGAAATCTCTTTATGCATTTGCTTCATGTGTACATATGCATGCAATACACCGCTGGAGATTGTTTAAAATTAGTTATGCAAATATTTGTGTAAACCTGCGCCACGTTCTTGGTCTTACCTAAGCTCAGTTGAACAGGTTTTTTTTTAATAATTAAAAACCAGTACATTAGAGTCCAGATGTTGTGATTTATTTGTTTTTCTGTTCGAAGATGCTGAACTAGCCATTTATTTCTCCCCCTACTTAAAAGAAGAGAGCGATAAGAAGAAAACCTTTCTAAACATGGTGACCGGTCCTGGCGAGACCTATTCTAACCGCATCCCCTTCCCGGTACCAGCTCTGCAGAGCCGCGGAGGAGCGGTCAGCCCATCCGCGGGTGCGGACGGGGGACGGGACTCTCCCGCCTTACAAAGGGGCAACGAGAAGATAGGGAGAGAGCAGGCAACAAGCGAAGGGCTCCGGGGTGAAGGATGTAGCAAAAGGACGTGGAATGTTTTCCCTCCCCCTTCACATCCACTCAGGAACCTAATGCGCCTAAATGAAGCCGTTTGTGTTAACGAGACTCCAGCTCATCCTGACGTTGGCTTTATCCCAGGGACACTATTGTAAGCGGTAGGAGAGCTGGCCTTGGGGTGACATATGGTGGAGAGTGTTTTCAGGGGCTAAGCTCAGTAGTAAAATAAAGTAGCCAGGCGAGCAGGAGAATAATAGAAAACAAAAGAATCCTTCAGATATACAAGCCAAAAGCTAAATGAGCCGCATGCCTTTCTGCAGGTGCCGGCAAACGACCTAACAACCGAGCAGAAAATGTGAAATATGGAGGGCCGATTTTCTAATGATTTAGGCGCTGGAGTAAGGAATAGTGCTGGGAAAGCAAATCCGATTCAGTTTAATCATACAACCTTAACAAAAACGTATAGTCCGAGACGGGAAAGTAAGCGTCAGTCTCGGTGCTCTCTCACTTAATGGTACGGGAGGTGACATATGAAACACAACAAAGATGGGCTGAGTGATTTGATTGTAACGGAGCAATTTAATGCGCGAGTTACAGCACGGCTCCCCGGGATCGTTTATGCTTAACCCGTTCTCTAGAGCTCATCTTCCTCTTCTGGTCCTTCTTTATTAGTAGTATTATTATTCAGTTGTTTAAAATGAGCATTATCCCGAACATATGCAGTGCAATCAGCTCGGTCACACTTACAAGAACATGCTTTAATAAGGCAATCAATCAAACCCTAACAAGGCGGGGAAGGCCTTTCACAGACGAAATTTGGCTGGCTGGAAAGCGGAGCCGATGCGACACATGGGATACCCCGAAGACAACTCCGTGGCCGCTGGTGACAAGGGGGCGGGTGCCCACCGCCGGCTTCCCCAGGGCAGCCCTGCCCACTCGGCAGTGGTGAGGACATTTCCCCGTGTGGCTTCGGCCCGGGCCGGATCCTGATTCCTCCAAGGGGCTCGTCTTTGTCCAGGGTGAGGCAAAGGAAACTTGCCTGTCTAGCTGGTGGCAATGGCTCGAGGCCAGAGGCAGAACCTACTGCTGGGTCAGTGCCCTGTATCGTTGCCGGCGATGCCCCAAGTGTGCCCAGAGCCGGCACCTCCACCAGCAGTGAAGGTGTTAATGGCACTGGCCCCACGCAGCAAAAGGAAAATTTCATTATGAAGTAATGAGTAATTCCTCCCAGTGAGATGTATTGTTATATCTTCCACTTCAATTTAGGAGCAGAGCGGCTCAATTACCTAGAAAATACAGTCAATTAAAGGCTGCTGATTGGACACGAGGACGGATCATCGATCTTGTACTTTCCAATATCGCTCCAGACACCTCATTTTCCCTCCTCTATTAACTGAAAATACTCTTGGCATTACTGCGACCCGCAGCCTATTTACCTGTGGCAGGCAATCTCTGCCCTGTGACCGAACTACCGAGAAATTCACAGACACCCTTTCCCACAGCATCCTCCGAGAAAGGGCGGCTGGGAGGGCGGCAATGGCCGCCCAGAGCAGCGTGGGAGAACCCGGACCGCATCGGCCGCGGGCGACCCAGGCTCCCGGTCTGTCTCTGCCTCCCCACTGCCCGTCCATGAAGCGCGGGGGGATGTCCCTTTTACGAGTGGCAGCGGAACACAACGAGTTAAATATTATCTCTCTCACACACACACCCCTAGATATAGAAAATACGTGTATTTGAAAAAAACTCTATAACGTTGCCCTGAGCTCTACTCTATGGTGTTTTGCCGGCGACGCCCGGACGCGGCCCTGCACAGAGCCTGCCCTGGGGCTGCGGCCCGGCAGGACCCCTGGCAATAGAGGGGGACCAGGGGTCGTCTATGACCCCTCGGTTTTGCAGGGCAGCACTCAGTGGCCCCCTCCGGCCTCTTCATCGCTCCCCTCTACCGGGATCACTGGTGGAAGGTGTAGCATGCGCTCTCTCCCCAGCCTCCGGTGTGTCGGACCGGTTCTTCTCCGGGCCGCTAACAAAGTAAGGAGCGGAATGGCTAACAGGGCTGGGGTGTTGTTCGGTGCTGCTCTGGGATGCAGTTTACAATTGTCATATCCGGAGAATGAGGAGAGGGAGGAATATATCTGTGAGTGTCCAAAAGGGCTATTGGTTTCCGTGTCCAAGAGGACATCTCATTCAGAAAGGGCAGATCATTCCGCCCTTAATGATTTAAAGATGGTGACTTTGGATCAGTTTTCAAAAAGCTCTAACAAACAAATGTATTCTTTTGAATGGAAAAATATATCCCAGTACGCCCGTGTCTGTTCCTCACTCTCCATCCGCTATAGGGAAGGACTGCTATTCACTCCCTGTCCTATGCACAAAAAGCCTCCGGTGTGACAATAAACCAGAGGCTCCTTAGTCATTTAACACTTAAGTAGATAGCAGAGGTGTCAACACGTCTTTGTTCTGTCCAGCGTTTATTTTCTGCTTGTTGAACTGTAACTGTTAGAAACTGCACGAAGGTGAAATTTGTCTTAAGCAATACTTTCTCTTTTCTTTTTCTTTTCTTTTTTTTAAACCAAACACAATGAAAGTATGAATGATATGTTGTTAAAATGCGTCTGCTGTTATTACCGCTGGGTGGTGATGTTATTGTTGTTATGATAGTGTATTCTTTGGGATATTTTTAAATAGGATGAAAAAAACAATTACGGCTTTGGAGGAAAATACTCATCCCGGTGTCCGTGTTTTCTTTTAAATTTTAGGTTGACAGAAATTCAAGCAAAAGCGATGATGCTACCTCCTTCCGAAATACCTGTCAGCGGAGAAGGGGGACCTTGGGAAATAAATAGTCGTCAAGAAGGAAGAGGGACGAGTGTGAAGGACATATACAAATTCAAAGATTAGAGGTGGGGAAGGAAACACAAAACTCAAGGCATGAATTAAATGGAGGCGGGGGGGGGGGAGAAAGAAAGAAGATGCAGCAAAGGGAAGTCAATGAGAGAATTAAAGGCTGAAGTACAAAGGAAGGGAAATCGCCTTTGCTCCAATTTACAGGCTGATGATTGTCTGAAGGAGTTGTGCTCCCTGTCACCTAATCTCTTCCCTTGGCGGCTTGTTAGCGTTTGGCACTGGGTCTGTGCTCACAGAGCAGTGTACATTCGATATTCAAAAACCCTCTTTACATACACATCACTTGCTAATTTCGTCGGTGTGTGCACATTTCAACGACTGATAATAAGACATTGTTCTTTAAAGGACAAATAGCTCTGACCCGTAAAGAGGAAGGAGCTCGTATTTTTTCCGTGCCAATGGCAGTCTGCCTCTTAAAAATACAAGTCGGAATTAAAGAGCAAACGAAATGCTCAGCTTCTTCTCAAAACTAAGGAGGAAATAAGGGAGAGTAAAGAATGCGATTAAACCACGAAAGCAGTGTACAGAATGACAATTTTTGTTTATGGCAAAGCATTGTTTTTCTCCAGAGACAACTGGATAATACTATTGAGGTGCAATCCAGAAAAAACCTTTTGGTTTTGCTGTTTGCTTGTTGTTTTTATTTTCTAAACACTGTGGTAGATTACATCTTTGCTTTCTTCATGCGCACAAGCCATTTCGTTATCGAGATAATGTTTCTTTCAAATATCTCAGATTTTCATTCTCCCCCGCAAAGGTTTGTGCAAAAGGTTTGTTACTGTGACCCACAGAAGCCCCAGCCCTCAATAAGAAGTCTACCCATGAAAAAGAAAGTCACGACTCATTTCTATAGGTTATCGAAGTATATTTCATTCGCGTTGGTTTTCTTCCTCTTCCGTGCCTAAAATCATTCTTAGAGACAAATCACTAATCATTTATTTTCCTTCTTCTTCCCTTTCTTCCTTTTTTCCTCTTTGAATGGAAATCCTTTTAAAACTGAGCTATTTTTAGTCTCTCTTTTCTTTGTTTGTTTGTTTGTTTGCGCAGGTGCCCACTTGTGGGTAGAGAATACGATTAAATAAACACCAGTTGTAGGTACATGGACTTAAGAGAATACCGGGAAAGGAGTGAGTTTTTAATAACCCTGAGACGAAGGTTTATCTCGTTAAAGGTACTTCTTCTCTCTGGTCCATGGAAACTGAGGTGGCTTTGCTCAGCACAGAGGGCGTGAAAGTGAGGAAAGAGTCAGTCCTGGTTGTAGCCGAACAGGTAAAGTCTGATCCGGAGGGTCTTTGTGCCAGTCCGTTGGACTGGCCGCTGTGGCAAGCCAGACAGGAGCACGGGTTGCCCCCGGCGCTGCTGAGTCCATGAGTCGGGGCAGGGTAGAGAGACGGGTGCCTGAAGGCGCAGAGCAGTTCTGGTCTCGGGTAGGGGTGGGAGAGGACCCTGAAGGTGTCCAGCGGCCTCAGGGGGGTACTGAAGGGAGTGGCGGCAGAGGCCGACGTGGCGCCGATGCCCATGTGGGAGTAGTAGGGTAGGGGCAGGTGGGACGGGAACGGGTAGGGCAGATTGCCGGTGGCGGCCGCGTGGCTCATCATGTATGTATAGAACGCCGGGTCGGCCGGGTGAGGCCAGGTCATGGCCAGGCGCTGCCGCTTGTCTTTCATCCTGCGGTTCTGGAACCAAACCTACGGGGAGAGGGGAGGCGAGAGCCGTCACCCGCCACTGCCTCGCTCCTCTCCGCCCGAACGCCGGCACTGACACCGGCACCAGCCCCGGGGCGACGCGGGCAGGAGCGGGTCTGCCGGCGAGCAGAAAGATCCGCGCCAGCTCTCCCTCCCAGAGGGAGTTGTCATCACGTACGGAGGGATCAGTTAAGCCCCTATAAATCTACGGTGAGACCCAATGGAGCAGAGCTTTTAGGGTGCTTATTTTCTTTCCTTTCTCCTTGCTAGGTCTTGCCCTGTTAACCCCCTCGACTGTGGGCAAACCCGACAGCTCTGCCTCCTTGCTGCCGTGTTGCAGCCAGAACTACCTGGGATTACCGTTGTCGGTTTTATTTTCATGTGTAAGCGTTTTTGAAAAGGCAAAGCAAAGCGAGATCAAAACAAGATCTGCTACTGGCTTCCTCTTTTCTCTCCCAAGAGCCGAGCGAGATTTGGACTGAAGGGAGGATTTAAAATAACGGGGGGAAAATAATAATCCTGGGAAGAGATAGGATTAGCAGTGCTGGCTGGAGTGGCTCTGGGAGCCGTGTACCCTCTCTCACATTGCTGCTTGCTGCAGAATGCGGGCAGGGCCAGGAAAGGGACGGGGGGGGCAGGGGAGGCGGGGGGGGCTGGGGGGGGGGGGCTGGGGGAGAAGGGGGGAGGGAAGGTTGTGCTGGCGAAGTGCTTTCCCAAGTTTTGCAAGGAAATTTGGCCATATAGATTTATATCGTGCTAATTGGAAACATGTCCGAACTGTGTGTACCTTGATGGTGGTTTCTGGCAGATTTAGAGCAGCCGCCAGTTCACATCTCCGGGGCCTGGACACGTAGTTCTCCCGGTAAAACTCCTTCTCCAGCCGGGCGATCTGCTCGCGGGTGAAGGCGGTGCGGTAGCGGCGCATCTGGTCGCTGGCGCTGCAGGCCAACGAGCCCTGGGACCCGCCACTGCCTCCGCTGCCCTTGGGGTGATCGCCCCCGGCGCTGGGGCTGCCGGCCAGCGCCTCGGAGCACGGCCCTGCGTGGGAAGGCCGGAGCAGAAACACACGCTTGGAGGAGGGCCGACGTGGAGGGATGCTCGCCACCCACCTCCCCAGCAAGATCCCTTTTCCCCCCAGTCCCTCCCTATTCGCCTTTTCTGCCCGGCTGGGGAGATATCCAGAGAGATCAGGGATAGGGCAGGAAGAAGGGGATGCAAGTATGGTTTAAGGGTTTGATGAGTGTCTATTCACTGGCTGGACCGTTACTTGCTCGCCCTTCTCTTCCTTCCAATACACCCACACCGCCCTGGGAGTGTCTGATCGATGCCCCCGCGCTGGCTTCCTGCGCTGTGAAGGCAGGGGCAGCCACTGTAGCCATCCCCAGACCCCGAATGGCTCGGACAGGCAGGTGTCCGAGTGGCACGGCACCACGGTCCATTCCTCCAGCCCAGCATGGGCCCAAGAGCCGACCAGCCGGCAGGCAGAGATCCTGATCCCTCCAAGGGAGATGTGAGGCCTCGGAGACTCTCCACTCAGCCTCCAAAGCACAGGGTGGGATATCTTCAACGAGCCTCTAAGGGGTGGGAGGGGGCAGACAGCGCTCCCCGCGCTTCGCGGCTTCTTCTTGAAGTGATGGAAGAACGGGGAGGAGTGAGAAGTGGATTGTTGTCGGGGTAGAGGGGGGGCTCTACCGGCCTGGGAAGGTGGGAACACGGAGTGGGGGCAGGGGGAAAAAGGGGCCTGGCCGCTGCATTTGCTTTCAAATGCAACTCTCTCTCATTGTGGCCGAGACCAAAGGCAATTAATTCATTGGGACCATTTCCGAGCTGGCGCCACCGAGACATAGAAGTGACAAGGTAATTCGGACCTCTTATCTTTTTTTTTCTTTCTTTTTTCTTTTTTTCCCCCCCCCCCCAAAGTGCAAACAAGGATCTCGCTGCCGCACTTGGGGCAAGCAGGAGTCGGCGAGCGATTTTACGGTCTTAATGGGCACTTCCGCACTCGCCCGGGCACATTTCACTCTGCAAAACCACAAACAGCTCTCAGGCAGAAAACCCGTTTGATCTTGCCCCCCCGCCTCCAACTCATACAAAAAACCCGTCGGTGGGAAGGCTCGGAAGGGGTTTCCTGGACCATACACTGTCCAGGCGATTGGAAAGAATTTAAACCAAAAAAAAAAAAAAAAAAAGGAGATGAAGAGTGGGTGGTAGCCTTGGCCAAAGGGACAAGCTGCAGACCTGATGCACCCATGGCGGGAAGCTTGGCTCCCCTCCAGGGACGCCGAGGCTGCCCTATGTCGTGTCCTCTGACTCCCAAACAGTCCTCCCCGTGGCAGGAAACCAGACAGGAAAGGAGATGCCCCCTCACACACCTCGATTTCACTGCCCCTTGCTCAGCTGGCGCCGTGACGATCCCCGCCGTCAGCATCCCCCCCACACACCCTTCCGCGCCCCCCAGTGCTGCCCCCAGCCCCGATGCGGATGGGGAGCCGGAGGCATGGGAAGGAGTTGGGTACCTTTGCTGTGCTGGTACTCGGCGTTCCCCGTGGCGCAGTCCGGGGTGCAGCTCACCTCGATTTCCTCATAGAAATCCGACTCGGTATCCGAGCTGCTCTGCTGCCCTTTGCTGGAAGGGGGCTCCGGGGCTGGGGGCTGCTGTCCGGACGAAAGCAGTGCTGCCGCCGCCGAGCGGCTTTCCGACACCGTCCCTGTCCCTGGCAGCACCTCCACCTCCTCGTCTTCTCCACCACCTCCTCCTCCTCCTCCTCCTCCTCTCTCCCGGGACGACAAGGGGCCAGGTCTGGGGCTGAGGCAGTTCCGATGGATCATCTTCTCCTGCGGCTCTGGAGCGGGGCTCCCCACTGCTTCGGACAAATTAGGTACCCTCTTGCCAACTAGCGCTCCAAGTTGTGTGCCTTCCAGAAACATTACCATCTCCTTACTGGTTTCCATTGTGGCTTCACTTAAGGGAGGGGGGAAAAAAAATCCAGATCTCTTCCCCCCCTCCCTCCCGCTCCGGCCCCAGCCTTGTGCAAACCCAGCAACCCTCTCCTGGCAATGCAGACGAGCAAGCGGTGAGATAGGGTGACCTTGTGATGCGAGCGCTACACTCTGCTGTGCTGCTCTGGGAGGGATCACCATTGCCCTCTTCTTTCTAAGCTGTCATCCTCAATGGTGCAGTCGTCATTACAGTACCACCGGTGACGCCACACATTGATTGCCAGTGGATAAATAGAAACGTCTGCCATAGGGAAGATGAAAGGAAGAGCCGGAGCTAATGGGCTAAATGCGTGATGCACCAGGTGTAGGAGCCCGAGATGGAGAGGGAAGTGTGAAAAAGAAATGCATATGGAGCTGAGCTGCAAAGAGGTTGTAACATGCGGAGAGAGTTCCGCAGGGGGAAGCCTTGCCTGACAATTAAATCGCCTTTTGACTGCTTTAAGCCACAACCTTGATGTAAAATTGAGGCGAAGACCCCTAGATGCATCCTGGAAGTGAGAAGATACATACTCAAGCCTCTTCCTTGGATGCATTATTTATTGCTGGCAATCAGCTTCTGCATAACTGCATATATAAGGCTTTAAGAATCCTTTGCAAACTTGGGCACAAGGAAATGCACTGCTGACATTTGAATGTAGAAATAGTTTTGGCTTCTTGTTCTAATTCAATATTTGTTCCTAATGGTATATCAGTTATTGCTTTACTTTGATATTAAAATTTGGAAATGCGTTTATATATTTATTGTGTTTTACGACTGAAAATATGCAACTATTTCACTTTTTTGTAATTGTATTTATGCTGACTATCTGCTATTTATCGTTTGTTCTTCTTTCTTCCTTCTCAACTTCCATTTGTTCCACGACTCTTGCGCTTTTAAGAGGGTTTTAAGTCTTTCCTCCTTTTTTCTTTATATCTAATTCTTTGGCATAAAATCTTATTTGCTTTTAGGAAAAAAAAAACTGCAAGAAGAAAGTCTGACAAGAATAATTCAGGCTCGGATAAATGCACACTATCAAGGCCGGAACTTATGCTATCTAGCAGATATTGTTAAAAGAGAAATGACAGGGGAAACCGTTGGGACAGCACTTGTCTGAAAATAGGGGATTTTGTACCGTAAATACAACGGCACATGTAGCCTCCTCGGCCTATAATGGTATTTCTAATGAATGCAGCAAGTATCTCATATCTAGTTAGTGTTGACTCACACGTGTAGTGTCAAGTCATTTTCACCATCTGTCGTAACAAGGTTGTTCTAAATTTTTTCTCGGAGTGTTATTGGCTAGTAAGGTTATGGAAAACATTCAACCAATTACGTTCCCAACCCGGTAAGGAATTTACTGGCATATTTGAGGTGACGTTGCTTCGTTGGGGATCAAGCAGTGCAATAGGAAGCAAGCAAGGATTTTCTGTCCAGCCCTGGGACCAAAAGGCGCACGATGCAGGGAGACAAACAGGCAAACAGGATTCCCGGTCGTTTGGATGTATGGACTAAGATGTGCTCCTAGTGATAAGCATATTGATTTTAGGGGCATAAACCAGGATTTTCCAGGGCTATTGCCATCAGTCTCTTTCTTCCTGTGTAGACATGCACGCAAGTTTCCACGCAAACACACATCATGCCCACACCAAGCGCCTGGATGTGCTGCTTTCCATCAAGCGTGTGATGCGTGCGCTGCTCTGAAGCTTGCCAATTTGTTGAAAACTGATTGCTAAATTCCCTTTCCCTTCTCTCCCTTGCCAGACTTCTAGACTGCTACGTGCCCTTCCAGCTCCAGATGAGGACCTACCCCTGCCGCAGCCCAGCTCTGCTCCACAGGCTATGCAAGAGCGGGGCCGGGGTAGCAGTCAGCTCCGGTGGGTGAGTGGGCAGGCGGATGGATGGATGGATGGACGGATGGATGGATGGATAACGCAGTCCAGCTTCTCCGCTTGCTCGGCCACCGCGGAGGAGGGCCAGCGCTGCTCCCGCTGCGCGGAGCGGTGCGATAGGACCAGGCGAGGTGAGATGGAGCCGCTCGGGCGGCGCTGTGCCCATGTCCCGCTGGTGCCTCTTCCCACGGCATCGTTGTTGCACTTTGCAGGGGTGGCGGGGTCGGGGGGGACGCCTGTGCTCTGTGCTGTTTTTTTTATCTCTAGCACCTCCGGGGAGAGACTAAAGCTCGACCTCCCCCCCTGGCCCAGGGTAGCCCCAGCCTCTCGGGGAAGCTCACCTCCAGTCTCCTTTCTAGCTCGGTCAAGTAGCCGTGTGAGAGGAGTCTGGCTGATGCCTGAGACGGACGGAGAGGATTTCCCCGTTACAAGTCTAGGGGCAGCAAGAAGAGAGATACTCACATCTCTCTTCAAATAAGACAGCAACCCGGAGCTGAATGAAGAATACAAGGGAGGGCTCGTGGAGTGGGCGATATAGACTACTGCGGGGAAGTTAATGGGAAATTCTGTCTCTGGCAGTCTGGAGCCGTGGGGATGATTCCCGTGGATTATGTTGGCTGGTCCTCACAAATCTTATAATGTACGCTTACGAGCCACTGCTGCCTCCTTCCTCACCCCATTCTTAACCCGTTCCCGCCAGGATGCCACCAGTCGTCAACCTCGAGCTGGAGGTTTTGTTGAGCCCGAGATGATGGTCACTGCCACGGACCGTCTGACTCAGCTGGCAGCAACACGGGCGGCGGTACACCCCCGCACGGACAGACGCACACCCTCGCACACGTATACGCGTGGTGATTTGCCACGGGCAAACACAGAGAGCTAAAGGCCCCAGTGGAGTATAACGGGGGAGGGGGGGAGGGCGGAGGAAAAAGAGAAAAAAATGAAAACGCTCTGCTGGACTCGAAGTTTTGCGGTCAATTTAGCTTGCGTTCGTAGAAGATTCTTACAATTTCTATTTTCATATCCCCCAGGACGAGTACTGCCGTGACAGCCTCTTGTACGTGGACAGGCGACGTTGTGAGGGGGCAAGGAACCCCGCTCCGCTGCCTGTCACCGAGGACGAGCTTTGCCTTGCCGGGAATGCGGGATCCGGCGCTCTGCCTTCTGTCTAGTGTTTCCCACAGATCTGTCAAGCCCCATTTGGAAGGAGACTCCCTCATTTGGGATTAATTTCCAGACAGATTGGAAAGTGTATCTCTACGGGCTATTTATTTATTTATTTATTTATCTTACTCCTGCCTGATCCAGACCGAGATTTAAAACCTATAAAGCCTCTCTCGCTCGTTTGGGCACAGCCAGTATGTTCTAACTATCCTCAAAACTTTTCTCACTGATTTATTTCTCTGAGTTTACAATTTACCTTACTGATACGCGGCCAAGGCGAGACCAGGGTGGCTGTGTTCATAGGGGTAATAACACCGAATTCAGGGTCAACGCTGTTGAAAGGTGCCTTACATGTGAAAAGCAATTGAAACACCCCCCCTTCCCCAAACAAGCAAATAAAAGGGGGACATGAAAACATTACTGGAGTAATATGGTAATAAATCAAGCATTTTCCTTGAAAGTGCTAAAGATGGAGAAGGAAAGACACATTACACACTCCTTACCCGCGGGGTGTTTATTTTCCTTCGCTGGTCAACAGGGTGTCAATAACTTTTGACCAGTACTGTCCAGTTACGACTGGGAATTGACGACGCACCTTCAGCTTCTCTAAAAAAACCCACGAGTCTTGTCGTCTTTAAAAAAAGGAAAAGACTGAAAGTTTTGACACACTGTGGAATGATTTAGTGCCGCAAAAGCTGATATGTAGTGGAAATGGGTGACTAAACCAGAAAGCCTATTTTTAAATTTTTAATGGGTAGTGTTAACAATAATGGCGTAATTATCACTGTTTTATTAAGGCTATTTTTTACGACATGGTTAGAGGTGGAAACTTTGGAGAAAAGAGAATAATAGGCGCATTATTCTGGGGTGTAAAGACAGTCCTGTGCAATGACAGCGCATAACACTAAGTGGAGTTGAGGGGACGACAGAGTCGTGAGATATGCCCAGAGTAGCATGTCATGGCATTTACAGAGTCCGATCCAGTTTCTGCCTCCGTGTAGCTCTGAGTGTCGGATCCTGGTATCTCCACGGAGGACATTTTCCTTTTCTTGATTTTTCTTTTACCTGTTGGTTGCCCGAAGCAGCGATTCTCTGACACTACAGAAGGCTCTGGAGATTTTTACTATGTTATATTAAAATCCGATGGAGAGGGGAAGGGCAAAATTCTCACTCTCGGAACATGGAGGACAAGTTTTCTCCTGGAAACTAGGTCTGCTGCTTTACTGGTTGCAGTGAGTAAATCGTGCGGGAATTTGGGCTTTTGATTTCAACTGTTACCGCTTCCAGAGTCGTTGAGAGCCATAAAAATGAGGCAATCTTAAAAGATTAAAATGAGTAGAAACACGATCTACATGGCAGACTCTCTGATTTGGAAGAAGAAGAGTATTTAATTCAGCGGAAGGCACTGGTAAATTAAAATCGACAGTATTTCAGTGACTCGAGTAACGACGCACTGTTTTTCCTTTAGGTTCGATTTAGTAAGAACTGAGCTCGCAGCCCTCCGTTTTCTGCATCTTCGCAAAGCTTGCCCGCGAGTGACGGGTTCGCCTGACACCTGGTGCGCCTAAACATCACTCACAGAAAGCCTGAGAGGTTTCAGGGGCATATTTTGGACACCTTTATGTGTCCAAAAGAAGAGCCTTAAAGAGGGATGTAGTTACACCGAACGAAAACCGCAGGAATGTCAGAGGGGAGCGCACAGCTTTTCGTAGCATTTAGTGTTGTGCTCCAGATATGCAACAGCTTTTGGTTTTTTGCCTGCATTTCCCTCCTGTACCCAAACCCATTCCAGTTGTATTCCTACCCCCCACTCCAGCAGGAGCTAGCCCAGAAGGAGAAAAAGTCACGCTCCCAAACTCCTGCTAGTGCTCGGTTTGCTGAAACTCCGTGCTTTATTAAAGCATACGGGCGGCGCAGGAAGGGCCCGAGAGGAGCGGTTGTGCCGGGCCGCAGTTACCGGGCCCGCAGCCCCGCCGCCGCCAGTCAGCAGCGACCCCCAGGCAGGACGCAGAGCCCTGGACAGAGCTCCCGACCCTTCCCGGAAGGAAATGACTGTAAGGGGGGGGGCGTTTGCCGTGGACGGTGTTATCTGTGCCTGCGGTAAACAGCAGGCGCATGTCCAAGCCGGCGGCTGTCTGAGCCCTCTTGCAGCCCTTCGCTTTCCGGCCACGCTGACAAGTCCCGGTTCTGCTCCAGATAGGTAAAATGCCCGTATTTTCACCAGGAGGAAGATATTTTTACACAGAACCTTATCAGCAAGTGTGGAGAAGGGCATAGCTGACGTTCAGAGTGTTTGAGACTGACCTTAAGAGGTGGAAATTGAATCCCATCTTCTCTGCCTAGAGAAAATGGATGCCCAAGTCTCAGTTTATATACTGGATCCTGGGGACCCTTTACCTCCCTAGACAGTGGGTGAAAAATCCCCATGAAATGACCCTTTGGAGACAGGGGTCTCCAAGGGGTAAAGGATCTTCTGAGGGACCTGGCACAATTAAGGAGATTACAGAAGTGGGTATCTTACTCCAGAGATCCAAGTATGCATCTTTTGTAATGAAAGGGTGATTTCCTCTTTGATTTGAAGAGAAGCAGATTTGACTCCACAGGAACAAGTTACAGATGTATGTAAAGAGACTCCACTTCCCTGGGCAGTCAATTCTAGTCCTTTCTAGCCCTTTCAGGGAATAATTATTTTCCTAATATCTTAAACCTCCCCTGGCAAAACTTGAAGCTGTTTTCTCTTATCTTACCACTTGTTACTTGGGAAAAGAGACCATCACTCACCTCCCTACAACCTCGTTTCAGGTAGCTGTAGAAAGGAATAAAGTCTCCTATGAGCCTCCTTTTCTCCTAGTTAAACCACCCGGTTCTATTAGCTGCTCCTCATAAGACTTGTGTTCTAAACCCTTTGCCAGCTTTGTTGCTCTTCTCTGGACAAACTCCAGCATCTCAGTGTGTTTCTTGTAGTGAGGGGCCCAAAATAGAACACCGTATTTAACATACCTGGTACAGGGGGGTGATCACTGCCCTAGCTCTGTTGGCCACACTATTTCTGAAATATATATGGTATATATAGGAAACAAACAACATGAAGGGGAGTGGGGGGAGGAAAGAAAGGGAAAACTCAGCCATCGAGAATGGGCATCTCAATGCAATTCCCTCGCTCCTCACTGAGGGCATGTTCTGGGGAAAAAAAGCAGTTCTACTGATGCAGAAGGCTTACTCAGTTTTTGTCCATCTCCACCTTATTCAAACTCTCTCCAAAATAAACACACATAAAAACTCAAATATGAGTCCAAAAGGCATGCTGAAGGAAAAGCATCTCCAGTTTTCACTATGAAGAGCCACATGCTAGCTCCTTAGCCTCAATCCCACCTTCAAGAAATTTCATCCTCAGCTAGCACAGCTGATATGGCATCATCAGTTATCATGGTGCATCCTAACAGCAGATTTGGCTTTCTGGTTTATTTTTCACAGATAAGGAGGTGCATCCAATGTGAGTCTGTCCCACAAAAACAAAACATCTTTCTTGACTCCCTGACTCAGAAATGACCTGGTTTCCATCCTGGGTAATGGATCCCCAATGCCTGATCTCTCCATCCTCTGTCTCTCTAATCTGTGGTTCCCAGAACAAAGACAGAGGTGACTGATAGCCAAGGTGAGCATAGAGTAGCAGGGAATATGCACTGGGTAAAGCTGGTGACCCCAATGAACTGTGCTGGTAGGGATCCTTCTCCCATGGCCCATTCTTGCCCTCTGCACTCTCAGACTTCAGCTCTAGGGACACCATGCACATAATGCATCAAATGGCTATTGGGCCTATGAGATAGTAATCAGGGTAAATGCAGGGACGTAGGAAATCTTCACAGCAGGTCATAATTTTCTGCCAGAGAGCAGTGAGTTCAGACCAGGAACAAGAAGGAAATTCTGGGTTTGTCTCAGAAAACAAAGAGAAAATAAAGTATCTGGAAGCAGATTTATATATGTGCTTTTTTTTTTCCTTTCTTTTCCTTGGTTGATTCATATTTATGAAGGACCCAGAAACTTCAGTAGAACTACTGACCTACTCTTGATCCTACTGCTATGTAGCATAAATATGTAATTTCTCATAATCACTGTAGATATCTTTTTCAGTCACTGAGGGCCAGAAACAGCGACAAGATTAAATGGGCAAACAATCAACATTAGTTACCACTGTAACAGAACTGCATTAACTTCTTGAGGCAGGCATACCTTCAATGAGGAACATCCCCTGAGCACATCTGCCTGTTTCCCTCCCTGTTCCTAGTCTCTTTGCTGGGGAGGGACAGTCTTTCAGGCTTCCTGCTTCCCAGGCTGAGCTGGACAGATTGAAATCTGCCTCCCCATGGATTCCAAGGAGAAAATTGCAGTCTGCATGGATAACCACAGAGCTGGAGTTTCTCCCCAGGTGGTCCCAGGGGATGTCTGGCCTAGGGGTAGGGGAGGGGTGCTGGTCTGCAGTGAAAGGCACTGCAGTCACAGGGAGGCTGAGATCATCACGTTTCTGATGGAAATCGGGGGTATATAGACATTGCATGGGGAGAAAAATCTGGACACGTTCATGCAATTGCCTGTTGTGTTGCCTGAGAAAGGGCATGAGAAAATATAACGTTAGAAATGAAGGCTAAATGTCCGGGTATTCGCTGATGCTGGAGGAAATGAGGACGAACTGGGAAACCCTGTCAGGGGAGGGCAAAGGCTTGTTTCTCAGCCAGGACGGGACTGCGCAAGGCACGTCTGGCAACACGAATTCTGCAGCAGGTAGTCACGGCACACGAACGGGAGTCAGCTTCACACTCCAGGGTCTCCCTGCTCTGCGTGCCCGTGCTGGATGGCCCTATGTCCCTGCCGGCTTGTTGCACACACCTTTAGAGTCTCTCGGTAGCTAATTTCGAGGTCACATCGACGAAGGACATAAGAACGAAACACGACCCAATCCCGGGCGTGTGGGGGTCAGGGAGAGAACGGGATCTGCGCACCTTTCCCATTCATCTCAGACACCCCCCGCCCCGGCCGCATCCGAACTCCCCGCAGCGCCAGTGACGGGATCCCCCCCCCTTCCGCTCCCCCCCGCCGGCCGGCCGGCGGTCCCTGGCTCTGATCACGGCGGCCCTACACTAACTGCTGTCTTCGTGCGCCCCCCACTGCTGGTGGGCCGTAGAGATGACGAGAGCCCAGACAGACCGCTCGCCCTCGCGGAGACCTTTTTTCTTTTTTTCCTTTTTTCCTTTTTCCATTTTTTCTTTTTTCCTGTCAGAGAAACATCAGGGAAAGAGAGCAAAAGGTGGACAGGCAGCACCTTTGATGGCTCCTGCCCGGGATGCCGGGACGCGGGACATTCCCCCCGCCTTCCTCTTGCGGGCAGCGAAGGAGCCAGAGGGGCCGGGTGGCACCAGCACCATTGCGGACTTTCCCCTCCTCAGGGGCACGGCTCAGCTGCCAGCTGCTAATTCGCTGATTCCTTCATAGATGACATCATTCTCATAATCGTCATCATCCTCCGAGGCCAAGAACATTTTCCCCAGTCTGACTTAAAACTGCTGGAAAATACACCCAGGGAGACAATTCGCTGTTGCGGGCAAAACCAGTAAGGGATGAACTCGAGTAGGTCGTTCTGGGTCAGTACTCGAGGAAAGTCGCGGCACATGGCAGCAATTTGGCAGAGGTAACCTGGAGCTCTCTGCTACTCTCAGTCTCCGAAAAATCTTTTCCTACGGACGGCCAAGGGTTAAGATGTACAGAGCCTGAATATATCGAAATAAATATGCCTTTGTGTCGACTTCTAAGACATCACATGCTCTCCCCTTTTGGATCCATGATGTGTGCCATGTACTACATCTTATCCCATATGCATATATGTGATCACGCACATATTTTTTGGCACGTCTGCATACAGACACGTTTTTCCCGCCTTTCATTAAAACCTAGTTTCGAAAAATCTGCTCAAATCTGGAAAGACTACATGGATGTGCCAGCGCATGCCTCCTACCACAGGCACACGGCAACCTGTAGGAGTTTTTCATTTGCAGTTCACAAAACTCGTTTTGAATGCTTTTAGTCTTGCTGCCAACCAGCAGCAAAAAAATAATAAGAAAAAAAATCAAAGCATGTGGGACACATGCTATGGGCTGCTTCTTTCTCCTTTGATGCATGAATACGCTTTTCTCACCATTTCTGGCTAGCACAGTCGGAAACACCAACTACTTAACTGGACTAGCTTCCTTCCCTGGGCATCGCTGGGACAGGACGTCTCCGTATGGAAAACACCTTTATATTTGAGTGTTTCCCTTCCCATAGCTTTTCTCCATCAAAGTTTTGGGAAGAGCGGGTGCCAAGCCCGGAGCCCTATGGCAACGAGGCACTCCCTCGGGCGCCGTGGGGTATCCCAGACTGGGAAGGCGAAGGGACTCGCCGCTCACGTCTGGACGAGAGCCGAACGTCAGTCTCTCGGGCAGGGCTGGCCTCCAGACAACGCGAGCGGAGATTTTCTCTCTTTAATCGCGTTTTCACTTTCTTTCGCAGGTTGATGGGCCCTTGAGATACGTGGGCGCCGCCCCGTCTGCACTGTCTTACGTGGAGCCACTCTTAGCTAAGGCAAGCCAGACCCTCTCCCATCTCACATAAGCGTTCTGGGAAGAAAGAAAAAAATCCCACAAAAAAGGTAACAACACAAAAATCACCCACAAAACCAAAATCTGATCGGGTTATTTCTGCTTCCCAAACACGTTTCGTTTCGTTTCAGGCACTGCAGTTCGTCAAAATCCCAATGTACTGTTCGAAATCAGTGAAGAAAGAAAATAGAGAAAAGAAAGAGAGAAAGAGAGAGAGAGAGAGAGACATAGAGAAAGACAGGGAAGGAAGGAAGGAAGGAAGGAAGGAAGGAAGGAAGGAAGGAAGGAAGGAAGGAAAGAAAGAAAGAAAGAAAGAAAGAAAGAAAGAAAGAAAGAAAGAAAGAAAGAAAGAAAGAAAGAATCTCAAAACTCCGGGACAAGAAGCAGAATAAAACGTTGCAAAGAGGGAAACATTTCCTGGCATACAGATTAGATGAGATAAAGTCGAGAGCATGTGCTCCCAAACACCCTCAGCACAGGAAAGGAGTGCTCTCGAGGGCTGCATAGGGGAGAGCCTGCGGGGTGGAGTTCACCGTCACGGGCTGCTGAATATGCTTGAGTTTTCCACTGAGGACATCAAACCGCAAACCCCGTCTGATCGCGCAACAGGGAGCTCCGTGAAGAGTTCCCGCCGCGCGCCGCCGCGCAAGGCAGCGGGGTTGAAGCCACTCGACTCTGCGGGAGATGGGGCATTTTTAACAACGAGGAGGTTATTGTTTCTGAAACACATAACCCCCCAGCAGAGCCAGTGAGACGGTTCGGATCCCGCCCCCTCCCCGAAACTGGTGGGACCGTAGGCAGGAGGGTGCAATCAAGCGCCTGCCATGTCTGTTTGGTTTTTTTCCCCCGAGGCGCTGGCACGGAGTGCTGCGGGAAAGAGACTCCGGCGGGCGAGATCGGGCACCGACAGGGAGCGGGTGAGCCCCGGAGTCCACAGCGGGTGCCAGACTTCCCTGTCCCTGGACACAGCACTGCGGGGCCAGCAGCCCCCTTTGAAGTCGGGGCATTATCCTAGCAAGAGAGGGAAGCAGACTGGCTCTGTGGTAGCCTTGGGATGCATAAGAGTAGAGAGAAATCTCTGTCCTCAATCTTTGTCACCCTCACATCGGTTTCTTGCTGGAGCTATTCCTGCACCAGTCAGTCACCCACCCTGGCTGCCAGGAGAGGATGTGGCTAGCTGCCTAAGGCTGTGTTTTCCCCATCGGGATCCAGAGTACTCCTGGTGTAGAAAACATAATCACTGATGCTGTAAATATAAAGAAATCTATGAAGATACTGCTTCCCTGAGGCTATGGGAGTAACCCTGGGCAAACAGCTGGTATTCAACACCCTCCACCTCCCTTCAATAGCAATTTCAATAACCACATGGCCTACTTAGCTGTTTGACAGCATCCTCTTGGCCCAGTAGCACCAAGGACATTGGGACATGGCCCAGGCCATACAGTCAGACTCAATGCCACTTTGCCCAGAGCCTGGCCTCCATCACCCCTCAGCTTTGTGTGTAGCAGCAGGAATCACCCCCACCCGCACAAGCCCATTCCCAAATGCCAAAGACTCCAGACAGAACTGATTTGCTTTATACTAGCCAAGAAAGGGGTGATTTCCAAACCAGTGGTGGGGCTGGAAAACTTTCTTCCCTCGCATTCACAAATCCCAGCAGAGCACAGAGGGGAGGTACCAAAACCATGTGCCCGAGGTGGCTGCCACATGCAGCACAGAGCAAAACAGTCATCTTCCCATTTAAATTTTTTCTTTTTAATGACAACATCACCGTATGTGCTTATATAAATCCTCAGTGATTTCACAGCTCCCCATGGTAATATCACCAGGCTGACTCTTATGGTTTCCTCCACGCCTGCACAGTTGTAGATTTATAGGTCTCTTACATACTCATTCACAGAAATAAAAAGGGCGGGAGTTGAGAGGACTTAGTTTATGGCTGCTCTCTGAGTTTTCCATGCCAGATCCATGCAAGATCCAGGATGTTGGAAATACGGATTTGTAAACCATCCCCTTAACTGACTGCACCCGTATTAGGGAGTTAGGCACACACTCATACACACATACTTGTATACACAAAGACATGCCCAAAGAAGGGTTAAAACTTAAGTAAAAGGGGAAAGAAAAAACCAAAAAAGCCAAACCAACTCCACTCCCCCTCCAATGAAACCCCACAACAAATAGCCTTGAAAGAATCTTTGCATGGCAGATGCATTAATCCCGTATAATAAGCACTCTGGTGCCTGCTAGGTCAAAACTCTCCCAGTGCTGAGAAATCTGAACTTCGTATGGATTAGGATGAAATCAAATGGGTATATCAGCATGAAAATCAGACAGTGGAAGAGCAGCTGCTGGAAGGGCCAAAGAGTCTGAGTTATCCAAAGGCTAGAGCCCAATCGATGGAGCTGAAGGGAAACAAATGAAAATTACTATGATGACAGTGAATGAGGAAAAAAATATCCTAAACCTAATAGCTCTTTGAGTAGAGAGGAATTCTCAGCTCCTCTCTCTCTAGAGGGATGTTACTCCACTCTATTCCTCCATAGCTGTGTGTTTGCCAAGTGTCTTCCTGCTGACTGCACAATATTTATAGAGAGCCTTTCTCCTGCTCCCTCACAAGAAATGTCTCTGTAAGAGAGTTTCATGAGGTAAATGCCCCAAAAAGCAGTAAGTGTGTCATCCTCAGACCTCTGGCAGATAAAAGGACATCTGCCAATGTCCTGGCGAAATCAGTCAGCAACAGAAGTCAGTTTCTCATTTCTGAGACAGGAGCACATGTATGACTTATGACTGTTACAAACAAAAACACAGCATCTTACAAGCCCTGCAGGGCAGTGAAAGACAGCAGCACGACACGAAAGGCAGATGTGCTTCCCACAGACTGTATTTTCCATGGCATCAAGCCTTCACAGTAGTAAGATAACCTTCCTAAAGCACAGTAATCTATCAACACTGAAGGACTGGAGCTCCCCATGTGCAAGTAACTGCCTTCATATACACTTTGGTTGTCCTAATTAAAGGCTTAGGCTTTCCTTCTCTCTCTGCCTCTTGTCTGGAAGAATTTTCACACCTTTTGTATGGTAGAAGTTAATCAAAGCAATTTTCATGGTTAGGACACCTCACAGTCAACATAGCGGTGGGCATTTGCATTGGGCTAACCAACACCTCTCTCAAAGGACTTGCATATAATGACACCAGAGCACTGACTTTCAGGTGCCTACCTACCACACAACAGAGAAAGCATATCTAACCTATGAACCAGCTAAGTTCACAGAGTAATTTTTACTTTGTAATCTGTAGAACTTGGGTGATACATTGCAACATAAAGAGCTATTCTTGATGAAGTCTGTAGCTGGAGGCTAAAGACTCGTTCTCACATGGAAATACCTAAGAATGTCCACACAGGACTTGCTGCTCCACCTCAGATCCACACCCCATCTCAGGTAAATTTCCTGGTTAGACAAATATAAGTTCCCAATGGAGATAATGAAGAACACAGAAACCTGTTCAGAACAAGAATGTTCAGCTTCGGAGGTACTCAGGAAGGGACATTGTATTTTAAACTCAGATCTTATCTTAATTTGCATGAGCTTTCAAAAGTAGATGCTTATTAGTACGGTGTGATCTTTTCAATAACTTCCTAGTTCAGGGAGAGTGTCTTCTGTTGGTTTGCACTAAGTTGATCTAATCTAAATGTAATTAAATTAAATTCATCTGAGATAAAGGGCTCCAGTCAGTCTCCAAGTAGATTACAAGCTCAAACCACAACCCAGACCACTTATGCATAGAGGTTAGATATAAAGAGTTTAAATTAATTTCTTTTGAAATCGAGGAGGCCTTGCCTGACCAGGGAGGAGCAGGTCATCTCCAGTGTGCCTGACAGGCAACTTCGACAATGATGACATGCTCAGCTGTAAGTTGCCACCTTACAGCTATGACAGCACAACTGATGGACACGACACCTCTTGGTCCATTGCAATAAAACAGAAAATATGTTTCTAGCAACTGTTGCTGGAAAACATTAATTAGCCTCTCTGAATTCTGATCCCTGACAGCTTTGCTGACAAGGCAGTAGAGATCTCTACCTTCAGCTGCTTTATTCACAGCTATGGTCATTAATTAACCTAACATGATTTCGGTTTAAATTAACACACCAGACACCAAGGCTGAGGAATGGGCATCCTTCTTTTCTACAGCTGGAGTGAAAGCAGCAGTAACCTCTTCATCTACATCACCTAAATCCAAGATGAATCATCAACCACATCCCTCAGTGAAATGCTGCGTTATATGGACGTTTCTACTTCTTGCTCCCAATTTAAGCATCTCATTTCTGTATAAACAAGATTTTAATCAGCTAGAAAGGAATTAATATGCTGTGTTTAAAATGGCTCAGGAATGGATATGTCACCTATGGAACAGTGCAGCCAGCCATGGCTTGTAACTTATCCTATGCAGTTGGATGGACAGAACCTTAGCTGAAGTGGCAGCGGTTTTGCTATAGTCAATGCATGAATCCACAGCAAACCTGCTCCACTGTTACATATGCTCTTGTAGCCTTGTTCTCCCACGGTTTCTGACTGGCACGGTCTCACATTGCAGCTCTCCCATGTAGTCTGTTCTGGTTAGTTCAGAGAGCAGAGGCTGCAGCTGTACTTACATGGCACTCACACATTTTGTCCTGCTATGCAAGCTATTGCAGAGCTTCTCCAAAACATGCTAAATCACATTCCAGCAGTGCCTGATTCCATGACACAGATTTTAGGAAGAACTTCATGACATACTTTAATCATTTGGAGAAAGATTTTTTTTTATCTCAGGAGAAAAAAATAAAGCCACTGTTTAGACATCACTGGAGTGTGGATGATGAATTTAGGAGAATGGGAGCCAGGAAATCTGGAGTTTTCTTCCTGCCTGGCTGTTGGCTCTGTGGCCTTGGGTAAGCCCTAATCTTTTCGACTCCACTTCCCAGCCTATAAAATAGGGGTTACTTCATGGTGATGACTGCAGCAGTGATCATTTAACAGTTTTTCTATAATAAAAAAAACCCCACACCAAGCCTTCAAATAATATTTTCCTGTAGTATTTTAAAGAGGAACAATGTCCTTGTTATTCATATTGATATTTGAGGGTAGTAAGAACAACCCATCCCCTTACTCTGTTCACCAGGATCACTTTACAGCACTCTCCAAGAGTCTCTTTTTGGAAAGGGACAAATCCAGTTTATAAAATAATTCATCTGCTTAGGGGCATCCCAGGCATCTTACAGCTGCTCTGCAATGTCTGAAGTGGAAACAACCCGATTTTCCTTAGAGTAGATTTTGACTGGAAGAAAAGGTCTGTTATTTTCTAATGACAAGCTTCATGTTTTTCTCTCATGTTTCTGATTTGTACCACTTTCTCTTTCTCTCCATTTTGATGATGGGAAACTTCTTTCTCCTACTCATGACATCAAAATTAAATTCCCAAAACATTGCAGTTTGAATGTCCGCATTTAAGATTTTCTCATTAAAAAAGGCTGTTTGCTGTCAACTCTTTTCCAAGCCTCCTGGCTCCTCAGGTAGATGCTGGTCAGGCAAGTGCTGATGTCTTGCTTTTCTAAATTCTCTCCAGTGTTCAACCACCATCTTTTTTCTTACATGTAGGTGGAAAACTCTCTTGGGCAGGGGACATCCTTTTGTTCTCTGCTTTCTCCCCACTCTACAAATTGAATCTTACTTGGACTGCTAGGGAACAATGACAATAAAAACAATGAAAAGATATTATTAAGAAATTGTTAGCTCCAATAATTCCTCCTCACTGGACCAGTGCCTGAAGGCTTCCTCCTATCAGCTTGCACAAAACTGGTCTCGGTCTGCCTAATCCCTGTGGAGCATTAGGCCCACTCAGGGGCAGTGCAGGCATTCCTGGCCACTCTTGCTCTGGTATAATGTACAGTGGGATTTGGAAGTTGAATCAAATGATTCAGCTGTAGTTCAAGCTCTTTAGAGTTGGCAAATATTTTCTGCCTGTATCACCACTGCTGTCTCTATAACACTCAGTAAATCTAAAATATAACACAAACCCTCTGTAAAAGTAATGTAAACCACCAAGATCTATAACCAATGCTTCGCACTCTTATGTTATGTTGTAGATTTTATTGCAAGGCTTCACAGAAAGCCATTTGCCTACACCCATATCCTGGGTAGAACAGTGTTGTCTGACAAGTATCTGTCTGGAGGAAGCCACAGCAAAGCTATTTTAACTAACATTTTGTGGAAAACAGCCTTTCTTATTAAATCTGTAGTCTCTGGTTACTCCCATTCTACTTCCTTTATTCCAGGCCTTCCCTGTCAATGCTCCTGTGGTGCCCCTATGCACTAGTCAGGAGGCCATAACAGAGCCTGCATCTCTCATGTAACAAGGAATTGTATGACAAGGAATGATACAGCCCAAGCCTTTGTTTAGCTTTCCCACAGAAGTCTTTAGGCTGGTTTCACAGTGCCACACGCTTGAAAGGACTGACTGCAATATCCGCTCAAAAATCCTATTCCACTTCACACAAGTGGATAAGTAGATCATTGCAGAGGGACTGACTTGGGAGATACCAAATAACTTGCTTGGAAAAGCATTGCAGTGTTGGGATACAACCTCTGATATGTCTTTACCAGCTAGGAAGATGAACGCTTCCAGGAACATGAAGTGGATGAAGAAAAGTGTTCAACTCCTAGCTGTGACCTGGCTGGTGTTACAGTAAATATGTGGGCAAACATTTAATCTGTGTGGTTGTAGCTTGAACAGGGTGGTGGGGTTTGCATTTTTAACACGGCACACATTGAGTTGAATAAAAAATTGAGACAGGAGGAGGGAGAAGCAGCTGTTCGGGCTGATGGCCAGTGATTCTTTCCACGTGAAGGGGTAACCTTTGGTAACCCTGGACAGATGTCACGTGAGAGGGCCAGGAAATAAACCCTGGGCTCTTACCAGCACTCCTGTGTGTTACACCTTTATTGCAGTGATGACAGGTTGATGGCTACACTGAAAGGTTCTTTTCCTTTGGGGAGTCCTGTCCAATGTTCAGCTTTATCCGTTCATAAATGCTAAGTAGTGTAGGGTCACTGGGAAAGGTTCCTGCTCCCCCTCCAACCCCCCACCTAAAGACTGTGTCTGGGAAAGGGATCCCTCACCTGCCTGTCAAAAGCCACTAACTCACTGTCATCAGAGAGGGCCAGCTCTCTCTTCACTGGACGTGGAGAGAACTTACCTCTGTAGAAGCCTTTCAGAAACATCCTCCTTCTCTCATTCACTTTCCCATCCCACTCCAGTACACTAAAAATCTTGTCCATCCCTGTGTGTTTTTCTTGGATCTCAGGAGAGAATATGGAAAGAAGCTCTCCTTTTAGATAAAAAAAACTCCTCTGTCAGACTGGAGAACACCAAAGCAGTTCCTCTCCTTAACAGTTTAAATTTGCCACTTTCCTTTGTCACAAGGGCATTATTAAGGGCTCTCAACATGACACAATGTTACTATAAACAAAGAACTTCTGCAGGGGTATTTGGGGGGGGGGGAAGGGAAAAAAAAAGGAGTTAATTGAAGAAAGAAATTAGCTAGGAAGGATTCTAATCACAATTTGTGAGCTCACAATTTTTTGAATGCTATTATTCTTTCTTTTATTCCACCCCTCACACCCCTTAGCTCTCTTTTAATTACCACTCGTGGGAAAGGTAAGCTGACCGGTTTGTAGTTCTCAGCACCACAGCAAGTGGTAAGAACGAGTTTAAACTGGAGATCCTAAAAGCTTTCTCTTTGCATAAGACAAATTTATAGCTTGGAAACTAAATATTTGTTCAAAGAACTTTTGGAGGTGTTTGAGCACACAGGAGAGATGAAATGGCAGATTAAATATTTCATTTGCATGCAATATGCATGGCATTAAGTCCTATCTTAATTCTTCACCTGTTTTCTGAAATCCTTTGACAAACGCAGGACATTTTACCTCAACATTGTTATTTTGAGTGGCTTTCAGGCTCGTTTAATTATTTCGTGCTACTATATGGAAATATCCTGGTAGGTGAGCAGACTCTGGGCCCTAAGGGGAACACAGCAGGCTGCAGGCCAATCAGTTCCTCCTGTAGCAGACATTTCCAATGTGCTGCTTCAGAATAAGGATGAGGCTTTGCCCGGGAAACCGGATCTGCCTCCAGTCGATATGCAGATCCTCCCAAGACGAGTTCCCTAGGAATGGCTATAAATAGAACAAATAAGCAAACAAGCAAGCAAATGGTGCCTCCCCACATAGGAACTTGATGAAGTTTTTCCAGGACAAAGAGAGTCCTGTAATTCTGGGGCTTCTAGATGTTCAGTGCTGCATTTACTTCTGCACAATAAGCCACATGGCATGGGTTTTATCAGAGCCTTTTCCATATCTGGGGGCTTTTTTCTGGTAACTTGCTGAGCTATCATGAAACTACAATGCACAGCCTCCTCAACCAAAGCTTTTCTGAGCTGTAACTCCTACAAACTGACCCATCTTGCTCTAACATGAATATGAAAGTCTGCTCAACTATGTGGCAGAGCTCCCTCCTATACACACATTTGCACACACGATTGCACACTTGCACACAACTGCACACACATACACACTCTGTTCTTTCTACCTACTAGCAGAAATATAGCAGAAGAGAGAGCTCTTCTATGCTGAAAATGATCTGACAATCTCCTGAAGTCTGCTTTCAAAAGAAATGCACAGATTTATCCATAGGTTCAGAGGACAATTTGAGAGCAGAAAGTACAAGTAAATATGCACATTTGTAATCTATTCCTAGTTTATTAGAACAAAAGGTATTCCTTCCTTTTACTTCCAATGGAGAAGATTAAAACAGTACCAAATGTGATCATTAGTGACTTTGGAAAGAGGTTTTATTCTTTATGCCCTAAATGCCTAAACTTAATAATTTGAGGTGGCACACAAGCTGTGATCATAAATCGAGTTTTACTGGGAAGCCATGTTTACTTCTTGTTTATCAGACTTATTTTAATTCATTCTGGGTAGGTTCCAACCACTGTATTAGAGATTAAAGGCAACCGTGCACCCCAATTAGCAGCCAGCCCTTTCTAAGCAAAAATAATTCTGAGGGTCAAGATGAAAGTGGAATAATCTCTTTTCATTAACAGTAGAGTTGGCATGGGTTATTTTTCACTAAACAGTTATGCCTCGGTTTTGAGTCTGTCAAGATTTAAAATGAGTGACCACATAAAAGTGAAATCCCGTGCAAAAATACCCCTCCAGGAATCACTTTCGATAGAGCACATGAGCTCTGCAGGCAAAAGCATACTGACTAGTAAATCGTGGGGGCCATGCAGGACTCCAAGTTCTCCAGCAGCAAATCTAGCTCTGGGGCACTAAGCTCTCCGTCTTTCAAGTAAAACTTTTCAACTGCAGCAGCGATGAAGGCCATAAAAAATATTGCTTCCCTTTGACCAAGGGAACAGAAAATTCACGCCGTTCTAGAGGGACGGTCAGCTGCCCATCTGAACAGACCGCCTACAAACAGACTTCATCATCTCTTTCCGAATATGACTCCTCTGTGCGAGTCTCACCTTGTGCACCCAGTGAGAAAAGTTTTTTCCCTTTGGAGCGATATGGAGTTTATCAACCAAAAATTGAGCAAATAAATATTGAAACTTTATTTCAGGAGCACATTTTATACCTGAAAGACTTGTTTTAACGTTCATGTTTTCACAGCAGGCTATAAATCTTACTATGTATGGAAAAGGGGGGGGGGGAGAGAGAGAGAAAAAATAGAAAAAGGGAAAAAAAGAGACAGCTTCGGTCACAACAAAACAGGCTGGTGAGCACCGCTTGCCCAGCCCTGACACGACAAGGATGGGCCAGGCAGATCACTGCCACCCGCAGCCTCGATCGCTGCTGGCAAAGCTCTCCTGGTGCCTCGGCCTTGGCCGTCCTGTCCTCCCGCCGTCCATCACCTCCACCGCCTCCTGTTAACTTTCTAACGAGCAGAGAGCCGGCACAGGAGGGGCACCCATCCAGGTTAATCCCACCCCGCAGGATCCCGACAGGGACTCCCATGGATGATTTATTTAACATAATTGTTTTACTAGACAATGCTCGCTTTCCGAGAAACTTCAGGCTTCTCGGCTCCATGTTGTTTGGAAATATCTTTGAAAATACATCATCTGCCAACTGTAGCTCTCTTTGATTTGAAGGAGAAAAAGCTTAGATCCTGCCTTTTGTTGAAACCAGCGAAGGACCTTGGGAGAAAGGGGCAGGAGGGGAGGAGAAAAGGGGAGGAGGGCCAGGGCTGGGGGGAGCAGTCAGTCGGTGTTAATCACCCATCCATTTCGTCAAGAGGAGACAGCGGCGGTGCATGCGGCGCACATGTTTCGGTGGCCGGGCTGTGGTTCCGGGCCGGCAGCCCGTCAGGTCCGCGCCGCCCTTTCCACAAGGCCGCCGGTCGCTGCACGGGGAGCCACGGGGAGCGGGGTAGGGCGGCCGGGCCGTTCTCAGCGGCGGAGCTGCCGGCACCTGCACGGCCCTGCGGCCTGCCTGCAGCCGGCGGACTGTAGCCCGGGAAGCGCCTACAGATGCAGGTTTATCTCTGCTCGCCGGAGCTGCTCCTGGCTATGTCAGTCGAGGGAAGGGATAGGGATGCAGACCAATTTCTGGGCGGAAAGCCTTACTTGTAGAGTTGAAACTGCAGCACTGCCCTGGAAACACTTCTGCGTAAAATATCTCTTCAAACACACACACTCCTCGTGATCTACAAACACAGCTGTGAGTGTACAGGCATATTGGCTCGTATGCGTGAGTGCGAGAACGTGCATATCTCTCCTTCCTGAAAGTGACCCTTGCTGCTACTAGAATATTTCCTTTCTTCGATTTGCCCTTAATGATACATCAAGTTCTGTCTTGAAATACCAATGGGCAGTCTCTGCGGGAGACGAATTTATTCACCTGAAGTAGTCCCTGCCATCTGCACTGAAAATAAACAAAATAATTGCAGGACTATGCCTTCAGCACAAACCCAAGCCCAGAGCACAGCCCACAACCTGGTCCCTGTTCCGTCTGCCCCGTGAATTGGGCGTTTGTGTTAGCCTGTGTGAGTGCTGGCTATTCCAGACCGAACAACAGGCTCCCGAAGGCGTGACACTGGTGGGAGCCGTGAAAACGGTTCCTTGTGAGCTCGCTGTCTACTCGCCTGAAGGCAAACTGTGTGAGGAAGCAAGTCTCGCCCCGGCCGGGAAATGGACATTGCAGAGAGGCGAGGAGGATGGGCAGGGGAATCGCGGGGAAGAGTCGCGCGTGAGACCCCGCAGACCAGCTGTTCTGCTGCTCCTGGTTGCAGTTCCACACACACTCATATACAGACATACACACATGCAGATGCTCCACACCGTCGCGCGTGCTCCCTGGACCCACGAGAGCGTAATCCCCGTGGTCAGCGGGTGTGGCTGCCCATCGTCACCCCACACTGGTGCTCAGTGGGATGGAAGCATCTGTCTGCTCACCCGGTTTAGCACTGCCCCACTCCCTCAATTTAAAGATGCAGCTGGAAAAGCTCCTTAAGTCGCTATTAGTAATTATGATCATAATAATAATGATAATAATAAGAACTATTATTATCATTATTATTCACCTTTTTTCCATGGAGGGGGAAGAAGTCTCCCCATTCGATCCAGATAGCTTGGAAACTAGACGGTGTACATATATACCTTTCTCCCCGGGGTGCTGGGATGAGTGAAAAATATTTGGCTCATATTTTCGGAGCTAGCTCGTTTTCCAAAACTCGGTGCGTGATGGTGCGATGCATCTCACTCTGTTATAGAGAAAAATAACACTAAATTGCTTCTCTTCTCACAGCTTTTCGCGTATCCCTCCTTCCTGCAGATTAAACGACTGGCTGTTGGGAGGGAAAAAAAAAAAAAAACAAACCAAACTTACAAGACTGTGAAAGGAATAAAACTCTGAGTTCATAAAGATGAAATGTAACGAGTATGTTGAATACATAACGTTGCCATATAATAGTTTCAATTAGTTGAGTAAGTCCTCTGTAACGTCTTGTAAAGGTGTAAGGACACGTTTACAGTAAAAGCAACATAATGTTCTCAACTGTACGAGTTAATTATTTCCAGATTTATTTTTTTTAGAAGTGAGTTTCACAAGTAAAGGCCCTGTCCGGGTATAAAACAACGGATGCATTTTTCCAACACTAAACATCTTGAGTTCAAAATTAGAAGTGGAGGAGAGAGCGGACAGTTAAATAATTAGACTCGGGGATTTTAGAAGAAAAAAAGAAAAAGAAAAAATGAAAAAACACAGCCTTTGTCTTTCGGGGATCCGCTGTGATGGCGACCGTGTCTCCTTCGCTACAGAAATACAGAAGGCACAGCTCGGACTCGTGGGGTGGCTGTGTGTAACTGGTGGCCGGGGGGAGCGAGGGGCAAACATCTTCTATCCTACCAATTCACCAAATCCTGATAAAATTTGTAAAGATTCTTGTTTATCGCTCAACGTCTCCAAATTTCTGGAGAAGAGCAAAGTCTCGGGCATGTCGCAAGGTCCATGCACGACCCCAGCTCTCCGTTATCCCCCCTCCACCCCTCGGCGTCCTGCACTCCACTGTTCCTCCCGCGGCGAGCCGTGAGGAGCGTGGGGACTTCCACCAGCGGTGGGAAGTAGAGCCCAGGAGAAAGATGTGAATACCCTTTTCGGTTCCTTTCTGCCATGCCCGAGGGATGACTGCCCGTTCACTCTCTTGCTTTTCACGCTGTAAAGTGCGCGAGTACTTTGTTCCCAAGGAAATTAACTTGCCTCCGCTCCCGAGTGGAGTCAAAATCTCACCCTTTCGCCCGTCAGTCGGCGCTGCCGTTGATTTCTAACCGCACTCCTCAAAACGAGCTTCTCCAGCTCGCCTCCTTCACGACAGTTTCTTTTAATATTTATCTCATGTTTAATAATTTTCTTCCAAGAGAGTACGAAGACTTGGAGAATCAAAGCGGAGACGAAAATTAATAAAAAGAAAGATAGTATATCCCATGCTTAGGCCTTTCCTATAACTTAGTCTAGGACATAAAACTCGATGAGAAAAGCTTGGCGTTAGCTCCCTGCTCTCCACAGCTTCCAAGACAAGCCTAAGCCGTGTCTGAGCAGGGATCCATCGGTAAAAATCAATGTAAAATTTAGTTGGCACTAGTTTTGATGGACAACAGAAAGGCCCACAAATGCCCAACTTTTGTAAGTGTTAATGAAAAGTTGTCTGATTTTAAACCAGGTGCTTGCAGTGGCGCAAATAAAGAGTTCCAGATTTCTCTTAAACATACATTATTTGTTAAAGGGTCTTATTCGTGAGGAATCAAGCGCCCTTGAGCTCGTAGGGGGTGCTCACCCTGGACCGGGACCAGACACATAGTCTGCAGAGGACTGGGTTGTTTGGTTTGGGTTTTTTTTTTTATTAAAACAATCAACTATAGCGTAACTTTTCTTAGGAAGAGAGTCCTCACGAGGAAACAATCAGACCTTCAGAATCATTATCCGAGCTCGAATGGAAACCTTAGTGATTTTTTTTAACTTTCTTTTTAGTTTTATACATATATATATATATTTACACACAAAGATATAGAGGAAAACTTGTATAGATTCCTTTATGGATCATTACACATATACATAGTGCTTAAGAGAGAGAAACGTGAGTGCTGTCTGTAGCTACCTGGAAGGACTAGAGCCCCGGTAGCCTTGATTTTTGTTCTAGTAGTGTAACAGGAGCGACGAGTTTCTGATCTCTGTAGGTAAAAGCATATTTGCGCTTCGAAGTGTGAGAAGACTGGGAACGTCTCTCTGACCTGCGACTGGGATAATATATTGTTCTAAAGTAGAAATGTCAAAGTAAAGTCGTTTACCACCTGGACGTCCTTGACTTGGGGTGATTAAAGTTTAATCCGAGGTGTGTGCACAACTTTACCATGTGATTTAGACACATCAAAGGTCATAAAAGGATTCCATTGGCGTGAGATGTACATCGGAGAGATTTCTCCGTATTTTATTCTAGCCTAAGTTCCAGAACGCTGTTTAAAGAAAAATAAATGGGGGAGGGGGGGAAACGAAAAAAAAACCAAACCCACAAACATACCAAAATCCAGAAAAGACCAGGAATGCTAGGGTAAGAAAGGGATTTAATTTCTAAAGGGGGTGGCAGATTTTAAAGAGTCTGGAGGGTCCGGCTCTCGGGGATGCACCCGGAAAAGGGTAGAGCCTTCCATTGTCATTATCCGTGCAGACATCTAGTGGGAAATCCTCGCAATTGCACCCCGACCCCCTCCACCCGCAGGAAGGCGCTTACCCCGGCTTCTCGGCCGCACCGCTCCCCACCTCTCCTCCACCACCGCGGAGAGCCGCCACGCCGCCCGCCGAGCCGCCGCCGAGCCCGAAGCGGGCACCGGGGACAGCGAGGCCCCGCGGCGCGGCCCCCCGCTCGCCCTCATTGGAGGTCCTCGGTGCCAGCCCGGCCCGGCCCGGCCCCGCCCTAGTCCTGCCCCGACGAGACCGGCCCCTGGACGGTTTCAGCCCCACCGCGGCGACCCCGCAACCCTCCGCGCTGCTCCGCCTGGTGCCTCGCTCTCCTTGCCACGGGCAGTGCTCGAAACCCAGGCAAGAATATTCCCCCCTCACCTCCCTCCGCAGCCTTCCGGGGCTCTGTTTACCCTTTCAGATACCTGATGGTTATCGCTCGCCGAGGACAAGAGCCTGTCCCGGCGCCCGGTGGAGCCACCCGAGCAAGTCGGGACACGAGGGGAGCTATGACACGCCGCTCCCAGAGGGACGGCGGACATCCGAGCTTACCTGAAACCACGTTACAGACGTCGGCAGGGGTAGGCAGGAAAGAAAGGAGGGGGACTAGCTAAACCGCAAGGGAGACCTGGGCTCTAGGCTTCCCCAGTGCCAAGGCAGAAATTCATGGCTTACCCCGAGGGTTTGCGGGAAAGGATGGAGTAGCCGGGAAAGGCAGAAGAGGGGAGAAAGGGACTTTGATCTTGAGCTTTGTAACGTGTGTTGGCACCTGAGAGACCGAGCTTTCCGTGACTGGGGATCTCAGAATGTCCCCGTCCAATAGGTGGCTTCTCTGTGGGCACGAAAGGTGTTTTCCAAGCTGTTTCCAAGCTGTGGGACACAGTGACAGGACTGTGGGGATTTGGGGGACATGGATGGACATTTTCTGGATTGGGTGCTCTCCTCCTGTCCCACACTTCTTTTTTGGATTTTTTTTTACGAAGAATTCTGATCACTTCCAACTTCTCGTTTTATACCTAGCCATGTGACAACTGAGATGTGGGAAGCACCACTACCTGCCCAAACGCTGAGGATGTGGAGGGCGAGCCTCGGAGACCTCTTCTAACTGTGAAGACTCAAACTACCGTTTTTCCAGCATACAAGTCTGGGTTTCTTTTTTTCCCAGGCGGGATTATCCTTGTCTTTCAGTGGTTTCTACAGAGGCCACATTTGGTTTCCACCCTAGGTATTAGAAGTCTCTTCTGATCCTAAAGAACTGTCAGCTTATTTTCTTTCTTCTTCCTCTCCCATTTCCCTTGAGTTGCCAGTCACCTGCCGTTCCCAAAAGCTTCTTCCGTTTTTCAGAGATGCTATTTACCTCAGAAAGCAAAACTGTCACTTTGAATCCCCAGAAAAGGGTAGAGACATCTTGCTATGAGCACACAGGTTTGAATTATTAGACTGTAAATTTCGTACCATGATAAAAGCTTCAGCTGTGTTGTTCAATATTGAAGTTTTTGGCAATAGCATCTCTTGAGTTTTTTACTTCCTTTAACCCCGCCTCAGATGTACATTCCCCTCTCGCAGATTTCTGAGAAAATCTTTCATGTTTTTTATTAATATCGCATATATAAGTTTCAGGTTTCTTAGCTGGTATACAAATAAGAACGGACATATGGCAGGAACATTTGATGTTTGCAAAAGGACAGAAGATACTTGCTAACCGATTTCCGCTGTGGAATTATATGGGATTCTCTTTTGATATATATAGGCAACTTTTATGTCTGCTGGGATATTCTTGCTCACAGTTTTTAAGGTTTCAATCCTGTGGTTATTGTTAAAAAAGTCGTACAATCCATCACACGCACAAACCCCTGATAAATGCAACTTAATCTTCAATCTCAGGTTGGGATACTTGTATGTCATCTTCCTAGTTAAAGTGGATTTATTTTCTTTTTTCTTTTTGTCGCGGCCTTGATTCCAGTTGAAGATGAGAACTTGACTGACAGCTAATTATGAAGTGACGATTGCTTGATTAGCTAAGTAGTGTCCAAATTTCCTAGAAATATCAGCACAAACTTCTGACCTCTCTTTTAGTGGCCTCCAGGGTAGTCACAGATATGATTACCCCCTCCCTCCAGCCTCCTGCTAAAATTAATAGGTCAGACAATCTCCCTCTCTTTTATTTGCCAAATATTTACATCACTCGAAGTGGTGATGACGTATCCGTTCGTGCCTTCATCACCTCACAGTGGAATTACTCCTTGTAGGTGAAACTTCCAGTCGGACTATAGGAATGGGAGCAGGGTACTCTCCCAGAAGTGGGTGGGTGCTTGGGTCGAGGCTACGGGACCTGTCCTAGCTCCACGGGGGGCTCTTAGTATCACTGGGGCAGCCGCCTTGCCCGTACATCTCTGACCTGACCTGCTCTGCACAGACAGGTTTCAGACCGGATCCATCCTGACTCCTCCAGGTAGAGCCTCTGAAATTTGTTGACCTGAGAACCGGCGTCCGGCGGATATAGATAGATACCTCTGCTGAGCAAAAGTACGCCAGCCTTTATGTTTCTTTTGCAACACGACCTAAAAGATGTAGCTTTATGTTACATCCAGCTGGGGCTTTTTCTTTCTTATTTTCTGTTTTTCTGTTTAGGGAGGAGGGGTGGCAGAGGGCTGAGCCGGGAGATGACAGATGATTTGACATAGTCCCCACACTCGGCAAGAGAAATTGCAAAGAAATATGGTCTTGTGAAAGTGGATGACAATTGGTAATTACTAGCAGGCAGAGAGTATCTTCCGCACAATGGGAAGGAAGCGGCTCGGAACGGGGATAACTCTCTGGCTGGCACCAGGGCAGCTGCAGCTGCAGGAAAGCAGCCTCGAGTTGCGTGCAAGGGGTTCAGGGAATGCCTTCCTTTAGGTATCCGCACTAGATGACGAGGGGCATGCTTGGCTGGAGCCTAGTCTTTTTTTGTTTAGCAGGACATTATTTTGCATGTCAGAAGAGTTACTATGAAACCACTCTTTTTTTTTTTTTTTCCCTTTTTTTTCCCTGTGCCATTATTGCATCAAATATACTTCAGTTCCCGGGACTTTGCGAATTGTCTTCGGAGCGTGGGAACCTCGGTGTGTGCCCTCAGCTCTGCTCCAGTCGCTTGGCACCGGTCTGGCTCCTGCTTTCCGGTTGTCTCTCAGAAGGCTCCCAGCACTGCTTTTGCTGAGCTAGAGACCTTCCCTTCTCTTCCTCTGTCCTTCTGACTCTGGAGAAGATGGAAGAGTTCGTGCCTTACGTCCACCCACGCGAGTGGATGTGGGGCCAGAGAGTGGAAATGCCAGGTGGTGCCGGTGGTCAAACTGATCGTTACCCTCAGCGGCCCCCAACCCCTTGCGCTCAGGCAGATGAAGTCCGTAGCCCAGATGAGAAGATCTAACTAAGGTCCAAGCATGGGCGGATGCGAACTGCTGGCGTGCACTGTGTGAAGGTTAATTAAGGAATGGCTCAGCTCCCGCCTTTCCTCATGAGCCACGAGTCTCCAATGCAGCGCTTTAAGCTGATTCCAGAGTAAATAAAATCTTGGAAGTACAGTCAGCTGTCGCGTATGTAAGAATGGGATTTAGACTTCAACAGGACCACATATGTAACTGCTTATCTAAAGAAGACATAAAATACAATAAGCTTTAGAAAAATTCATGATTCAGCAAAAATAAAGGGAGTAACTTGCCCAGAGATGCAACTTATCAGCTAGTCTGCATTTGGCTGGTGTTATGTTTAAAGGAAAACGCTGTATAATTCGTGTTTAGAGAATGTGTTCACGGTACAGATAGAGGGACATTAGTTCCATCTAACATGAAGAGTAGCAAATGTCTCTTGAGACAGCACATATTATGTATACCTGAGAAATCTACTCTGGGTGCTAGAAAGGCTTTTCTAGACCCTGGGTTTCCTGTTGGGTTTGGGTTTTTTTGTTGTTTTTTTTTTTTTTTGCTAAATGAAATTGTAACAGAAGTGCATGTGCTTGGTGAAACGTAAAGTTAATTGTGGGATCATATCACGGTATCGAGTGTCTGCTGCCGGGCGGTGGTCGGTACTGGGAGCACTCATGACATGGATAGAGAGCATTTAAGCAATGCTGAGGACTCAGAAGAAGCCAAATAGCTCTTTCTGCCCGAAACTAACCACAGACCCGTGCAGATGGTACATTACTCCTCGTGGAGCCTGTCCCCAGGGCTGTCCCTGAGGAGTTCCATCCAAGCCAGAAGGCAGCTATCGCCGAGCCAGAGGTGGGATATGCCTGGGGGTGGGAGAGGACTGATGCGAGCCCCATGGTGAGGCCAAGGGGCGCTCCGGGCCCCCCGCCTCCTCCGCTCCAGCTCAGCTTCGCTCAGTGGAGGGATGAACAGGCTGTGTCGCAAGGCGAGAGGCACGTGGGTGATCAAACAGCCTCCCACCTGCCAGGGCGAGAGGACACGGGGCTCTTTTCAGATGCGTGAGTGCGCACTTCCCCATGGCACCCGCCGCCACTGGTGAACCTCCCTTTTCCCCTGCAGTAGGCAGAAGCCCCTCTCCGTGCCCACGGAACATCGAGCACCAGATTAAATGGGCCCAGGCAAATAAAACCAACAAAATCCACCCGTCCCCTCAAAGCGAGCTCTCTCTGCGTCCCGGGGCTGGTAGGAGCCGCCAGAAGGTCGCAAGGCGGGATCGCTGCCCACGGGTAGGAGCCGACAGCCCAGCACAGGTGTGTCTCGGGCGGCTGCAGAGCCGCAGCCCGGCGCCGGGTGGGTGGTGAAGGCCCAGCCTGGGCCTGCGTCCGTGCTCAAACCCCCAGCCCACTCCTGGCCCCCAGCCCAGCGCCCTGCCGCCCCCGGCGGGCGGGCAGAGCGAGCATATGGGCCGCGGGCCGGGGTCTGGTGGGAGAAGCGCCGCGCCAGCCCCGCAGCCGCCCAGCTTGCTGGAGAAGCCAGTGGGGCATGGGACAGTGGGCACGAGGCTCCTGACCTCCTCGCCGCCACCTTTGGCAGAATTGCAGGGGTTTGCTGGATGCAGCGTGGTTTGGGGTTGATTGTTGCTTTGGTTTTTTTGTTTTTTTTTCTTTTCCGCAGGCAAGATCTCTCTACACTCGTGGCTCAGGTAACTTCCAGCTAGTCACCCTCTCCTCCCGTCAGTGCGGTGAGTGTCCGCACTGGATCTCTCAAGATATTTCTTACGATGCGATTAGAAATCTGGGTATGTAGAGTCTCATCTGAATAAAGGGCTGGAAAACTGAGGAAAAAGAACTGTTAGACAGACCTAGACATTGGAGATAAACTACCTCCATCAAGTCAATGTTATAATAACTGAAACCACTTCTGAAAAGGGAACCAAGAAACCCTCTTGGAGAACGTACTCAAACAGCTGTCTTCCAGTAAAGGCAAACATGTCCAATGTTTCCTGTATGAATTCACCCCCCTCCCTTCTCTCTCCCCTTTCTTTCACCAGATATTGTGCACAAGCGTCTTCAGCACAGGGAGTGTTATTGTTTCCCTAGGTGAAGATATGGCTTTGGGGGAAAAAAAAACAAAACAAGCAAAAAAAATCCCCGCTGCAACTTCTTGCAGAGAGCAACCACGTCCACTCCTGTCCCTGAGCCCTCCTGGTCCAATGTTGTGTGAATGTCACACTATATAGGAATGTTATGGTGATATGGATTTCGTGGCAACGCTTTCTCTCTCATTGGAAAGAAAAGAGCTTCTTCGCTTTCTCTCCGACAGCTTTTCAAACCAGCACAAAGTGGGCCTGAAGCTCAGGAAGGGAGCTTTTTTTTTCCCTAATGAAAAAGGTGAAGGGATAAATTTAATTGTAATCAGGCTGCAACAATACACCATGTGATCATGTGGTAGTAATTATTAAGAGCTCCTAGCAGAAATAGAGAGGATATGCCATTGCAACTCACTGTACTCTGCCTTTCTTTTCTTCTTTTTTTTTTTTTTCCACAAAAAATTGTGACCTGGTGATAGATAAGGCAAGAAACGAATTTACCCTCA
The DNA here is from genome assembly GCF_028858725.1 of Colius striatus. Taxonomy (NCBI): domain Eukaryota; kingdom Metazoa; phylum Chordata; class Aves; order Coliiformes; family Coliidae; genus Colius; species Colius striatus. The sequence continues at coordinate 23,657,241 of NC_084763.1, forward strand.
AAACTCTAAATCCTGAAAAAACTAAAAATAAAGTCCACAAAATTAAGGAAGATTACCTTAAATATCGTTTTGTTATCTGTTGTTACACGTTCATACCAGAACATTTTTAACTGGAAGATGTAACCGTTCAAATAAATCATTGCAGTGGACATCTGCACGACCAGCCTGGCCTCCTCGCTTATCAGAAGTTACTAAGAGTAAAATAAAAACTCTATTTATGCGAGTGTGCAGAGCTGATTGAGAAGAAATCCATCTCAGTTTGCAGGGCAAAATTAATTGAAATTGGAGTGCGGGCTTGGTCACTGAATACAAGAAGCCTGCGGCTGGCAAGGAGCCTGCAAGGACTTCTCCTCATCGCTGCTTTTACACGACAGGTTAAGTAAAATATTTTCTGGTGACTACCAACACGTAAAGTCAGACTGGTGTTGCTTTCACCCGCCAAATAATAATTTTTTTAAAAAGCTATTGCATACTCCCCTGGAAATATTCTTGTGAGGATACTACGGGGGGGGGGGGGGGGGGGGGAGTAAACGCCCCAAAAAAATCAGAAAAGAGATCTTGTCCGTGATACAGAGATAATTCCCATTTTCACTTTAATTACATTAGATACTTCTATCTTGTTTTCTAGAGTTGAAACAGGAAAAAAAAGTAACACAGAGCCAAGCGATCTTCTGAGTCCTCGCTCCATGAAGATCACTTCGTTTCCCACACCTCGGGTGAAAGCAATTACATTACTTTCGAGTATAACTTATTTATAGGAGATGCAGTTTCAAACTTTGAGTGGACTGAAATAGGTGGGTCCCTATCTAGTGAGAGCCCGAGGATTTTTAGGATGCCTTTTATACCTGAGAGAAAAGCAGTACTAAGCTCTTTGCAAATATTCTCGATTTTTCCCCTTCTGCATTTGCTTTTACAAATTCTTCTTATTTTGTAATTATCTCAGCTCCCCCCAGCACTCAGTGGGAGGGAGAGAGTTAAGATGTCCTGCGAACCCCGCTCGTAAAGCTGCTTAGTTCCATTAGAAACACATGAATATCCTGAAATATAAAGTGTTTTTAAAATGGACTCAGGAATGTTTATCTCAATCCTTGATGCTTTAGAAATTGTGGAAGCAAGCCACGGTGACAATACTGCTCCAAATTAACCTTCTGGCAGGTAAATTTCATTTGCTCATGAAAATCAAACTCTATTAAGGCTCTTGCTCCTGCTATCGCTTTACTCCGGCGTCTTTCAAGACTCCTGGGCTCTGCAGGACGGAGATTATTTGTAGTAACTAATATTATCCTCTAGCCCCTCACTTATCAGCTGAGATCTTTTAGTGTCTTTCATGGGGTTTAGTTCTGTGACAAACATATTTTCAGCACTCGGCCACTGCTTTTTGTTTGTGAGTTTTATTTTCCTCCGCTCAATAATTAGCTCTAAGCAGCGGACGGAAAAGTAAGAGTGGATTTCCTTGGGTGACAGTTTTTCTTCTGTATTGGTAACATTCTGATTCCCCTACCAGAAATCAGTGTTCTCCTCAGTCGGTCATTCCCGCGGTGGGTGCATGTATGTGCTATCACGCAATGGCTGTCTCGGGGTGGGGGGGGAAACACAAAACAACAAACCACAAAACACTTATAGATACTCTGCCGACAAACGCCATATTTGCAAAACCTTCTATTGACTCGAAAGGACTTTTCGTTTCTTTAAGAAAAGCTGAATTTTAAGGCCTCTTTTAGGAAAATAAATAGCCATATTCCTATCACACGAGGAGATCTGCAAATAATGTAGATTTCCTCGTTTAAGGGCAAAATTCTGCAGTTTTCACTGTGTCAAGACTATCTTTGGCTTCATGGCGTCAAGAACACACAGTGACTTGATTCAAAGCTCTTGTAAGGGCCGAAATCTGCCCTTGCTTGCACCTGTGAAGTGACTTAAATGAGTATGACCACTGTCACTGCAGCCAAAGGAAGAAAATGTCACTGAAGCTTTTTGTTATACCTGGGATGAGCATGGCCATGCACTGCGAGAGGTGACTGCCACCGAAGAGGAAAATGAGTTAAAAATTATCTGACTCTGAACGGACTCAGCACCATTTAAAATCCCTCTACCGATCATGGATGTTCCTCTTGCTCCCTAAGGAATTAATATTCGGTTTAGAGGAAACGATTTAACAAATGTATTTCTCTCCAAGACGTTTTTACACACTATATAAATGCGAAGCAATTCCGAGGTTTGCATCAAATGTCTTGAAAATGCTGAGGCTTCTATTTGCTGTATCCTAACATTATTTCACAAGGAAAAGGGGAAAAAAAAGGAGGAAAAAAAAAAAAAGAAGAAAAAAAGGAAGAAGCTGTGATTAGTCCGTCAGTTGCATATATGGAAGCATTCAATTATGAAGTTAATTTTCCAAAATTAAGCTTCTGTAAGAGCACGGACAAACCAATCAATGGCTTCGAATAAACTCTTTCTTAGGTTTGGTTAATTTATTCAATCTTATATTGTGAAAAATGAGCACTCTTCCACAATTAATAGGTAATAGTATGAGGGGGTGAGTGCTAGGCTGAGGCATATTTTTGTCCCTAGTGTTCATTACAAAGTCCACGATTTTCGAAGAACATCTGTTCTGCCCGATGCCTTCAGCCCTTATAGTTCCTTCTAATATTTAGTGGCAGATACCTATTAAGGCAGGAAGGAATACTAGCTAGGGAATTAAAACTTGGGTGGTGAGTGGGTATCTAAAATAGTCGACGAGGTTTTTCTCTTCTCTCGGTATCGATAGTTTATTAAAGGCCAGTCACATTCACAAAGCAAGAGAAAGGCGTAAAGTCCCGTGTCCGACAATTACCATTTTTCTGCTTCTGCACGCTCACCCCGCAGTTGCCATTTTGCCTGTGTTGAGGAAACCATTCCCTGACTCCCACTCACATCATGGCAAACAGGGGAAGGGGACAGTTGTATCTCTTATCAGCAGCGTAAAGCACGGCCCTCTTCCCTAACGATGAAACAGAGCTCTAGAGCGAGGGAGAGATACAAAGAAGGGAGGAAAAAGAGCTCTTTAATCTACTCTTCCTTCTCCCTTTCGCACACAGGGCTGGAACGGCCCCAAGTGGGTAAACAAAACAAAAAACCAACCACCAAAACTAAGCAGACCGGATGCCCTCCCCCGGCCTTTGTCCCCCCGCCCCCTAACCCTTCACCATTTGTACAGTTTGCACCGGGACTGAAAGCGTCAGTTTCTTTATGGCGTCTTCCTTCATATGGAAAGGGATTTGAAAAGTTGAGACAGATAAGAGAGAAAAGCTCCACGACTGCGGGAGAGGAGAATTTGGAGAGAGGAGCGTGCAGAGACGAGATAGGGAGATTAATGTTCTCATGGCTACCCGCTTTTTAACAAATCAGACAGACCTTTGGGCTGTGAATGACAGTTCTCACATTGGCTAGACGGCAACTTTCAACTTGACCTTGGCCTCTAGCCGTGTCTGACCCGTATGTAAAATAGTGCTGCCCCATAGAGCTGTCTTCCCTTCCCCCTTCTCTCCCCCTACCTCCCCGCCCCGCCGCAACTTGGTTTTCAAAAGCAGCCTCGAGAAAACAGAGGGAAACAAATTGACCCGGTTCATGCCAGTCAGGCTATGTTTGGCCGGGGGAATCCACAGGTTTCAAAACTGGAGCCTGAAAGAAAAGGAAAAATATGCGGGGAATAAATATTTGCTTTTGGCCGTGAGAAAGAATGCGGAAAAGAGTATGCGAAGTGAAAATGGCAACTCTTTATTGGCTACAATGAAGCGGGGAAAGTGACTAAAATACTGCGAAATTAGAAGGGGAATGACAGCGACTTGAGGTATCCCGACCTTGCACCTTGAAAAATATCAATGGATGCCTAAGGGCCGTTTGTCATGGCTAGGCAAGGAAAAGCCCGCTCGGTAACAATGTGTGTCCCGGGACTGCTCTGTGCTTGCAGCCGTGCGGGCAAAACAATGCTACAACGTCAATGGGAAGCACAATAGGATAATAAATACGCCGAGTTGTCAGGCGCGAAACAAAGCAACACGCACTGGCAAAAAAAAAAGAATAATCAAAACCCCGAAAAGCACTTTTCAGGATGAGAGTATTTGAGGCGGTTTTGTCTACATCCGTGAAGGCTGAGAGCTGTTAACGATGAGCTGAACGTTGCTTTAGGTCAAGTTTATTGATAGCGCAGTGGTGGAGTGGTTTGAGTTCAAGGTTATGCACGAATATCTAAATCTTGGGGGGAAATGCATCCCTGCCGGCGGGAGGTGCGGGGAATATGAAAAATGGAAATTATTACGCCCTTATGAAAAAAAATTTCTAACGTTTCTCATGAAAAGGGTACATTGTTTTGGTGTTTTGTTTTGTTTTCCCCTACAGATACGACCTTCCAAAAAAACCCCAAACCAAACCAAAAACCAAAACCCAAACCTTTTTAACCAATAAACCAATTTTTCTTAGCATTAAAAAAAAGAACTTTGAGTCTGTGTGCACGCCATACAAGCCGATGTGACATTTTACAGCCAAAAAAGATTCAAGCTGACTTGTAGGCCTCGGGTTTTTATTACTACAGCAACAAATAATACTCAGAAATCGCGATGGAGACCCAGTTAACCCTCCCGCTTCCCGAGCGCGTCCTAAAACATAATAATAAATAAATTCGCGATTTTCTGATCTGTTCCTCTTATCTGACTTCTGATGCTTTGTGACGAGAGGAGCGAGATGGGTCTTGGGCTTTCGACGGGCAGGAAGGAAAGAGGAAAACACCCAGAAAGGACCCCGCGAGGCTCCGCTTCGAGAACCTTGTCTGGCCCGGCCTGCGGCCCAGGGAACGCTTTTCCGCCCGCAGTTTGCGGCCGGCTCCCCGCGCCACCCGGCCGAGTCCAGCTAGTGCTCGCTGGGGAGGGGCGGCGGTTCGGACCTGGGGACGAAAGGGGTCAAGGAGGTGCAGCTCATCTCCTTCCTAGAGAAGAGAGAAGGCCTCCGGGGCTTCCGCGGCGCTTGAGGCAGGCAGGGCCCGAGGAAAGCGGCGCAGGGGGAGAAATCAGGCGGGATACCGGGGGGGAGCCCCGCACCTCGGGGAATGCGCCGCGGCAACAACGGGGCCAAACTGCCCACGCCTCGGTGGCGAGGGGAGGGAGGAAGGAGGGAGGAGGGAGGGAGAGAGAGAGGGCGGACGGACGGACGGGCGGGCGCCCCCCCCCCACGGCACCCACGGCCCGCGCGGCGGCAGCGGCAGGACCGCGCCGTGCCCGCGCCCGCGCCCGCGCCCGCGCCCGCGCCCCTGGGCCGGGACCCGGCCCCGCGCGGTTATTGCGTTATTTAATTATCTCCACTTTATTCCCTCAGATGTTTATCAGCTGCTTTGCATATCACGTGGGGGCGGGCGGCCCAATGAGGGCCGGCCTGGCGCGACACTGGCGCGTCAGCCTTGGTCAAGTCCCGGAGATTGAGTATCTCTTTTTTCAGTCTTTGGGGCTTTTAAAAAAGAGCCACTAGTCTCAATGCGGAGCGGGCTATGACAGCCTCCGTGCTCCTCCACCCCCGCTGGATCGAGCCCGTCATGTTCCTCTACGACAACAGCCTGGATGAGATCAATAAGAACATGGACGGGTTTCACGCCGGCAGCAACTTCGCGGCGGCGGCGGCGGCCAACCCCTGCCGCAACCTGATGGCTCACCCCGCGCCCCTGGCTGCCCCCAGCGCCGCCGCCTACACCTCCAGCGAGGCCCCTGCCGCCGGCATGGCCGAGCCCGCTGTCAAGCAGTGCAGCCCCTGCTCGGCCGCCGTGCAGAGCTCCTCCGGCGCCGCGCTGCCCTACGGCTACTTCAGCGGCGGCTATTACCCCTGCCGCATGACCCACCACAACGCCATCAAGTCCTGCGCCCAGCCTGCCTCCTCTTTCGCCGACAAGTACATGGACACCTCGGTCTCCGGCGAGGAGTTCACGTCGCGGGCCAAGGAGTTCGCCTTCTACCAGGGCTACGCCGCCGGGCCCTACCAGCCGGTGCCCGGCTACCTGGATATGCCTGTGGTGCCTGCCATCGGCGGCCCCGGCGAGCCGCGCCACGATCCCCTTCTTCCTATGGACAGCTACCAGCCTTGGGCCATCACCAATGGGTGGAACGGGCAAGTGTACTGCCCCAAGGAGCAGAGCCAGCCGCCTCACCTCTGGAAATCCACCCTCCCGGGTAATACACCTGCATGGAACCCCTTGCCCGCCCCCACTCCCCTTCTCTCCCACTCGCCCCTCACAGGTATCTCACCGGCGGAATCACCGACGGGTTGACCCTTCCCCTCCCCACCCGCGCTCCCCGGCCCCATCCCGCCCCGGCCCGCACATGCCCCGGCGCCGCCGGAGCGGCACCGGTGCCGCCCCCTGCCCCCCGCCGGCTCACAGCGCATCCCGCCTCGCCCTCCCGGCCCCGCCGCCGGCACAGGGAGAGGAAACAGCTGAAAAAGACCGGGGAAGGTCTGCGGTATTATTTTCCATAAAGTCCGGAGCATGCAGGCTACGTAAATCGCTGCAGCCCCGCAAGATTCCTCCCAGAGTCCCTCGCCGGGCTCCGTGGGGATGGTTATTATTAGTTGTCTGTCTGTCAGAAGCGAGCCTTTCCATGCCTCAAAGCTGATTGCAGTGGCCAGGAAAGAGGAATCCCAAATGCTAACCCGGGTTTTAGTAGCTAAGCTGGAGAGGGGCAGGCGGAGGAGTGCGCTCAGTCTCTAACCCCTCTGCCACTTGAAGATGTCCTACGCGATTCGAGTGATTTCTCTAACGCTTGTCTGCATGGTTTTTCTGTTCCAGACGTCGTTTCGCATCCCTCGGATGCGAACTCGTACAGACGTGGAAGAAAGAAACGAGTGCCTTACACAAAGGTCCAGTTAAAAGAACTCGAAAGGGAATATGCTACAAATAAATTCATAACCAAAGACAAACGGAGAAGGATATCGGCGACCACAAATCTGTCAGAGAGACAGGTCACAATCTGGTTCCAAAACAGAAGGGTCAAAGAGAAAAAAGTCATCAACAAATTGAAGACTACCAGTTAATGGATTAAAAATGGAGAAGCAGCAGTTCAAAAGTTCCAGAACTTTTTTGTGTGTGTGTTCAGATTTAAATAATTATTAATAATAATTAAAAAGAGAAAAGACAATGAACCTCTTCTTTCAGAATAAGAGATTTGTATCTTTGGAATTATAGCGCGCTTTTTTTTTTTTTTTTTTTAAATATTGCTGTAGCAAAATGGTTAAAACTGACAGTTCTCCTGAAATGCCAAACAGCCAGCCGGTGTCACCGACAGACTGGAATGCGACAGACTGCTCGGCCGCGACAGATACACTTTCAATTAAGACACGATTTTCTGAGAAACTTGTAAGTACTCCTACGACCTTACTGTTTCAGAAGACTCTTTGTGGCTGTGGTGCGAGAGCTGGTTAACATGAGGAAGTTGATGTGGACACATAATCTAGTGGTTTTCTTCCATTGCAATCCAAACTGTATGTTGAATGACTGCTCAGGTAAACCATAGTGAAAGAAAAAGAAAAAAAATTACAATTACTATATGGTTTTAAGTAATACATTTAATGTAAAAAAGTAATAATAAACCTCGAAGGTACTGAATAAGAATTTCAGAGACATCAATAATGAAGGAAGCTCTGTGGAGGATCTATCTTGATAGCAAATTTAAGACATCACAGACGAGTGGGGATAGAAGGGAAAATGTTTGCTTGGAGATGTCTTTCAGTTTTATTTTTTATTTCCAACAGATGATTTCTTGTAATCTAAACTGGGTTGTTTGGGTTTTTTTCCAATTTTTTCTCCTGCAGACCATACAATAGGTATTTTTTCAAGGACTCTGACTATTTAAAACTTCAAATAGTCTTCAATAATTAATATTCTAAATCCTCGGAAATTTTTAAGTATTTGACTCTGGATGGATGCAAAAAATGTGAATATTGGCATTTATTTACAGTAGGAAAAAACCTCCCCATCTTCCTGGAAAAAAAAAAAAATCCAAGAACTTTGAACAGAAATAAGTGGTTTTTTTCCCTGGAAGTATTTTGATTTATATAATCTATATTTTGATCTATTAGTCTTTACTCCTTGTTTATTGTCTGAGGCCACAGTAGAATGTTTAGGGATTCTCTTTACAGCACCTTTTAATCCAATCAGTTATTTCAACCAGCACATTATTTTGTTTTTTCTTCACTATAAGAAGCTATCTTGTAAATAATAAAAAAAAAATCAGCACACTGTGAAAATGTACTTGTGCACCCTCATTTTTTTGTTTATATTTCTACTGAAAAATGAAAACCCAAGACGTGTAGATAGGTATAGTAGTATTAATACTGTTAATAAAATAGTAACTGTAATAAAACTTGAAAGAAATACTCATTTTTCTATACCTATGTGCATTTCGTAAGAAAAATATAATGTATCTGTCTTGTAACTGTAATACTGTTCTCTTCCATCGTGTAGCCTGTGTATATATAGAGGGGCTTTTTTTTCTACATGGTTTTTGTCTGTGGGCAGGTTCGCCTGATAACCAGCGTTCCTAAGCTAGAAATGTTTTAGTAATGATAAACAGTGGGTTTGCAGTGGGGCCGGGGACCTGGGGGAAGGAAGAGCAGGATGGTACCAGTACACCACTATGGCTCTTGCCTGGAAATGGAGCCGGGCGGACGGCCCCCGGGACAGGGGAGCGCTACTCAGCCCGATGATGCCTCGGCTGGAAGGTGAGGGGACTGCGTGGCGATGACAGTACGGGGAAGGCCCAAAACCTTGACCTTGAGGGGAAAAAAGCCGATTTGTGACCTTGACTTTTGACAGCTCCCTGCGCCGGCAGCATCTGCAGGCCGACAGCGCCACCTCGTGGCCGCCACCGCGCCGGCACCTGGCTGCGCCCGCGCAGTTCCTTCCCCGCTCCGCGCACACGCGTGGGACTCTCGCTGCCACGCTCGGCCACGGCTGCTTATCCTTAGAAGTGGAATCTGCAGATCGCGTGGCAGGTTGCGATCCAGCCTTTCTCTTTCTGGCCTTGGCAGGTGACCGATAAAGCTGAGCTGAGGCTGAAAATCGGTGCCAAGCTGGTGCCCGGCTACCGGATGCCGGCGCCTGCCTAGCGGATAGCGGTGCCTGGCTGCGGGATGCCAGTGCGGCACGAGGAGCCGCCGGCCGCCGGAGTTTAGTCGGGCACAAAGAGAGGTTTGCTTTCGCCGCCTGTCTCCTGCGGTGGTCTGCAGCTCTAATTAGAGCTATTGAGGGACCTTTACGGTACATTTAGAGGATATCATATACCGCTCTAGATGTGCGCTTCTAGCCTTACATTTCTGAAATTCAAAAGGACCCACCTCTGCCAGGGATCAGCGCAGGGAGCTTTCCGACCCTCAGATCTGATTGTAATGCACTCGTGCAATAACTTTCATGAAAAATGAAAAGTACCTGAGGGAGCGCGATCTGTTTTCCAGGAGGCGTCCTGCCGGGGGCTTTGTGCTCCTCGCGGGATATTGGCCTTCCCGCGTTATCTGCCGGCCGCTAGCAGCTCCCGAGGCGTGGAGAGGCCTCGGAGTGCTGCGGTTTCTCAAGCCACGGGAAAACCACGGCCGCGGAGCGTGGGAGCACTGCCTACAATCTTTCGAACGCTGGTCAGGGACTTTCTGAGCTAGACTTTTTCCATCCCACTGCGAAAATAGCCGGGGAGAGGTATAAAAGTGGCAGTCAGTTTCCAGACCGCGTAGTTGTGCAGTGCTTTGAGGTGAAAGCATGTCCCTGTGAGGGGAAGGGGGACAGCTCCCTGGGACAAGTGCCCGGCCTGCCCACGGCCTGCGGTCCCAACCGAGGGACCACGCTGCAAACACCCACCTGGGCAACCTGCTTCTGTCGGGCAGGGCCTTGGGCTGTCCACGGGCGACAGGAGCCGGGTGGAATCCCCCTCACCGCCCGGAAGCCAGCAGCCTCCACGACCCCCGCAGCAGCCCCGTGGCCTGGGAACTTCAGTGGAGCTGGAGCGACCAGCAGACTCCCGCTTGCCGATGCTTATCCCGACTCCACCCTGAGCGGAGGCCGGGTACTGGGGGCCGCCCATGGGATCCAGTCTCCCATCGATAGTACCTGCCATCCTCGGGCAGATACCCACCAGTATGCCTCGGCTACTCGCGCTGGACAGTCACCTTTCCTCCGTCTCAGTGCAACGCTTTCTCCTGAAGGAGCTAAATTGCCTCTAGGAAAGCACTTGCGAATTACACTTGTTCTCCCTGCGAGTGAATAGTTCTATTTATTCTGTTATATTTCGCAATCTGTGTAATTATTGCATGAAACATGCCGCAAATTACATGTATTGCAGGTCGGAGATGAGGATGATAGGCAGGATTTGAGTCCTCTGTATCTGAGGCGGGATCTTCTATTTTCACACCGTGCCCCAGAGCGATATAATTCTGGGGAGCCTTGAAAGAAATCCACAAGGCGAATACGGCCGACATCAGTAAAAGAACAGCTTTTTTTTTTTTTTAAGGTAACTTTTAATCGGAACTAGCGTTTGGAGAATATGTTTTCACACTGAACTACTCACCGTTGAAATCTGCTAAGTATTTCTAGACTGACCGTGGATTAGCAAATGTAAATACCCACTACTGTTCAAATAGCTCTGCAGCATCTATATTTCACAGGGTAAAAAGGGGAGTGTTTGACTCGCAATCACAGGCAGGAGTAAGGTAACATTTTGGATCGGACCCCTGCTACCATGTAAATCAAGAGTCGAGGCTCTCACAGACTTCAGCAGGAGGGAGCAGGTCCTATTTCCCGGCCCCGTAGCCGAGAGTCCCCAGAGGAGGAGGATCAGGCCCACGGTGGGCAGGCGGCGGAGCTCTCCCTCCCCGCTGGGGTATCTGGGCCGGACACACGGGAGTGCGGCGTCCGCAGTGGCTTCGGTCCTGCGGGGCCAGCGGCTCTTCTCAGACTTTCCTCCGAGGCCTCGCTCGGGATACGTCCCGCGGGGACAAGTGGCTTGGTCAGGTGAGTAAAGGCCGAGAGCTGCGTGCCTCGCTGACCAGCGTCCGGCTGTACCCGGCAGGGCTCTCCGCACCGCGGCCGTCCGGCAATCCAGGGCACCGAGATGAAGCTGCCTGCGGTTTTCCGAGTGGCGAAAGTTTCCCTGTTCGCGGGCTTGCGTGCCCATCCGCCCCCGCCTCGGTCCTCCTGAGTCCCTGCCTACCCACGGCTGCACCCACGCAGCCCCATAAGCCCCCATCCCTCCGTCCCTCCATCGAGTAGATGTGGCCTCGGAGTGTGCAGGAGAGCGGGTGTAGGGGTGTGTGTGTGTGTTCGTGTTATTTATTACCTTCATTTACCGTCCAAAAGCTGTTGGCACATACATTTTCTAGTACAAATTGCTGTTGTATTACATATTCCCCTCTCACCAATCTGCCTCCAGCGTCCTAAAATACATTCCTAATATGTTTTACAAGTAAATATATCACCAACGAAAATAATTAAATGAAGTGATACATTACTTCACGATGTCCGTCCCTGCACGCGGTTCAGAGACAATTATTCTTTATATTCCCCGAGTTACTGAGAATGTTTTAAAATAATGATGGGGAACTTATTGTGCATGGCTTGCTGTGTAGAGTTATATCTATGAGGACTTTTATTTACAAAGGATTGAAAAAAAAGAATAGTGCCAGAAGAAGGATTTGAAAAGAAAATTAATACAAAATAAATGTGAGGGGTTTTTTTAAAGTACAAAGTAAGGAGTCTATTTTTTTAGCTCTCCTAGAAATTAAAATTATAAGTATAACATTTTAGCTGTTGTGCAGAGGGACAAGGGACAGAGGGAGCATGTTATTACTGTATATTTAGACTATTGATTGAAACATTAATAGCAGAGCAATATTTCATTCCCGGTGTAAAACACAAGACATAATTAAAGAAAAAAAAAAAAAGGTTCAGTTCACTTCGAGTAATTCCTGCGAGATTCAGCGACATATAGTTTAATTCCCAGTATCTGGATATGTTGATTTATAATCACCTAGTTCTGGGCGTCCGTGGTCCCTTACAGACCTGGGAATTCCCAGGGACAGAAAGTGGCCTTATGTCTCTGATTCGGCCAGATGGATACAGCAAATGTTTTGTGTTTTTTCCCATCAAGAGAATAATCCGATATTTAATCTGTCCCCGCCTCTAGCTCTTGGCAGTAGCAAAGGTGGTTTGCTATGGGAAATAAACCTTGACAGGAGCATATTTCCGAAAAAGAACAGTAAGTACAACTGCAAAACCATATCTTTTTCGGCCGCCTTTTGCTTAGAAAGACTCACGCTTAAAAAACCTTTCTGACTGAGCCGACCTCTGAAGCAAACAGGAAAAAAAATACAGTGATCGGTATCGAAATGCTCGGAAAAGAAAATCACCCACTGCTTCCAGAGCAGAGGTTTTATTTTGTATGCTTCTGAATCAATGGGTAAGCACCTCGGCCTTTAGTCTGTAAATTAAAGGTATTTAAACAAGCTAAGTGACTAAACTGTAACTTAAATAAAACCCCATTCCTACCGCATTTAAACATTCTTCGTGAGCAGCGTTAGCAGTAAAATCAAGACAGCGTTTAATATATATATGTATTTTTAAAAAAAGCAGGAGCTAAAAGGTCATTTATTCCCGTTCATAACTTTTAGATGCATTTTAATTAAACTTAATAATGATTTGAAGAGATAGCCTTGCACATTCTCGTCCTGTAAAGAAGTCAAAAAAGAAGAGAGGGGGGACCAGGGGGTGGCTTTTTCGTGTGTGACGGGGGGTACATGGGGTGGCAGGCACCGCCTGAGCCGATGCGCCCCGGTCGTGGATGTTTTAACCCTGCCCTCCGGGACCCCTCCCCCTTGAATGCAGTTGATTCATGAACTAGGGTACGAAATGCAAATGTTCATTAAGTTTTTCCTCTCTCCCTCCTCCCTCCGGCCTCCCTCCCTCCCTCCTCCGCACCCCCCTGAAAAGAAAAAAAAAAAAAGAATTTGCTCCAGTGCGTGGCTTCAACATGGCGTGCTGAAAGGCAGAAGCCTTGCCCGTTCCTAGATTTGAACTGTGATTAAACATCCCCAAAGAGAGCATCTCTCTTCCTCCCGCCGCTCCCCCCTCCCTCCCCTCCCCGTAGCGTAGAGGAAAGCGCCCTCTTCTACGTAGGAAAGGTCAAGTCCTACAACGCACAACCCACGGTCATTACTGTACTGTGACCCGGGGTGTACTGGGGAGGAACGGCCTGGTGTCCCGTGATCAAAAACACTGGGACTTCTTTTTTTTTTTTTTGTTCTCCTCGTGCGAAGGGAATCCGCGGAATTAGACAGCATTTTGGCCTCCTGCAATCACCTTGCGTGCAAATCGCCATCGGAAATCCTAGGGGACCAGGAGGGACTGAAAGAAAGGAAAAAATAAAGAGCAGTAATAGGGGTAATAATAACAACAATAATCGTCATTAGCGTGTGATATTGCTGCATTTCGCCTGAAGCTGACAGGAAGGACGATGTGCTCTAGTGGTTAGATTTCTTTCCATCCAAAGGCACAACAACAACTAGACAAAAAAAAAAAAAATATTATAAATCCCCAAACCAACAGCAACTCCAGTCTCTAAGAGATCAAGAAGGAATCTTTGTGGACCGGGTATGTTTAATCTATAAGGAAGGAAATAGAAAAATGTGCAACCCATCCTCATTCATCCGGAGGTCTACATCCCAGCGCGGGATCCTAGCTGTCAGTCTCCGTGGAGATATATTTTGCACAGGCAAGAGACTTCTGGATGCTGGGGTAAGATTTTCATGCTCTTCCTGGAAGCGGCTGAATGTTTCTCCTCCTCTCTTGCTCGGTGATGAATTAAGCAAACAAGCCAAACAGCAAACACCCACCCGGTCCCTCCACAAAGCCCCTTGCATGGCTGGAGGAAAGTCATTTGGAAGGCCTTTGTGGAGGGTTTCTCAGGCCCCAGCTCTCCCCCTCCAGCCCACCCACCCACCCCGATCCCTTTCTCCCACGATGTATGAGGCTGAAATGCTGCTTCTGCTGTGGGGACCCGGGTGAGGATGGCTGTTTGGGTTGATGCTAATAAAGCCGAAGAGCCCGCTGAGAAAAGTAAGACTGCTTCTGCTAGCTGGGATGCCGGCCTCATCTTTTCCCAGAGATGCTGCTTCCCAGTCTAGCATAAGTCGAAAGCAAAGAAGGCTCTTGGGAGGAGAGCGGGCCAGCAGAGTCTGGGGTCAAAGCCCAAGACGCGGACAGATTTGCAGATAGAGCTACTGGTTGCTTGCTTTTGTGCTGCGCCGGGTTGCCTTGTAAAGTTGGGTCAAGCTATGTGGAAAATCGGCTCCTGAGTTTTATTTGCCATTGTTTTACGCCAATATGTTTGACTATGAAATTATTTGAATCGTTCAAGAGATGAGAGAGTGACGGGCTCTGTGTGGAAGAAGGCAGGCGAAGGATGTTTAACCTCTCTGCTTTTTTGCTATTGTCTGTGTGTATCTAGAGAGGAAAACGCCAGTCGGGCGTTGTAACCTGACAGTTTAAATTAGTCTGAATCTCATTGCAATCGCACTGATTCGAGCTCACCAAGAAAAATGCTTTCATGTATTCCCGATCCTGTAATTCGGCCTCTATAGTCAGCTTGGGCTAGGAGTGATGGAAAAGTAGACTGTTTGAAGTTTGGTTTTAGTCTCCGAGGTGCCCTCGGGTAGACATAAAAAATTTGGATGGGCTTCGTCTCCAGATATCGGTTGTTTTTTGTTTAAATACTTGAAGGTTTGTAAAATGAAATTACGGTGCTGTATGGAAACTTGATGGGAAAATAAAACCGAAAGAGAAAGGACGATGAACCCACACACTGTACCTGGTCTGATTCGGAGGATTTTGCCCAAATTACCTCAGCCTCTGCTGTGTGTACTCATCGTGCTGATGCGCTCCGATTTCTGCAAGAAGTAAGTCTGGTATCGACGGTTTTTTGGGAATCGAGAAAGGGAAATAACCGGCCGTGAGCGGGTTTCCACCCGGCATAGGCAAGAGCAGCCATATTAGGCTTAGAGGGAGAGCCATTTTTACGGGCATCTTGCATGATATACGAGAGAACAGACAAGAAGCGGTCCTTACGGAGCCGGCTGAGCTGGACGTGGGCATGGGGTCGCATCCTCAACTGTAGCGGATATTTTAAGCTCATGGTAGGCAAATAGCTTCCTACAAAGGATACACAAGCACAGGTACCCTCGTCACAATTCAATTCGGAGCGTCCATCAAAATATGAAGTTGTGCCTTTGAAGTCGTTGGTTTGACAGCCCCAGTATAGTGATACTTCCTGTACCCGCCCCCTAAAACAGTCCTTGATGAAGAAATGTCTTTACTTCGTTTGGTTTCATGATATGTGAATAAGGTTCTCCTATAAAGTTAGCAGTGTGGTACAGTAAAATCCGATGTGTTTCTTGGCGAGTTGGGCAAAATATATTTTTTTAAAGAAAAAATCGACCTTTATAAATCATTGTTAAAATTCCATGTGCATTAGAGAGAACCTTATATCCTATAAAATTCAATTTAGCTTAGAAAGCCAGCCGATTACCCTGACTTGAATTTCTGCGGCAATATGTGGGTCTTGGCACCACAGGAGCAGCCTAGCTACGAGTAACTTGTCTCTGCGTTGAGGCATTTCACTTTCCGCAGTTTTCTACTCTTAATCTAGAGGGTACATTATATATCTCACAGCTCTAGTGTGTTGTTTGCATCCTGAATTGTTAGTCAGAAAAATGCTCGTTTGTCAGAGGCAATGCAGTGGGATTTATTTTCCTTTTGCTGTATATATTTCCTGGATTAACAAATCTAAGGTCAAGTTCAAGGCATCAGTTGTAGCAATACTTTAAAATATATGTCGACGTGGCAATGTTTTGGTGGACTATTTTTTCTTTTAATGTGTTGGATAAAGCAATATTTTGGGCTGTGGAAGAATTTTGCATGGGAACATCGCCTGAGATGTGGCCATCCATAGGATAAACGCGACGTTTAATAGCACCGCACTTCCAAGGGATTGCTGAGGATGTTCCCTAAACCACTCTGACTAATTCTACATAAAATACCTCTAGACTGGTACCTGCTCGCTACAAACGGCGCTAACGACCACGTTCTTTGTGGGTCTGGGTGGGAGTCGGTGGAAATTGCTTGCTTTTTTTGTACCGGTGGATTATAACTAGGGAAATTTGCTTTCTCGCTCGTTTTAGAGCCTGATGCTTGGTCTAGACACCCTCTCCCGCAGTCTGCCTTTACCAGAAGTCTCATGCACCTGTATCTGGACAGACGGAAGGGGGATTGAGGATGGGGAGAATACATGACTGGATGTGCGTTTTCATGCGTCGCAGAGCGTTCAGGGGGAGAAAGAAATATACTTTTATGGTAGCATCGTCCTCAATCAATTTCTGATATACTTAGCTACCTGAGAAACTATCTCCTTATGCCTTGCCTTATTGCTAAACCTGCCTCGATTTTTGTTCTGGAACAAACTATGAACAGTAAATATAGGCACAATTTTAGAGGGGTTCGGCGCCCCGGTGCTTTGGCGCGCAGGGCCGGTGGACCGGGGGGGTGAGGACACATGGCGCGATGAGAAACTCCCCGCGCTTCTGGAGGCGCCGGGAGTCTGTCAGAGCAACAAATCGTTCGGCTGCAAAAGGGTGAGAAAGTAGTTGTTGAGAAAGAGAAAATATCCATCTGGAAGACCCTTGCTCTCTTGAAAACAATAACAATAATAATAACAATAATGATGATGATGATAATAATAATAATAACAACCTCAAAAAACAGGCTAGACATTTCGGCTTGTTGTGGATACCAAAGTCAGAGTCTGTATTCAGATAGAGCCCTCGGATGTTCATCAGCACAAAGGGATACAAAAATCTCATGGTTAGTCGCTGACGGGTAGATCTGTCTCTGTACGTTCGTGGCCGTTTAATCCTAATGGTTAAAGTAAACCGAAGGGTTGGGAGGACGAAAAAACGAACCACCATCTGAAGCTTTTCCATCTCAGTGACTTAAAAGACACAGAGGGTGACAATTAAAATAAAGGATTTCAGTAATTTACACAAAAAAGTAAAAAAGATAGTCTCTGCCCAGATGAGTGCAGCTTTTTGAGATGTTCAAGCCACTGAAATAATATAATGAGGTTAAATACAACAAAGAAAAACAGAATAAACTTGACTCAAACCCTGTTTACATCTTCCCATTCTCTTTACATGTATTCTTCATTTCCCTGTCAAAATCAGAACCATACCGCTTCAGGATTTGGAAAATAAATAGTCTGTGCCATGTCACAGCACGGGGCTTCCATCTCGCCGGTATAAAAAAACCCCCCACCTATTATCGAAATGATTTGAAAAACCTTAACCAACTCTTGTAACACTACTTTCTATTGTAGTGTTAAAGGAATGTATTTGGCTTTAAAAAAAAAATCAACAAAACGCCAAATCAAACAACAACAACAACCAGATAAAAAAGGGAATGACTATATATAGTACATTTCCATGACGGACAAAAAGGCAAACAGAAAAGAAAAAAAAAACAGATAAGAACTTCTGAACCCGAAATATGTAAAATCCAAACAATAAGCACTATTTTCTGAAGCTGAATTCCTTGCAGATTTTGCAAAGAATTATCGTCTTCTGACCTTATTTTCATTGGAAAAGGTGGGAAGGGGTCGCACTTTTCGTTGGCAACAACGTTGAGAATTCCCTAATATTACTCTTTTCTAATAAGCCTTTGTAGATTGTCATCGCCCCTCATGTTTACAAAACACGATCCTAACTCCCGAGGTATTTTCTCTTGCTACAGTCAAGCTCCTCGCTGTTCCTATGCGAGAGGAGCTGCAGTGATTGAAGTCAGCCATCATGTAATATTTTCATTATCTCCTCGTGACGCAAATTCTATGAAATTCCTTTTAGCACACGTTTCTCCTGTTAATTACAGGCACCCACTCTACTGGCAAGGTAAACGGTCGGCTTATTTTTTTTTCAAGCAAAACCCGGTACAAAAAAGACAATTCAGATACTATAGAACTTGACCTTTTGAAGACGAGCAGTAGTAAGTTAAACAGTTCCCTTTACATGCCAGCTGTATATATAAAAGCTAGACTATCGAGGTGTCCTAGCTCTGTTTATATTCCTCCAAAGAAGAGATGTAGCCTTTTTTCCTCACTCTGTTTAGCTCAGCTATGGGTAAATGTGCTCACAGTCTCCCCGGCTCTTGGCCGCGCTTGTCCTGTGCCAAAACGTCCTGCAGCAGAGCTCCCAAATTCAGAGAGGTTTTGCCCTCACTAATCCGTCCGAAATACACGGGAAAGCGTAACGAATGCATTTTGCTTCTCCAAACGAAATGCCTGCCTTTGTTTATGTTGTTTTCAGTGAGGTTAGCAAGGGGAAGGCTCGATTTTCCCCCTTCCTCAACGCGGAAGTCCCGATTACTGTATTAAAAGAGCAATTCGACGTTAGACCAAATAATCAACATTGATAATTATGCTGAACACAGCAACTTAACAGCAGGCTGCCTGCAATTACCCACACATTCCGGGGCTTTAAGCGTACATTATCTCTCTTTCACTTAACAGCAAATAAAGCAGAAAACAGTGCCTTGGATGTCTCCTCTCCCCCAGACGAGCTGCACCCATCTCAGCTTTCCCCTTCTCCCTCACTGCTTGCTCTGCAGGAGGAACTGGGACCCGTTTTGGGGTGCCCTCGCGTTGTAAACTCGCTTGAAGAAATAGGTTGCTTGGATGGGGGTGGGGGTGGGTCGGGGGGTGGCGACGGCGACGCAGCTCTAGTAACTCAAAAGTAGGCATCGGGGCTGCACGTGTTCATGCTATGCAAGCACACATATGCCCAGACACACGCACACCCATGCGCAGGCACACACATGCCTATATCCAGTTGCCTTCTCACCCTTCTTGCCTTAATTTCCCTTTGTTTCCCAGAGGCAGCCCAGACCTCTGGCACGACGGAGCCTCGCCCGGCGCCACAGCCCCGGCTTGCAGAGAGGAGTGGGAAGGAGCCCCATACAAACCTGTGACAGCTCAGCTCCCCTTTTCTAGACCCAAGGTCTGAAATTTATTGAAAAGTAAGAGGGGAGCTGCAGAGCGTCCGAGGAGGTGGTGTCCCGCGATTAAGCGCCGGGCAGCTCTGTCATGTCTGCTCTGACACAAGCTGAAGTTGACTGCCAAAGTGCAATAAAACCGCAGGTCAGTCTAGAACTGTTTTCGGTTCTCCTAGACGCGCCGTGTTCAATTATAGCCTTAAAAGCCCTAATACAAGTGCAAGAATTTGTTTGCCATCACGCAGAGGCAGGACGAGGCTTTGCAATGGTGGCGCCTTTGTTATCTCAAAGTCACCGAAATCCTAATACATTCCTTTTTGTTTGAAGGCAGAGGAGCCTGCGTATTTGGAGGATGTGGGGAGAAGAGTTTCATGGAGAGCATTGGAGATGGGGGGGACACAGGGATACCAAAAGAGGGCTTCCGACGCCCCCAACACTCCCTCCCCCCTTCCCCGCAAAAACTGGGGAGGGGGAGGAGGGAAGTAAAGCCGAGCAAAAGATTAGAGTGAAGCAAAAGTATAGCTTTAAGGAAGAAGCTAACTAGAACTCTCGACCCCCCCACCTCAAGTATAAAAAAAAAAGTGAGAAAGAGAGAGAGAGGAAAACCCCAAACCCCTTTACAATCCCTTAACGACACTGCAGTCTTCTGCTAGCGGTTTTGACGACATGCAATCTCTTTCCATCCACTTTCTAGCAAACATGTCAAGCTGGAAGATTAATTCATTAATTTCAAGTTCAGCTCTCAGACATGCAGTAAGAGTAAGAAGTTCTTGCAGCAAACCAAAATAAAGAGTTCATTACAGGGATACGTCCAGAGTATTTGATTTGTGAACGGTAACCCTTGTAAAATAAGAAAAGGCATATAAACATTAATGCTAATAAATTAGTTTACTCCACTACAAAGTAATTACTTGATAATATTGAATTTACAGCTTGAATTCAAACGCAACAGTTAACTATAATGTAGGGAAAATACATAATGAGAGTATTTTCTCTGTGCACAACATGATTAGATTTGTTATTGAGTCAGTTACGATAAGCTAAGCAATAAATAAACAAATCGATGTTGACATTTAAATACCGAAGATCTCCAGAATTTACTAGAGAACTTTCTCCGGATATATAAATACTTCCACAGCACAGGAGAGGAAGAAGGGGGAAAATCCAAATATTCCTTCCCTAACATTTTCGTTTCCCTTCCATTTGCCTCCAAAGCCCACGGTGGCACAGATCTGGAACTATGTTTAGTTTCCTAAAGCACCGACTACACAATAGACTTTTGTCACTCTGTTTTCTATTTTGATGAAAGCCAGCCGGAACCTGAATATTTCTTTTCTGAAATCGAGCATCAGAATAGCCTTTTTTTTTCTCTCTCTCTTTTTTCCCCCCCCTTCCCCTCGAGAGCCTAGGGATGTCCATGCCTCAAAAGGTGCTGTATTCTTTGGCGCATTTCTCTGTTTTCTTTGGCTCTGCTCATTCGGTGGGGTGTGCATTTTTATTGGCAGAGAAGTACTTTGCAGTCTCTGCCCTGTACAATCCACTTTCTATATCATCCCTTTCATGCAACAATAGTAAAAATTTAACCACGTTTTAAAAATAGGTCTCCTTGGGTCTCAGCCTGCAGCGACAGTACGAAGCAAAAAGGAAAGTATCTCGGTACGGCGAGTTTGTTCCTAGGGGTTAACAGTATGTCAAATAATTTTCACTGGGTTTCTGGCAATTAAACTCGGAGTATTTTGTCGTGCCAGGGTAGCCTAGCGTCCACTGGTTTTCCAAGTATTTAGCGGCAGATTTGAGGTGGAGAGATCTGCAAACACTCTTTGGCTCCGTGGTCTGCAATTTAAAGGGCTTTCTGGCTTTACGAATGAAGCAAGGAACGATTTGGAGAGGGTAAGGAGAGAGAACCTGTGTCCTGGGAGCTCGACATTGTTCCCCACCTCCAGTAAAGCTTGGCAGGAGTCGCGCGGGGTACTTGAGGTTAATATGTAAGTAAGGGAAGGAAGACACTAAGGACTTCGGAAGTGAACATGAATGCAAGCATGTAATCTATTCACCATGAAAATCCGTACAGACTTGACCCTGGCACATTCTTCCCAGTACCGTTTCCAGAAAAACCCTGCGGGGCGAGGGCTCTTTTTATTATTATTTCTTTTTCTCTTTCGGGGGCTGGCAGTGGGGGCAAAGCCCAAACCGGACCAAAACAAACTTAAAAAAAAAAAGAAAAGAAAATAGAAAAGAAAGGAAGGAAAAAAAACCGCGGCCGATTTCTTCAGGAATGTTTCCTGCTCGGAAGCAGCTTTCTAGGAGAAATCGTGTCTGCACCTCTCCTGTGCCCTCCTCGGAGCCTGCCAGCCGCCGATCGCCCCAGCAAGCACACAAACAAAAAGAAAGGTCTCACCTAAGCCCGGGGGCACTGCTAAGCCTCTCCGCTCCAGAGCCACAGGGTACCATGGGCCGGGCGGCTAAGTGAGGGGATAGTGGCCGGGCGGCTTTGTGTCCCCCTGGGCTTCCCCCCGGCCAACCTGCGCTCGGCTCGCCCGTAGGCGCCGGCGGCGAGCTGTTGCTTCCCCCCGCGATGGCCACAAAGGGAGCGGGGCCCGGACCCGCCGCTCGTCAATGTCAACGTCGGGCCACGTGACCGCACCTCCCTGCCGCCGCCGGGGAGAGCTTTCCACGTCAGCTTACGTCTCCCCATCTCTTACTTCACGGATCTGCTTCAAAGAGGCAGCTGCGTTAGAGAATCATGTTAAGCTCAGCTAATGCGGAGAAGCCGAGGTAGCCCTAATGATGGATTTTGATGAGCGTGTTCCTTGTTCCTCTAACATGTATTTGCCAAGTTGTACTTACTACGTCTCGGGTCCTGATTTTTCCAGCCTCCCTTCTTTTTTGCCCCAGACCCCGTCTTCTCGCCCTATGACATACTCCTACTCCTCCAACCTACCCCAGGTCCAACCTGTGAGAGAAGTTACCTTCAGGGAATATGCCATTGATCCCTCCAGTAAATGGCACCCCAGGAACAATCTGCCCCACTGCTACTCCGCAGAGGAGATCATGCACAGAGACTGCTTGCCTGCCACCAACACTGCTAGCATGGGAGAGATGTTCGGCAAAAACACAGCTAACGTCTACCACCCCAGCACCAACGTCTCCTCCAATTTCTATAGCACGGTGGGCAGGAACGGGGTCCTACCCCAGGCTTTCGACCAGTTTTTCGAGACAGCTTATGGCACGGCGGAAAACCTGGCCTCGGCGGACTACCCAGTAGACAAGAGTGGCGAGAAGGCGCCCGCGGCCGCCGGGCCGGCGACGGCAACTTCAAGTTCGGAGGGCGGCTGCAGCAGGGCGGCGGCGACGGCGGCGGAGAAGGAGAGGAGGAGGCGGCCGGAGAGCAGCAGCAGCCCCGAGTCATCTTCCGGCAACAATGAGGAGAAATCCGGCAGTTCCAGTACGTATAAAAGCAGCGCCCGAGCGCTTTTAGGAAAGGCAGCTTGAAATCTAGCGCACCGCCGCTGTTAAATTTTTATATGCTGTTTTATAAGCATATAAGGTTTATGAAGGGCCTTTAGATTTCCCCCAACAAAACTTTGTTATAAAAGGCGAGATCACGTGTTTAGTGCTGAAATTGGCCGTGAAATACCCACTGGGCAACGGATGCCTTATTTTTTTTTCTTTCTCTTTTAAAAATAATAATAATAATAATAATAAAGATCAACTCTCGAAAATATAATAGCGTACGTTCAGTGCCTGTAAATTTCGCAAAAAAAGGAGATCTCGACTCCTTTGATATCAATGTAATCCAGTGATTTTATAAAAGCCATGTGTTGCACCAGAAGTCTAGTTAGGAGCCGAATTCAAAGCCTTTGCCGTTTTAACGATTGCACTAGAATAGCGTTTAACAGATAAAGTAGCCGCCTGAACTGTAGCAATATATTAAAAGAAACAAATTAACCTAAAGCTGGCCTTTTTGTCTAAAGGAAGCCATTTTACTAAGGCACTGTGGCAATTACGTGTTGCCTTCTGTCCAACAGTTTGTTACTTACAATTGTTATTCAATCTGTCAAAGCCTGATTTTTTTATGTGGGCTTTTTAAAAGGCAAAGCTAGTATACGGCTCGGGGGAAAAATACCTCGACAATGAACTGCATCAGAAAAGGAAGTTTTTAAAGGGATAGCAGCTACGTTTAGTGTAAAGAGCTCCTGAACCTTGAAACCTTTTATATTCTGCTTAATGAACTTTAAAACCGTAATGGCTAATCGAGAGGAGAATATCTCCATGCTTTGGCGACGAAACCTGGTGGGGGGAAGCAAAAAAAAAAAAAGCCGACTGAGAGAATGAGGAGCCTGAGCCCTGGACTCGGGGGCTTTTCCTCTGCTGGGGAGGTAGAGCTGGGATTAGTCCATGGAAGGTGGGCACGATCCGAGCGGGCAGGGGCCTGGAGAGGGCAGGGTGCCGGGTCTTGCTGCCGGCAGCCAGGTGGTGGCTGCTCCTGGGGCAGCTCTGTGTGCGCCTTGCCCGGCGGAGCTGCCTTACAAAGGCTTTCCTCCGGCTCGTTAAATGCTCAGGAACTACCCGCCACCACCCCTTCCCCCGGCTGCCCTCCCTGCCGAGGCAGCCAGGCCAGATCCCCACGTCTCGGCGGGGGTCTCGCCCTGCCTGCTGCCCTGGGGCCGCGCCTCGGCGGGAGCCGGCGGGTCCCGCCGGGTCCTAGTCCCGGCCTGCCCTCACCCGCCAAGGAGGAGGGCTGGCGCCCAGCCTTGGACCTGCCAACACCGGCTCCGGAGCGGGCAAAACGCGTCTTTTCTACATTAAAGCGTTTTGCCTGCACGCCCTCCTTCAGCCCCCACTGCCTGACATCGCCAGGTTTCAAACGATTCTGCCTTTTCTTACCCTACAGGTGGACAACGTACCCGTAAAAAGAGATGTCCATATACGAAATATCAGATTAGAGAGTTAGAAAGGGAATTCTTCTTCAGTGTCTACATAAACAAAGAAAAACGCCTCCAGCTTTCCCGAATGCTCAATCTGACCGACCGCCAAGTGAAAATATGGTTTCAGAACAGAAGAATGAAAGAAAAAAAAATTAATCGGGACCGATTACAGTATTACTCAGCTAATCCACTACTTTAAAACTCATAGCGTTTTTCAAGATGAGATTAAATTCAGATTTCGCCCTTGACAAGGTCAAGCTACGGGGTTACATGGAGGAAGGAGGTGTGTATCTGACGGGACTTGAAGAATCCAAGGTTTTACATACATGTAGATCTACTCTGGAACTTCAACGGTGATTTTATATATATATATATATTTGCATATCAACTGGAATCGATTTGCTTTTGACACACATGGCATCCACTTCTAAACGTGCACGTCACCTCTGAGTGCAAAATCCATACCTCTTACCTTTCTGGCACTGCAGCTCACCCTGCGACTGCTTTCGGCAGGCGTAGGCCGGGGGACAGCACCCTGGACTCCCCCACCCCCGGCCCTTCCTCGCCCCTGTGCTGCTGCGGACCAGCTGTCTGGAGATGGCCGGGTCCAGCTCACCCAACCAGGACCACTGCAGAATATGAACTCTGAGGAATAATCTTTTGTCCTTCATTAGCCTTCTTAGAGGCAGGGCTTCATTGCCCGTGGGTTTGAAAGGGGAATTTAAGGGACACACACACAGAGGCAGAGTTAAACGGAGGGGGGGATGACATGCCCTTAGCTTTTGGAGGCCAACCATGAGCAGTTATAATACGGATGTAGCGATGGGTATAATAGTGTTTCCTTTGAGTGTATGAGGATGAAAGAGGATAGGGGAAAGAAATAGGATTAAATGAAAGATCTAATTATTTGCTTTTTAAAATCAGGTATAAATTTGCCATATGTCATAAAGAAACAATCACTGAAAGAATATTTAGGAAATTATAATTAGCTCTCGCTTTATTTATGACAACTGACTATACGTTGCCATCTTTTCGGAGACAAATCATATTTAAATACTAAAAATAAGACAGAAAAAGAAGTGTGAATTTCAGCGTTTTAAAAGAAACAACTCCAAAAGGAAACTAACCTTCTGGCTTCTGGCTCACCAACTTTCTTCAGGAAATACCTGTGGAGAACGACTGTTTAGCAAATACCACACAACACTTAATTGAAACTTGGAGTTGTGCAATGTACTAACATTGGATCATTAAAATAACTCGATCGCATGTTCGTTGTGACCAGTGAGCAGTTTAAACAGAAGCCAAACAATGTAAATATGGTCATTTTGTTGTTGTCTACTTTAAGTATCACAAGCTCTACTTTTTCGCCCAGTCGACATATGCAAAGAATGGAGAGCTGTTCGGAGTTATTTTAAATATCTATATATATATATATTTCCCTGCAGGAACCAAAGCGTGAAAAAAAAAGCAATTTAAAAAAGAAAAGAGGAAAGAAAAGGAAAATATTTAAAATTCTATATCAGTTTACAAATGATATGGTGTACTATGGTTAAGGTAACTTGCTGTTGAGAATATCTGAATGTATATTTCATACAGGAACGGTGTTTTTCAAGACTTGTAAATAATAATAAAAAAAAGGAAACCGTGACCTATTTTGTTCGAATGCCTTTCCCCCCCCATTCCCCCCGGTTTTGGTTTGTTTTGGTTTTCTCTTCCTTTGGGGCTGAAGGGTGTGGGGTTTCTTTACATGTGCAACGAAACGGTGATGAGAATGATTTTTGATTAATCAGTTTACCAAATGGGTGTAATTTCTTTGACACGGTTCACAAAATGCAATATCTTTATATGACGTCACTGTTTTCAATATGTATCATCTATATGTATATACAGTTTTCTTTTAATAAGCAAAAGCATTTGGTTGCATGTATACAATGGAACAGCGCACAAGGAAAATAAAGAAAAAAAATGGAAACTTTATATTTTTACTCTGGTGTTACGTTACTGTATGTTCTTTTATCCCCTGTAACTCTGGGACCTGAAATTCCTCATGAACTTGTTCGCTCATTTGGGGAGAATTATTCCTCTTTTGTGAACTTCACTTTTAAATCCGCTCTGGAGCTAACAACTGAAACTAGACTTGTTTAAGCAGTATTTCAATGGGTCACAGGAAAGCAAAAATGATGCCTGTTCGTGGCTCTCTGTGTTAGGCCTTTACCTTGTTCTGCCAAGGCTGGCGGGGCAGTGTCCCGTGCTCGAGGGTTTGATGTGACATTGCTGTTTGCTCCCTACCACGTGCCCAGGAGAGACGGTCGGGAAATGGTCGTGGTGTTGGGAGTGTTTTGGGTAGATTTTATAAGCACAGCACCAAAGGGAAGATTCATGACAGGTGATGGATGTAGCCAGAAGCAAGGGTCCTGAGAAAAACGTTGTTTTTAAAATAAAATAAATAAAATTTTTAAATCCCTGTAAGAGTGTGGTGGAAACGGGCTGTTTGAAATTGTCCTTGATCTCCAAGGCAGGGAGGGAGTGGACTGAAGCGGGTGGGGAGGAGAGGGGAAGGAGGACTAGAGAGAGAAAGTTGTGGGGGGGAAGAAAACCCCAAACAATAACTGAGATAGGAATGTGTTTTGGAAAGAGTGTTTGAATCTTTAATGTTCACCCGAAATCCTAATCAGGAGAAGAAAGTACATTCTGTTTACTGGCTTTGAACTTCTGTATTGCTTGGACATCACCCATAACCTTGAGGTGAAGGACTTACTGACTTCGGCCCTTTGTTGACAACCGCTACCCAGCCAGACTATGTCTATCCAAAAGAAATGTTAAAAAGTGAGAGAGGAAAAACGGGACTTTGTTTGTTTGTTTGTGTAGTATGCAAGGGAGAATGCCGATTAAAAAGAGATGGGACAGATGGACACATAGTGGGAGAGGGAGAGAGGGACGGATGGAGAGCTGAATGGCAATGAAAGTTAAGACACCGAGCTTCCTTTCCTGGTTAAACATTAACTGGCGTACATAGCCAATCCCCGAGACAGTTAAAACCACGGAGTTTCTCTGGTAGGGGTTTTGATTTCCTAGCCCAATAAAAATCGCATCCTCTGTGTTGCTGTGACAATTGTGGCCATAAAAAATGTCCGTGACTCGTCCAGACGAAATGCGTCGCTATAAAGGCACATGAGGTCTCTACACCGGGAGGTTAGTGGCTACTGCTCGCTACCGCCGTCCGTCCATCCATCCATCCATCCGTCCGCCGCACCGCCGAGCGCAGCAGGACGGCGGTGGGGCGGTGGGACCGACGGACAGACGGACGGCGGCCGTTTGAGGGCTGTTTGGCCACAAGATGGCGCTCTTCGGATCAATGTCAAAGCCGTCCGGAGCGAAAGGATCAGCCCTGGAAGCGGCGGCGGTGGGGGGGAAGCCAACAACCAAAAAAATCTTGGCCTTTGTTCATTTTGCATCCCTGGAACCGCACGGGTAATTATTGCACTTCCGTGGACTCTGCTTTTTCAAAAACAAACCAACCAAACAAACAAAACGCCACGATGGATAACTGGCGGGGGGCAGCCGCTGGGGCTTCTCGGTGGAGTTAAAAGTTTCATAAAAATTAGGAAAATGAGGCAAGGTAAGTGTTTTATGTATCTACCCTGCATGGAAAAGGGCAAGGAGTGTGGAGTGATCGGAGTGGTACCTAAGCGAGCTGGGGTGGCTCCTGCCTGTGCCGTCGGGGGTAAGAACCATAGGGAACTGAAGAGATGCAAAAAAGTTGGTGATTACGACGTGAAATAACATAAAAGAGACTTTCTAGGTTGCAGCTGACCTTTGATTTTTCTCTTCGTAAAGTTTTGGCCAGCCACGTGGAAAATCCACATTATCTGGATTTTTTTTTTTTTCCAGAGTAACTTGTAGCTTTCTTCCAGTTATATAAAAAAATGTAGCACTGGAAATATTATGAAACTTGACATTTATGTGCGGAACAGTAGGTGTCTTCAATCAAACAGATCTATGGCAACACAGACTGCAAATGACAGACAATTCTGACGATCTTATTGGACTTGAACTGTGGTTTAGCTAGGGTAGTTTGGTAACTTTAAAGAGTAGTCTGCTTCCTTGCAACTGGACACAGGTTGTGGTAAACCAGTTTTGACACACTTTTGCTAAAAACTATTCATGTGATTTGCATATTAAGTCAATATTCACACAAGACCAGATTCCATCTATCTATCTATCTATCTATCTCTCTATCTCTCTATCCATTTATGTATCCATCCATCCCTCCATCCATCCATCCATCCATCTAGCCATGTATCTACCTTTCTGAGTAGGCACAAGTACTGTAAACAAACAATAGTCACGTACTCTCATGTGCTCAGGGCTGCTCTGGGTTGTAGCTTTGAAACTCTACTCTTGCTACGAGTATCCCCAACTCCAGCTTATTTTTTTCACCCATAAAAGTTTCACATGTTTTTGTTATGTCTCCATTTGAGAAGGATGGGAGGGAAGGTAATATTATATGGAGTAGATACTGGTTTGTATACATATTTTAGTCCACGTGTTTCTTAGACGAAAGTATACCATTTTAAAATATCTGTCGGGAAAAAAAAGAAAAGAAAACATCGTTTTTATCCTTGCTGTCATGTGCAAAATAATGCAACTTGCTTGTAATATTTCTTAAGAAAATGCCCTTTAAAACAGGGAACTGTTGCAAACGTAGTTAAAAGCACATGCTCAGTCCGCAGAAAGCAGTTGTTAGCTGATTATCAGAACCTATCGATTTCATCAAAGATGCTCCATTAAAAGCTGAGGGATGTTGATCTCTTTTGACCTCCTCTCAGCAATGCCAGGACGTGAGAAGCAACGTCTTGGGAAGGCGCAGGCGATTTGAGAGTCCCTTTGCAACATTTCATTTTACACCAGTCAAGTTAAACTCAGCATATTTGATCAAATATTTATTTTTCCCCTTGTTGTTTCCCTGCCCCATTCAATCCTCGGCAGAATAAATCAAAGGGACCCAGCAGCAGCTAAAGCGCCCTCTGGTTACCAATTGTTTACTGACGGCCGCGGTCATAGGATAATA